>NC_090444.1:1841542380-1841843301 GCF_031143425.1 Pleurodeles waltl | reverse complement strand
GACCCCTCCGCTCGTCCCAACAGTCACTCGCAATCGTACCCCGAAAAAAGAACTTCTCAGCTGGAGGAAGATCTTTTTCATATCTGGCTGAAAAAGGCTGGAACACCTTATCAACGCACCTCAGACAGTCGCCATCACTGCCTCAGTTCAGGAAGAACCTCAAGACATTGCTCTTTGGCTGATCTCTGAGGTCATCCCTTAGCGCCTTGAGACGCTATGGGTAAGTAGTGTGCTATACAAGCTTGTGATTGATTGATTGATTGACATTACCACATTACAGGCATCACAATGTTGCAACAATTTATTCAATTAATTTCAAGCCTCAACCTTTTACTTGTAATGTAAGCATCTTAAAAACTACAGTTTAAAGAAAGCAGAATGGTTGAATGCACATACTGTTGGAGAGGCTGTGACTTCTTCTTTAGTTTGTTTCAATACTTCATTATGTAATGTAACTGTGTCTAGAGCCCAGCCTTTATGCGCTCGGGTCACTTCCTGTCTCATGGCAGTAAGGAAACCTGTTAAAAAAGATTGGTTACGTTTTGAAACATTTAGTGTAATGAAATATTCAAATCGATAAGATAGTATTTTACAAGTAAATATGATTTCAATGTTTCGTACAGCTTTTCTTACAGTAACCCACAGTGTACATTTGATGAAAACTTATACTCCAGTGATCTGTTCAAACAACCAATGAAAAAATAAAACGTGAGGTACCAAAAATACAAGTAATACTTAAATAATCATATGCAAAATAGTTTTGCTGCTCTAAATATTTGGACAACTATAAATAACTGAGACTACAAAACTGCTGGGTGACGGAACACAGAATTAGTGTTGTATTTGAAAAAGAAAGGCTCCACTACTGCGAACTGAAGGAACATGTTGAGATAAACTAATCTGCTTCTCTGGGAGTAATCAGGAGGGAAGGTTTGAAGGTTTGGTGGTAATAAGAGTGTGGACCACCTGTTTCTGACCCCCGTTTCACTTGGGTCTCGATAAAAAGGTGGTTGGATTCAGGGCCGGCTTTAATGCGGTGCGACCGGTGCACCCGTACCTGGCGCTGACTTTAGTAGGGGGGCGATGTGTTTAAAAATAACTTTTGGTTTAAATGGTGAACTTACTTGTGTCCATTAGTTTTCAGGCAACACTAAAAATGCCAAGATACCTCTGGTGATTAATGTTTCTACTGGTGAGAGACCGGAATTGTGTCTAGTGGCAGTTTTGGCTCATCATAAAGTAGCGTGGAGGGTTAATGTGTCTGCTGCAAAGAACGGATACCATGCAGATCACAGAACTGAGGGCCCGAATTACAAGGATCTAGCGCCTCCTTCCGCCATGTTAGCGTCATTTTTTAAAAACGAATGTGGCTCAAGGAGACAATTTTTAATGCTCCATATTAACAAAGGGGCGCAATACATGCATTGCGCCACTTTGCGACCCCTTGCGCCACATTATGCCTGTGTCAGGCATAATGTATGCAAGGGGGGTGTTCCGGCGTTAGGAGACCCTAAAAAATGGCGCAGTGAAATCTACAAGATTTCACTGCACAATTTATGGCATAATTTTTAACGCCTGCTCAGAGCAGGCAAAGTGACGCACCCATTGTAAGCAATGGGCATCCTTGCACTTTGCTGCACTAGCGGCAGCATTTGTGATGCTAGTGCAGCAAAGCGCCAATATAGCGACAAAAATGTTGACACTATTGTCCTAAGGCGCACCATGATGTGCTGTATTGTAAATATGGTGCAACCATGGTGCTGTTAGGTGGCGGTAGGGGCACGCAAGAAAAGTGGCGCATCAGGATAGAATGCACAACTTTCTTGTAAATCTGGCTCTGAGTGTGAGTGAACTATGAGTAGCAATATAAAAAAATTAAACATATTACAGAGAGGCTATGGAGGTGCGCTGTTGGAGAGTGGTAGTGAGGGAATTCATGGAGAAAGAGGTCATGGGGGGTGGTACCAAGAAAGATTGTTGCACCGGGTACCACCAGCGCTAGAGCCAGCCCTGGTTAGATTTATAAGTGCAACACCATGTGTAGGAAGTTGGCTCTGTATGTACTATTTCAAAGTAAGAAATAGCATGCACAGAGTCCAAGGGTTCCCCTTAGAGGTAAGATAGTTGTGGTTCTAAAAATTCTGGACCCATGTAATTTACTTTGCCACAGCAGTACGATTTTAGTATCAAAAGACCGATAATGACTAGTACACTAAGCATGAGCATTTTCGCTCAATTCCAGCAGCGTTTTCACCTCAAAATCGCCATTTTCGTCCTGCACTCGTGGCTCCCATTTTATACACGGCAGCCATTTTTAAAAGTTGCCCTCACATAGGCTTATAATACAGTCAGATTTGATTCCAAGGACACGTACACCTTGATTGACTTTTCTCTGACCTGGGCAAGCTGGAACCATTGCCTCAGGCCAAACCTGTTTGGTCAGTCCCTCTCCCAGTGGCCGAATCAGATAGCATCAAGGCACACCATGCCATAAAACCCTTATTATCGCTCACACACCCTGCCTAATCTTGCTCACACCTGCACCTGCTCTTTTCTTCTTCTTACTTTACGAGGGGGAGGTGCCCGTTTTTATTGGGGGTCCACACTTATCTGATGTAAAATACTAGGCCTTGCCGGGTAATTTATTATGGGTTAGATGACATGAAATATGAGGTTTCATCATGACACTGTTTTTTCCTTTGTAGTGAAAACATGTGAATGACCAACCAAAATGTCAAGAATGTTTGCCTGAAGCTTAAAAAACTGTATATAAGGAAACCTGACTTTGCATTGAAACACAGTCTCCTGAGAACATACAAACCGTGCTGTTGTACTTCTAGGACGCTTGTTACTTGGCTGCAGCCAATAAATTCGATCTTTGACTTCACCTAGAAGACTCTGAGTTTCTGTGGTCTGAATCAGGAAAGTACCCGAGGTCTTTGGGTGTACCCTGGCACCGCTGGGTTACCGGATCAGTACCGGTTCTGAAAAACCCAGTACCTCAGTTGGCGCCCAACTTGGGGCGATACCAGCGGTACCGGTCCAAGCCTGAGGTCCGTGGGGAGCTTCGTGTGAAAATTCTGGAGGAAGGCCGCCACTTCATCGACCCCTGCATGTCGACGTGGTCCGAAAGTCTTTGCTGCGAGGTTCCCCGCTTCCCGACGGCTACGAAGGACTGCTGCTCTGGCTATCGCCCTGATTTGGACCCTTGATGTTTGGTAGAGCGAAACGATAAGACGAGTCTTCTGGTGACGTCATCGATATTTTCAGTTAAGTATAAGTGGAGCGTCTCCCAGTCCTTAGTTGGACACTTGGTTTGGTCCTTAAGTTGGACATTTGGTTTGGTATCCCTTCGGGATCACTTTGATTTGGAACTTGCAAGTACCAAAGCCGAAGGACTCGTGTATTCACGAGACTATCGTAAACGATAATCCTTTGAAGTTTGAAGCTAGACTAGTGAGCGAAGATGCCTGGTCTTAGCAGACTTGGAAATTTGTTTTGTCTTGGTTGTAAAAGGGACTCCCGGTTGGAGGACTCATGTCCGGTTCCTCCGATTGGAACTCCAACCTATGAACTATATGTGAAGCACGGAGTAGGCCCCATCACATTTAATAAAGTATGGGTCCGCTATTCTTGGAAATAATTGAGAAAAGTTTTCTTTTTTTTCTTGTAAATATGACTTACAACTAGGATCTGCAAACGGTTCTGTAAGTAAATTGCGACGGCGCTATTTATGAAAAATGGCTAAAGCGCGCTGTATTGTGTGTACTGAGTGTTTTCTGTTTATATCTGAAATGAGCTCAATGTGTGTTTGTGGGTCTTCTTGATGTTTACAGTTTGTTAAGTAAAATGTTGGTTAATTAATATTAAGTAGAAACTTAGAAAAAATCCAGAAATGAACCATGTGATGTGCTAACATAGCTATATGTTGCTCTTTAATTTATAGAATGAGCAATTGTGCACATATACAAAACTGCTGTTAAATGCTTAATAAATTAGAAAACACATTCAATAGATATAAATAGGGCCCCAAAAAAAAACAAAAAAAAACAAAATTATCTATTTTTGCAAAAAAAAAAAAAAAAAAATACATTTACAGCATTTTTCTTAGATGCATTGTAATAGATGTTCACAGGCAAACTTTTCAGCTGCAGTATATTTGATAGGAATGTTCAATTCAGCCAGCACTTTCCCAGTTAAACATGGGTGGAATTTTGCATAACCTTCCTTTTAAATGAAAGTGGCGCAAAAATGTAACGCATTTCAAGTTAGGCTTATGCGCTTAGGCTTGTGAGTTAATGTATCCCAAATAATAGGCAAGGGATGCAGCTTGCTTTTATATGTGGAATTATCACAAAAAAAAGAATAATTGGGTTTTTATTTTTTTAAAAAAAGAAAATTATTAATTATGGAAAAATTATTTAAAAAATAAGTGCCTTTCAAAATCGTTTTTTAATATTTATAAAGCTTAATACCTATACTATGACCTCCTAACATTAAAATTTTATTTAAGTTATGTTGCACCGCTAAAATGACATTTGTATGTGCAATTTTCCCTTGGCGCAGGAGCAAACAAGCTCATTTCTACAAAGTATAAGTTAATATTTTCAATGGCTGACTCATGGATTGTGTAATAGACATTCTGGTAATGCATATTATGCAAGAAAATTGTAGGATATTGATTTTTTAATGCCTAAAATATCAAAGTCGATTTTGGGCAAAAGCACTGTTTAAACTGCATTTTCTTTCATTCAGAGTACTTTTTAAAGTGTCTCAGGCTTCAGTAAATGCATACATTTAGGTTTGATATATATTTGCAGGTTGTGCCTTCTTATGATTCAATGAGTCAATGTGCCAGTACAAAGGCTTGTTTTAATATCAAGTTTGAAGGTTCTAACTTCAGCTGGGCCTACTGAGACGTTCATTCATTCGAGGTTGATGAAATATGTACCATTGCATGGGATTGCAACAAGCATTTATTCTAACAACTGGTATGTGTGTTATTAAGGTTTGTGAATTATTCACAGTAAATGTAGTTTAATAATCTGGAAATAGAGATAATTTTTTTTTAGCGCCTAAAAAGGAAAAATTATTTTGTTTTTTAAATAGAGTGAATTATTCCAGGTTAGAAGGAAAATAGGAAGGCCTACTGTCTTTGACAGATTCAGAGTGGCAGAAGCTAGGAGAGCTACAGAGGCTGGCTCAAGTCACGCTCCTGAGATGCTATCTTTAGTTTTCCCATAAACAATGGAGGAGGCTGTCATGTTGACACTTGTGACCTTTTAAATTAGGGCCTTGTCTCTGTGAAATGCAGAATGACCCTATGGGCCTCTAAAAGTGGGATTTCTGGTTTCTCCAGAAGAACATCAATACAATTAAAGAACTTAATTCCAAAGGGAAAATATAAAAAAAGGGGTTTCTTCGAAAGTCCCAACATCATGTTAAATGCTCTGCAGAACTGATACATTTGTGTCTCCGCTCTAAAAAAATAAAATGATGCCTGCTAGTTGCTTTTATTTGACAGAAAACGAAGTGTTGCATTAAGTCTTAGACAGAAAATAAGATGCAGCCCTTTTTTTAAAAATGTTGAAAGCTACATGCCTTAATGAGAACGATTTGCCAATTAAGACTTATTTTTCACAGTGGAAATTGTAGGTGCCAAAATTAATATGGAGTGTCAGTGTAACAATTTTTACTTTTAGAAAGGTAAAACTAAGGTGGCTTGATGTTGCGAAGTAACTGACAAGAGGGTAACAGTTAAGTAATGGAAATTTATTTTCATGTATTTGGTCCTATCATGAATTGTTCTTGCTGGTCCTGTATGTTAGAAGAGAAACAGTAAAGTTATATTTGACAGCAGATTTCCATTGCCTGGTGATCTACTGTCAAAAGGAGGGTAAGGATTTTAAACCTGACAAATTAAACAGGCCCAAATATTGGGTTTTGGGCTGCAGGTTTACAGTGCATAAAGTACATGACATGGTGTTGTGTGTCACCGCTTATTCACACATGCTATTGTTTTGTCTATGCTTTTGTGCTTGATACACAGCAAGTATATCTGATGGCTTGATGTTTTGTGCGTTTTTATTATTTTTTTATTTGTTTTTTGCATGTTTGTTGCTGCTTTTGATACTATTACAAGCTCCCCTGTGTTGTGAGGGGATGGTCATGACGATGCCCATCGCTACGCAACAGTTGGTTGAACTTGTTCTGGTTACTAAATTCCACAGATAATGATATTTCATGCTGTGAACATAAGAGACAAACACTTCACCAGTGCATGTCTATTTGGCAATAATGGTATTGAAGGAAAATAAAAAGAGATATACAGGATCAAAGTGTGTCACCTGCAGTTAGTCACGTTACTGCCCCTTCCCTTAAAGGAACAGGCAGCCCTACATTTATGTAGCCTTGATTGGACCTAAGGATGAAATTATAGATCTGTGACTCAAGATGGCCTAATTTCTATATTACATTAGTTAATGATGTTCTGTTTCCTAAGTAGCATATGGCTTTCGTTCCTTAAAAGAAAACCAGGTTTTCATTTTTTCCTGAAGAAGGAACTGAAACATTAGCTAGGAGTACCGTATATGGTGTAGTCGCCAACGGTAGAGTTAAAATTTGTGTAACTTTGGCCTTTGTGTATCACCCGTACTCTCGGTGTTGTGTCACATGCCTGACTATCACCCAAATAATTATTTTTTGTTCTTCCTATAGATTTTTTCTTTTGTTACTTCCCCTGACCAATGTCGCATCATGCTTAGTTATTGAGATTTTAGCTATGTCCTAGTCCCATTTCTCTTTTTCGAATTCCTTTCACCAGTCAGCCCTTTTATTATTATTGATGTATTGTTCAGGTTCACATTTCCAGACTGCAGTGATGTACCAGGGACCCCCATGTTATGTATAATTCCCTTTGGTATGACCAGACTGGTTTTCAAGAATTTGCCTTAGGCCTGCTTCAATGTTTTCCAGCCTGACTGTCAGGGTAGCGATAGACTGGTTAACTGACTCAATATTATAGTAAGACAAGTTTTCCATTTCAATAGGAGATATCTTATGTTTACCTTTTTGAACATGACGAATTTTCAATGTCTATTTTAATTTGGTTTTCGGTTCCCTTCTGTTCCTGCTACTTTAATTTTTGGTGGGATCAGATGTGTCCTAATCATGCAAATATCAGGACCCTCTAGTTCTTGTCTTTTTGTTTGCACATTTGACTATTAGCCTGTGTATTGCATAGTGCACCTGATGCACAGTTTTTAAAGGAAGGTTTCTACATGTCCCTGATAATCGGTATCATGTGATTTCTCTATTGAGATGTTCTAAGGTAAGGAGGAACACCTAGACTTAATCATTGAGGAAAATATGTGTTTACCCCATTAGACAATGCCACTGTGTGAGGAAATCCATTCAGATAGAATTCTCATGTAGCTATAGATGGCAGAGAATAATGGAGAGAACCCAATTAAAGATGCTAGAGACCCTGTTTTGCCCTTCTGCCTTTGTCTTTGTATTTTATGCCCATGGTGTATGGCTACTCCTTTGAAGATTGCAGACCACCTGCTTGCAGTCCCCTTGCTAAAAACCATGAACTGTTTTTTTTACTAAATTGAAGGAAACTAACAACTGTGGCACATTTCCTACGTCACTAGATTCTGCGGGTATCAAGTCATAATAACCTGCAGGACATTGATTTAAGCCTAATTCCCATCAGTGACAGCTACAGATGAAAGACGGACGTCTTGGCCCTACAGTCTCAGCACCCAGAAAGTAGCAAAGCTGGACAGCGATCGCCAGCGCATGGTATCGTACTTGCTCCATCAGACGGCGTTGGACATCACAAGACCAAAGTTTCAGTGTAAAAGAGCTAAAGAGAAGGATTCCTGTTGTTGATAGCAGAGCTGTTTTGAGGTTTCATTTCTCTACCTGTCATGTGCTGGTAACCTCTGACAGTGTGCAATCCCTTGAGCCCCTTGGCCTGAGTTTTGGCCACACACCCCCTTTTCTTTGCTCCAACGGAAGAAGGGCAGTGCACCGGAGATTTCAAGTTTGGAAAAAGGCACTATATTGTGGTGCCCATGAAAGAGCAGCTTGAGCGTCCTCTGACACTAAATAATGAGTGTTGGAGTCTGAAAGTGCTGCTGAGCTTGAGCTATTTCCCAATTAATGGTGCTTGGGTCTGCACAAGATGATTTGTGCCCTTGATCAATGAAGAGCACATTGTTTGTAGTGTCTGCCACAGAGGAGAGACACTGGTGCATTGCTTTAAGACATTGAGACTTTCGAGTGAGCTGTGGGTGTTTGCCAGGAGGGCACTCCAACTAAGCAGTACTTTTCTCACGAAGAGGCCTGAATTGAGAGGCCCATGCGAAAGAAAACAACAAAAGAAAATTTGATGGACAATAGAAGCCTGCCAGAGAGGCTTTTTGAACGGACTCTGGGCATAGTTGGTTTCACAAGAGGTTTCCGTGTGATTGTATAGACTAGGTGTTAGGAGACTGATTGTTTTGCTGGCATTGTTTTAAAGTACTATTCTGTTTAGTAAAAGCAGAATAAAGTCCATTTTCTGTGGAAAGAGTACCCCCTTTTCACCTTAGAGCATTGATGAGAGTCACCACTGTTCCACCTGAACATACAAAAATTACTGAAATGCAGAGGAGCCCTAAAAATGTTACTAGATAATTTTAGGATTTGCTTTTTGGTTAGGGTTGTGAAAAATTATTATTTCATTTGAAATAGTGGTCACTACTTTCTCCCGTTGTCTATATGTTCTTAATAACGTGTTTTCTAGTGTCTTTTAAACATGACGTTGTCATTTATAGGTGGGATTGTTTTTCTCTACTCAATTGACTTCTGCACCCACTTCCCAACCTATCTCTTTTCCTACTATTGTTTCTTTGCACTCTTTTCACCCTTTTCCTGAACATGAGCAGGTTAGAAGATCAGAATTCGTAAGCAATTCTTTTGTACAGCTTCTGCATCAACACTAGTTAGTAGTGAACATCACTAATTGTTGGGTGTGTGATCTTATGCCACCTACTGCAGATAGAGGTATTCCTTATTTTGTCCTGCCATATGTGGGCTTTTGTGCTACTTCATGTTCGAGGAGACCTGTCCAGAGAGAGTTACCAAGTACTAGAATTTTGCTCCAGCAACATCTCCATGGCCTTATAAACATAGACCTGGACTCATATTAGCATGAGAATAGGTTTATTGCCTATGTAAGGGCAAAAGGAGGGTTTGTGGTTCTAAAAATTCTGGACCCATGTAATTTACTTTGCCACAGCAGTACGATTTTAGTATCAAAAGACCGATAATGACTAGTACACTAAGCATGAGCATTTTCGCTCAATTCCAGCAGCGTTTTCACCTCGAAATCGCCATTTTCGTCCTGCACTCGTGGCTCCCATTTTATACACGGCAGCCATTTTTAAAAGTTGCCCTCACATAGGCTTATAATACAGTCAGATTTGATTCCAAGGACACGTACACCTTGATTGACTTTTCTCTGACCTGGGCAAGCTGGAACCATTGCCTCAGGCCAAACCTGTTTGGTCAGTCCCTCTCCCAGTGGCCGAATCAGATAGCATCAAGGCACACCATGCCATAAAACCCTTATTATCGCTCACACACCCTGCCTAATCTTGCTCACACCTGCACCTGCTCTTTTCTTCTTCTTACTTTACGAGGGGGAGGTGCCCGTTTTTATTGGGGGTCCACACTTATCTGATGTAAAATACTAGGCCTTGCCGGGTAATTTATTATGGGTTAGATGACATGAAATATGAGGTTTCATCATGACACTGTTTTTTCCTTTGTAGTGAAAACATGTGAATGACCAACCAAAATGTCAAGAATGTTTGCCTGAAGCTTAAAAAACTGTATATAAGGAAACCTGACTTTGCATTGAAACACAGTCTCCTGAGAACATACAAACAGTGCTGTTGTACTTCTAGGACGCTTGTTACTTGGCTGCAGCCAATAAATTCGATCTTTGACTTCACCTAGAAGACTCTGAGTTTCTGTGGTCTGAATCAGGAAAGTACCCGAGGTCTTTGGGTGTACCCTGGCACCGCTGGGTTACCGGATCAGTACTGGTTCTGAAAAACCCAGTACCTCATAGTGGCAAAAAGAGATAATTCTAATGCTCTATTTTGTGGTAGTGTGGTCGAGCAGTAGGCTTATCAGAGGGTAGTGTTAAGCATTTGTTGTACATACACACAGGCAATAAATGAGGAACACACACTCAGAGACAATTCCAGGCCAATAGGTTTTTGTATAGAAAAATATATTTTCTTAGTTTATTTTAAGAACCACAGGTTCAAGATTCACAAACAATACTTTAAATGAAAGGTATTTCACTTAGGAACTTTAGGAACTTTCAATTAGAAAAATAGTATAGGAGGCTGGCCTGGCTTGTAATGGGTACCAAGGGGTACTTACACTCTGTACCAGGTCCAGTTATCCCTTATTAGTGTAGAAGAGGTGTTTCTAGCAGCTTAGGCTGATAGAAGGTAGCTATAGCAGAGCAGCTTAGGCTGAACTAGGAGACATGCAAAGCTCCTACTATACCACTGGTGTCATGCACCATATCATAAGAAAACCTAATACACAGATATACTAAAAATAAAGGTACTTTATTTTTATGACAATATGCCAAAAGTATCTCAGTGAGTACACTCAGTATGAGGATGCCAAATATACACAAGATATATGTACACAATGCCAAAAATATGCAGTAATAGCAAAAGGAAGTAATGCAAGCAGTGTAAAGTTACAATAGATTGCAATAGGAGCACATAGGTATAGGGGCAACACAAACCATATACTCCAAAAGTGGAATGCGAACCACAAATGGACCCCAAACCTATGTGAGCTTGTAGAGGGTCGCTGGGACTGTAAGAAAACAGTGAGGGTAAGAAAAATAGCCCACCCCAAGACCCTGAAAAGTAGGTGTAAAGTGCACCTATAACACCCAGAGAGCACAGAAGTCGTGATAGGGGGTTTCTGCAAGGAAGACCAACACCAGCAAAGCAACAACAGTGACCTGAGTACCTGTGAAACAAGGGGACCAAGTCCAAGAGTCGCGACAATGTCGAGAGAGGGCAGATGCCCAGGAAATGCCAGCTGAGGGTGCAAAGAAGCTGCCACTGGATGGTAGAAGCTGTGGATTCTGCAAGAACGAAGAGGGCTAGCAACTTCCCCTTTGGAGGATGGATGTCCCAGGCCATGAAGAAGCTTGCAGAGGTGTTCCCACACAGAAAGACCGCAAACAAGCCTTGCTAGCTGCAAGGGTTGTGGTTAGGGTTATTGGATGCTGCTGTGGCCCAGGAGAGACCAGGATGTCGCTACTTGGATAAGGAGACAGAGGGGGCGCCCAGCAAGTCAGGGAGCCCACACAGAAGCAGGCAGCACCCGCAGAAGTGCCGGAACAGGCACTTAGAAGAGGAGTGAACCGGAGTCCATGCGAAGTCACAAAAGGGAGTCCCACAATGCCGGAGGACAACTCAGAAGGTTGTGCACTGCAGGTTAGAGTGTCGGGGACCCAGGCTTGGCTGTGCACGAAGGAAATCCTGGAAGAGTGCACAGGAGCCGGAGCAGCTGCAAATCATGCGGTACCCAGCAATGCAGTCTAGCATGGGGAGGCAAGGACTTACCTCCACCAAACTTGGACTGAAGAGTCACTGGACTGTGGGAGTCACTTGGACAGAGTTGCCTAGTTCCAGGGACCACGCTCGTCGTGCTGAGAGGGGAACCAGAGGACCAGTGATGCAGTCTTTTGTTGCCTGCGGTTGCAGGGGGAAGATTCCTTCGTCCCACGGGAGACTTCTTCAGAGCTCCTGGTGCAAGAAGGAGGCAGGCTACCCCCAGAGCATGCACCACCAGGAAACAGGCGAGAAAGCGGCAGGATACGAGATACAAGGTTGCAGAAGTCGTCTTTGCTACGTTTTTATGATTTTGCAGGCGTCCTGAGCAGTCAGCGGTCGATCCTTTGGCAGAAGGTGAAGAGAGAGATGCAGAGGAACTCTGGTGAGCTCTTGCATTCGGTATCTGAAGAATTCCCCAAAGCAGAGACCCTAAATAGCCAGAAAGGGAGGTTTGGCTACCTAGGAAAGAGGATAGGCTAGTAAAACAGGTAAGAGCCTATCAGAAGGAGTCTCTGACGTCACCTGCTGGCCCTGGCCACTCAGAGCAGTCCAGTGTGCCAGCACACCTCTAAATCCAAGATGGCAGAGGTCTGGGGCATGCTGGAGGAGCTCTGGGCACCTCCCCTGGGAGGTGCAGGTCAGGGGAGTGGTCACTCCCCTTTCCTTTGTCCAGTTTCACGCCAGAGCAGGGCTGGGGGATCCCTGAACCGGTGTAGACTGGCTTATGCAGAGATGGGAACTATCTCTGCCCATCAAAGCATTTCCAGAGGCTGGGGGAGGCTATTCCTCCCCAGCCCTGACACCTTTTTCCAAAGGGAGAGGTTGTAACACCCTCTCTCTGACGAAGTCCCTTGTTCTTCCTTCCTGGGCCAAGCCTGGCTGGACCCCAGGAGGGCAGAAACCTGTCTGAGGGGTTGGCAGCAGCAGCAGCTGCAGTGAAACCCCGGTAAAGGTAGTTTGGCAGTACCCGGGTCTGTGCTAGAGACTCTGGGGATCATTGAATTGTCTCCCCAATGCCAGAATGGCATTGGGGTGACAATTCCCTGATCTTAGACATGTTACATGGCCATGTTCAGAGTTACCATTGTGACGCTATACATAGGTACTGACCTATGTATAGTGCACACGTGTAATGGTGTCCCCGCACTCACAAAGTCTGGGGAATTTGCCCTGAACAATGTGGGGGCACCTTGGCTACTGCCAGGGTGAACACACACTAAGTAACTTAGCACCCAACCTTCACCAGGTGAAGGTTAGACATATAGGTGACTTTTAAGTTACTTATGTGCAGTGTAAAATGGCTGTGAAATAATTTGGGCATTATTTCACTCAGGCTGCAGTGGCAGGCCTGTGTAAGAATTGTCAGAGCTCCCTATGGGTGGTAAAAGAAATGCTGCAGCCCATAGGGATCTCCTGGAACCCCAATACCCTGGGTACCTCAGTACCATATACTAGGGAATTATAAGGGTGTTCTAGTATGCCAATGAACATTGGTGAAATTGGTCACTAGCCTGTTAGTGACAATTTAGAAAGCAGAGAGAGCATAACCACTGAGGTTCTGGTTAGCAGAGCCTCAGTGAGACAGTTAGTCATCACACAGGGAACACATACAGGGCACACTTATGAGCACTGGGGCCCTGGCTGGCAGGGTCCCAGTGACACATACACTAAAACAACATATATACAGTGAAATATGGGGGTAATATGCAAGGCAAGATGGTACTTTCCTACACAACCCCCCCCCCAAACGAAGGACAATAAGACTAGCCATGACCTGATGAGACTTCATTGTCTAAGTGGAAATATCTGGAGAGTCCATCTGCATTGGAGTGGGTACTCCCAGGTATATGTTCCACTGTATAGTCCATTCCCTGTAGAGATATGGACCACCTCAACAATTTAGGGTTTTCACCTTTCATTTGTTTTAGCCAAAGTAGAGGTTTGTGGTCTGTCTGAACAATGAAGTGAGTGCCAAACAGGTATGGCATCAACTTCTTCAGTGCCCAGACCAGAGTAAAGGCCTCCCTCTCTATGGCAGACCAACGCTTTTCTCTAGGGGTCAACCTCCTGCTGATAAAAGCAACAGGTTGATCCTGGCCATCAGAATTGAGTTGTGATAAGACTGCCCCTACCCCTAATTCAGATGCATCAGTTTGAACAATTAATTTCTTGGAGTAACATTGGCTTTTTAGGACAGGTGCAGTGCACATGGCCTGTTTCAGCTCCTCAAAAGCTTTCTGACAGCTAGCTGTCCATAATACCTTTTTAGGCATTTTCTTGGAGGTGAGGTCATTAAGTGGGGCTGCAATGGAGCCATTGTTCTTAATGGACCTCCTGTAATACCCAGTGAGGCCTAAGAAGGCTCTCACCTGGGTCTGAGTTGTAGGGGGAACCGAATCTATGATCGTTTGGATTTTCCCCTGAAGTGGTGCAATCTGTTCTCCACCTACCAGGTGTCCCAGATAAACTACTTTCCCCTGCCCTATCTGGCACTTTGAAGCCTTGATAGTGAGACCTGCCTTTTGCAGGGCCTCCAAAACTTCCCATAGGTGGACCAGGTGATCATCCCAGGTGGAGGTAAAGACAGCTATATCATCTAGGTATCCTGCACTAAAAGCCTCCAATCCTTGCAGGACTGTATTCACCAACCTCTGAACAGTGGCAGGTGCATTTTTCAAACCAAAGGGCATTACTGTGAATTGGTAGTGCCCTCCAATAGTTGAAATTGCAGTTTTTGCTTTAGCATCCTCTGATAACTTGATCTGCCAATACCCTGCAGTCAAATCAAAGGTTCTTCGATACTTGGCAGATGCCAGTGTATCTATGAGCTCATCTGCCCTGGGTATAGGGTGAGCATCAGTTTTTGTTACCTGGTTGAGACCTCTGTAATCTACACAAAACCTCATCTCTCTTTTCCCATCTTTTGAGTGAGGCTTTGGTACAAGCACCACAGGAGAGGCCCATGGGCTTTCAGAATGTTCAAAAACTCCTAGTTCAAGCATTTTCTGAACTTCTTGTTTTATGCAGTCCCTGATATGGTCAGGCTGCCTATAGATCTTACTTTTGACAGGCATGCTGTCTCCCGTATCTATAGTGTGCTCACACCAAGAAGTGGTGCCTGGCACAATAGAAAAGAGTTCAGAAAACTGACCCAGGAGATTTATGCAGTTGTCTTTTTGCTCAGTAGTAAGACAGTCTGCCAAAACTATACCTTCCACTAGAGCATCTTGTTCTGTGGAAGAGAAGAGATCAGGGAAAGGGTCACTCTCTTCTTCCTGTCCTTCATCTGTTGCCATGAGCAGGGTGAGATCAGCCCTGTCATAGTAGGGTTTTAGGCGATTGCCATGGAGCACCCTAAGGGGACTCCTGGCAGTGCCCAGGTCAACCAAGTAGGTGACCTCTACCTTCTTTTCAACAATGATGTGGGGTCCACTCCATTTGTCTTGGAGTGCTCTTGGGGCCACAGTCTCCAATACCCACACCTTCTGTCCTGGTTGGTACTGAATCAGAACAGCCTTCTGGTCATGCCATTGCTTTTGGAGCTCTTGGCTGGCCTGAAGGTTTTTACTGGCCTTTTTCTTGTACTCAGCCATTCTGGATCTTAGGCCGAGTACATTGTAGTGTGGTTAGTTTTACATATTCATTGCGCTTTAGCTTCAGGCTTTAGGCCTTTGTGCATTTTGCCCTGAATATATTTTATTCATTTGCTAATAGCTTAGAGCTTCTGTGCACTTTGCTCTACATGCTTTTTTATTAGGCTTCGTACTGTTATTTTTCAAATAGCCAGTTCTACGGTGTTGTTTTTTATTCATATCACACTGTTTTGCCTACTTCAGCACTGGAGTTCTCCATGACATGTTTACTCTGTGCTTCAGTCAAGGATACAGTCTGGTACATTGCCGATAGACGTGGTAAGAGTTTAGACTGGGCATTCCTGCGTAGGGACATTTTGTGATCACGCTGACATGTTAGATATAAACTAACTTCCTTGTCCCAGTACACGCGAGAGGGAGATTCCGACCAGGGAACCACAACTTGACGCTGACTGCCTCGTTGCAGAGGCTGAACCAAGATCACAGGTCTTTGCTCAGGTATGAGGGCTGATATCCCCATAGTGATTCTAATAGGCAAGCTAGAAGCTTAACATGCTGTGCTCTAGATAGAACAAGCAGAGGGAGAGTAGAAACTGTTTGACAATATGATAGCTTTGTTTTTATGTTTTACTCTCCTGGTAACTATCACAATCCTACTGTGTTGTATCGTTCTGGTTATTGCGGCTCACGCCTTAATATCTAAAATACAGTTGTTTTATTAAAACATTATATAAAACTTATACTGTCTTTGTCATTTGTATATGAGATCATATTGGAAATAAGAGAGTTGGTTTGGATCTGAGTAACCACGACTTCCCTGAGAAGTTCCAAAGATGTCATGCGCTCGGCTGCCAAATCATTCCTCCCACATGGGAGAAATGAGGCACTGCTAGTTAGCCGGAGCAAAAAACGGATTTAGGGTGACAGAGTTCTTTACACGTGGGTCAGACTCAGTCCCCCACACCGTTATCGATCCTGCTACCTAGAAATCCAGTAGTCTCATTTAGAATAATGAGAGCCCACGCGACATGGCGCCGCCAACGTTTGGTCTGGCTCTAATGATTAGGTCCAACTGACTCTCTTGGTCTCATATATATTTTGACTCCTCGGTTCCGTATACAGAGACGTCCGTGGGGCTGAGGGTTTCCGCCGCCACGGCATAGGTGCTTCCTATTGCTTAGTGGTTGGTTGTTCAAGCTTGAACTTTGAAAGAAAAAAAACCCGATATTGGTGTGCCTACTCTGCCCTGCGGCTGTTTTTTATAAAATGGCGAATCCTAATGTAGTGAACATAGCAATTAATATGCGACATCCGCTCACAACACATCTATTGACACATGGACTGACAGTCCAGGGGGGTCCAGTCACTTTTGTGGTGGACGCCCATGCAGCCTATAGAACGGAGCTTTTTTATTCTTGGGTCGCTTTTCCAGCAGTGGATGGGGGAACAAATACTTTTCAAGAATACACAGTTGCGAATGCCCCTGGACAATACAGGGCTTACGCTTATTTAGAAATACCTCTATCTTATCAAGAACACCATAATTGGCTTGATGGCGCCCTCCCACACACAATAGCACAAGTAAGGTTAGGTCCACTGAGTAATGATGGTCCTACCTGGCCTTTATTGGCTACATATACACCACATCCTGCGGTTGCACAATTGGCAGAGGTTGAAGTTCGTCGTTTATATACAGAATTAACGGCTACATATAGACGATTGGTTCAGTTTGTAATGCAGACATTAAATACAAATGCAGCGCGTGCTGCTCCAGCGCACCCACAGGCGGTGGTTCCGGGTCTTAATCCGGCCACTGTACACTCAGCTATGGGTAAGGCACCGGCTAAACGAGAGGAGAGTCCGTTTTGGCTGGCGCAAAAAATTAATACGCTGGAAGCAGTATTTCCCCATACGGGACCTCAGGATAAACATGGAATTTTGACGATGTGTTTGCCGTACGGGATGGTTCCTCCGGTGGACCTTTGTAATACCTGGGGCACGGTGTTTGCCGCGCTCTACACTACGGCACACGGTACACCGACATTAGCTAATTTACCGGACGTACTTAAGCAGATTCAGGAAGAATATGGGGCTGCCCCTGCCTTGGATTTGGGCATGCAGTTGCTGGGCAATTTTGCCACAGTTTCTTCTATTATTTTGAGTATTCTCAAAGGAGAGGCAGTAGCACTAGCAGTGCGTATGCGTCTTCGGGATGTTCCGCTGCTTCAACAGGAGCGGGAACTTCCGAGAATAATAGCGGAAACATATTCTAGTATTGGTCGTGATAGCCTAGGGGCTAGACCACAAAAACCCCAGTTACAGGGTAAAAATAATAAAGATAATGCTAAACAGCAACAACCTGAGGGTTCGAAAAAACGCTGGGAAAAGAAACAGCAAACACCTAAGAAGGATGATGGGCAGTCTCCGCAAACGGAGACCCCACAGAATAAGTATAATCTCAGGAATAGGGATACTTTGAAGACGCCTGATAGATATCAATATACTGATACACGCCAATCTCGTTCCTTTCAGGACTCCTCGGAAAAGAGAAGTGAGAGAGGTGGGCGGTCAGAGCGGAGGACGGAGTACGTGAAACCGAGACAGGATTCACAACGCTCAGCGGAGGTTTCTATTAAACAAGAAGAGAAACCGCTGCAACAGAAACAGCAATTCAAAAAGAAGAAAGTGGCAGCTGTCTCAGTTAGACACGCCGCTCAAGAAGAGAGTTCTCTTGACGAACAAGACTTGGGCGTTAGCACTGTTAGACAGCGCGGCAGAGGTCACAATAGTTCGCCGGAGTCTTCTAGAGCATCTGGAGGTGAAAGCAACTGATGACTTCATACAAGTAGAAACGGCGGATATGCGAGTCTCTGATCCTGATAGAGTATATGAAGTAACTCTGCGATTGGAAGGGGACATTGACCGTGTTATTAATGCCATTTTTTGGGACCATGTGGTAAAATCATATGATGTTCTGTTGGCCGAACAAGATTGGCCACCTGACTTTGTTCGCGACTGTCCAGTTGGGGAGGAGGTTATTACACCTTCCTTCTCACCACTTGTTCCGAGAGAACTTGCGGAGTCCTATAGTGAATCATGGGCTCTAGCACAGGCTCCCGCCTTGTATAGAAATAACGTGGGGTGGGACAGACAATCACCTTATCATGTAATACCGATAAAGGGCGAACCTCAGCCACAACCGCAATATCCTATCAAATTTGAAGCTAGGGCATCGGTTAGGAAAATTCTTACACAATTGGAGTATCAGGGTGTAATTGAGCCCTGTGTCTCACCGATGAATAATCCCTTGTTTCCGGTTGCTAAACCGGACCATTCATATAGGATAGTGGTGGATTACCGACATTTGAATAGTCATACACGCACATATGCAATACAGAATTCACATAGCGCAGCGCTTATGAATAATATAGTGCGTAAAAAATACAAAACAACATTAGATATCTCGAATGGATTTTTCTGCCAGAATATAGCGCCCGGGAGTCGGGACTATACCTGTTTTAGTGCGTTTGGCTCTCAGAAATTTTTTTGTCGTTTGCCTCAGGGGTATAAGAATAGCCCAGGACTGTTTTCGGCTCGTGTAACTGAAATGCTGCATGAGTTCGACCCTGAAGCATTATCATATGTTGATGACATATATCTGACAGATGATGAGATTCTGCAACATCTAAGGCGTGTATCGCGCATTGTTGTGGGATTTGCTGATATTGGCTATAAGTTCAATTTTAAGAAATCGAAGATTGCTTTCCTCAGCGTCATTTTCCTGGGATATGAGTTGTCGAGTGAGGGGAAGAGCTTAGCGCCACATTTTTTGGAGAAATGTGCTTTATTAGGCCCTCCTAATACGGTTCGGAAGCTCCAGTCATTGTTGGGGTTTCTGAATTTTGGCAGAACTTACATTCCTGATTATGCAACGCGTATAAAACCCTTATACGAGTTGATTCGCCCGAATTTTTCGAGTAAACTTTGGACGATTGAACATACACACATACTGCGAGAATTACAGAGTGATCTTTTAGCAGTTAAACACTTACACACTCGGGACAACAAGACACATTTAGTGATCAGGGTAATACCTGGGGCTGTTGGGTTTACTTATGTCACCTTTAATGAAGGGGAGACTGTCCCGATTGCATACAAATCTCACTTGTATTCTGCTGCAGAGCAACGTTTTGCACAAACTGAGAAAATTCTCACTGCAGTACAGATGGCTGTTATTAAAGAAAGACCGCTGGCCCAGGGTCAACGCATTGTTGTCGTTTCCCCGGTTCCGGCCTTAGAGGCTGTTACCAAAGCAAGTGTTCCTAATTCGAAGGCTCTACACCCGCGATGGATACAATGGGCTACGTCTTTGACAGCCACTGATGTCGATTATGTATTTGACCCTAAACTGCAGACTCAAGAATTTCTTCAATACGAAATAGAATACCCTGTTTCTGCTGGTACATTGCCTATTGACCAATATGAAGTGGTCATGTATACTGATGGCTCTGCGCAACCGGCGGTTGGGACTAAACAACAGTATTCTGCTGCATGTGCGGTGGTGAGCGGCACTATGGAGGGGGAAGTGTTCTGCCCCCGACATACTTATACTAAAACCTTGGGAGATTGCACGGCACAGCTGGCTGAGCTCAAAGCTCTATTGTTAGCATTGGAGCATGCGGATCCGGCACTTTTAACCTTGCTGGTCTGTGACTCCTACTACTGTGTGCAGTCTTTCAGCGAATATTTACACTATTGGAAGATGAATGGGTTCAGAGATTCTAAAGGCAACACCATTAAGCATAAAATGTTGTGGGGTAAGGTTGCGGATCTGAAGGAGACGCTTCCTAAGGTCCATGTTGTGCATACACTTGGACACCAGCGCGTTGGAATACACGTTGCTGGGAATACTTTGGCTGATGAAGCCGCGAAATCGGCAGTGGCTGTCGCCACTGTGGCCGCAGTAACTCGTTCGAGTTCCAAACCAGACACAGAAATATCGGCTGCCATAAAAGCTACTGCTGATGGCACGCCTTTTCCTAAAGGATTTCCTTCAAAATATAGTTACTGCTTGAATGGTGCGCTGAATGCTACTGTTACAATTCCAGGCATTGGTGTACGTGAAATTCCCAATAAAATTGAGAGACCTCGATTGATTTCTGCAGCACATGAGGGGGTGGCATCTGCACATGCTGGGGTGGCTGCCACAATTTAACTTTTACAGGCTCGTTACTGGTGGCCTGGTCTCTATAAAGAGACGAAACAGTATGTCCTTTGTTGTGACATTTGTCAACAAATTAAGACATCGTCGGCTAGACGCCCGCAGCAGACGCCCCTTCTGATTTCAAACAAACCATTACAGTGTGTGTACTTGGATCATTGTGGTCCGCTGACACCTGATAGTGCATACAAATATATATTGGTTGCTGTAGATTCGTGCTCCAGATTTGTATGGGTATGGCCACAACGCTCGGCTGACGCTCGCACTGTTATTAAAGATTTGCGCATCTTTGTCGATATATTTGCAGTTGCGGCTTTTCATTCGGACCAGTGCCCTGCTTTTGCCTCTAAGGCATTCAGGGACACCATGGCTTCGTTGGGGGTCCAACTCCAATTCTCGTCTCCATTTCATCCCGAGGGAAATTCTGTCGTGGAGCGTTTAAATCGTGATTTAAAGCAGTCCTTAACGGCCAGAGTTATAGGTACGGGTCGTGGTTGGCTAGCCCACCTATATGGAGTTCAGAGAGCACTTAATAACTTGCCTAGAAGGTCACTGGGGGGTCGTACTTCATATGAGTGCGTGTTTGGAACACAAATGTATGTTCCTGATCTAGATGGTCCTGGTGTGGAGGCGGCAGATACGCCCTTTGACATAAATGATCGTGTCACTGTTTTGCAGGATTTACAACAATTCCGTGAAGATAACTCTTCTGCCAATGCTGCCTCCTCAGGAATTAAGGATGAGCCAGTAACACCTACTGGTTGGATACCCAGGATTGGGGATCTGGTGCGTGAAAAGGTCGCAGTTAAAAAAGAATTTGGTCCTTCTTATCGAGAACCTGTCCCTGTGTTAGGGGTAAGCGGCACGAGAACTGTGATTTTACCGCCGCTGCGAGGGGCCAAAGGAAATCGCTTTGTTTCCATTGATAATGTCAAGTTGCAACATGTGGCCGATTCTGCACAGCAGACCAAGAGGGACACCCAGTAGTTCCGGAATCCCTCTCACTACTGGGGATGAGGTCCCGCTGCAGGTGATTTTCACCGACACTGTTTCCTCTCCGAGCTTGGGGAGGGTGGATGATGTTCTTGCGATCGTTCCACCGACGGCGATTAATATGGAATCTTGTGATCAAATTGCTGTACGTTCTACTGATGTTTCTGAACATGTGGTTTATAGCGTGCCACGGCGGGAGCCTCCGTCTGCTTCTTCGTTCAGAGTTGCACCTTTTGCTAGAACTGCTTCTGGCTGCTTCAACGACGCTGATAATGATGGGTCCGGCTCCTCGTCTTCGATGTCTTCTGTCCACGGTCCACGATGGCTGCTGGGATGGCTTAAACGAACATATTTTGTTTTTCCTTGGAACTATTTTTGGCTGTTTTTGGCCGTGATGACTATTTTATTATGGTTGGGATTTGTGGTTACTTTTTTTCTGATAATACATGGTCATTTTCTTCCTGATCGATCTGAAATTGAGCACGTGGAGACTGTGTTAAAACCACATTTTTCGTCTCATATGGTTCGAAGAGACTTGTCCACAGTGAACATTTCTGCTATACCGGTTCCGGATGGCATTGTGTGGGATAAAGTAATGTTTGATATATATGGTCCCACTGAATTGATTCAAATACCGTATGTCCTCAAATTATCAATGAATGATATTGTTATACCTGGCATTGTTTCTGATGATTGGGATGTGAAGACAGTAGATTCTATGCTAACGGATTTGCAATATTATACTGTCTATGACGATGAAGATGCTTACCAGTTTAGAGATAATCATGGTGACATGTTTTGTTACAACTATTATGGACACCACTTTATTCATAAAGCTAGTAGCCCTAAGTCCATGTTTAATTATGTGCAATGGGAACATTGCTCGACTCCTCCACAAGGGAGTTCAAAAACGTATTATGACAAATTTGCATATTTTACTGGGCATGATCCACGTAATGCTAGGTCCTACTATTTTAAAGTTACACCGTATTCTAATAAGCAAATGTTATTGACCGATACTAAATTGTTGTATTCTAATTTGTTTGTATCTAAACTGTCGGTCGAGGGATATGAATACTGGTTCAAAACTGTTGACTTGAAAAGCGTTTGGGGTACGAAAAATTGGCAAATGCGAGGCAGGGACACGTTATTTAGAGCATGTATTATCCCTGTGCAGATGATTTTCCTCAATTACACAGTACAACAGACTAGCTGTTTGGGCTTGGCGACGATTAAGGAGTTAACTTTGCCTAGTATACCTGTCCCTTCTAAATTAAAAAATTGGCAGCACTATGTGAATGCTACTTTTAGTGAATTTACACATTGGGTCCAGAATGGTACACTTAACACTTCATCGTTGCATCCAGGCGGGTGGTTATTATGGCCTGTAGACACTAATATGTGTCATCAACGTTTTGTCACCTCTTCAGGGGGGTTCAGGACTAGTAGGGCAGACCCTCGTTACGTTTCACGAGAACATGCTGATATTATAACTACATACAGTGTGGGGAAGCTTTGTCAGCAATGGTTGAAGTCATCCACGCTGGATGCAGTTAAGTCACATCTCATGTTACTGTCTAATAATACTGATTTACAAGATTTTTTGTCAGGTCCCAGAGTACCACGGAAGAAAAGGTTCTTATACGAGGTTTATAATGAGATTTGGAAGCTTTCACAACAAGAGGCTGCAGCACGGTTGAGGCAGATTGATCAGGAAAATCTGATGCAGACCTTGTCTGTTGTTGATAATGGCATGCATACCCTTTCTGAACGTGTTTACACGATTGACAGCATTGTTTCCTCTGCCATTGACATTATTAAATCGGACATGTCTTCTTTATATCATGGGCAGAGTCAGACGCGGTCCATCATGCAGCTGGGTTGGACTCTTCAGACCTTGAAGGCGGGTCGCGTTCCATGGCAGCACGTTTGTGCCAGGGAGATCTTTATCTCTTTTAATTTAACTCGTCAACAACAACTGATGGCTAAGAAGGAAGCGACATATGTTATGTTAAATATTGAAAAATTCGAGAAACTGCCTTTCACGGTAGCTGAGATTCCGTCAGCTGAATGGTTGATCCATGGGGTTATTAATTTGCCTATCTCTACTTTGCAATTTACTTCGTGTTTGAAGCATATTCCGGTGGGTAGATATGAACTATTGGGAGACAGTTACATACACGAGGTGTGGGACCTTCCCTTTCAGTACAGATGTGTTAATGGTTTGAAGGAGGTTTTTCTTAGCGGCAGCGAATGCGAAGCTTCTGTCAGCCATTCAATGGTTTGTAAACAGCTGTCCTTGCACGGGGCGTGTAACGCTTCGATTGCTAACTTAGCTTGTTATCTGAAGGGAGTTCCAGTCCCGGTTATTAAAAACACTTTCCAGGTGCTTTCTAACGGCAGTTACATTGTTCTTAACAGCGAACGCTGCTGTGGCATGCGTGCCGGAATAGTTTACATCGTCGTTGTCAACAAGGCCGTTACGTGCTGCGGGAATGTGTTGTTTCCCCCCACTCAAATTAGGGAGGTAGCGGACATCTGGCCTCATATTGCTACTTCCAAGGTTGATTTCGACAAGTTGAGTCAGCTAAAAGCTTTATTGTTTCAAAAGCATGTGGCCCTTACATCTGCTAGCGAGACCTACGCACTTCAAGTGACAAGGTCATCGGCGGAGATACAGTCCCTTTTGAATACTAACTTTCCGACTCACTTCGGTGAACTTGTGGGACGTATATTTAATGCATCCAGCACTGCTGGTATTGCACATTTTTTCAAAGTCGTTGGTGTTGGTTTTGCTCATACCTTCTCTTCCATATTCGGTTTGATACCTTCGGCTATACATTCTATTTTCGGAAGCATTTTTGGGGGTTTCCCGATTACTTTGGCTTTATTGGCTGGAGTCTTGCTGTTATTGCTATTTTTTCGCAATGGCTGTCCCGTCACGACGAGATCCTGTACTGCTGCTCCCATCAGCGCAGCTGTGTCGTGAACGCATGATGCAGCATTTTGGAGCAACACTCCTGGGACATTTGGAGTGCAACTGGTCTCTGTCATTCAGACCGGTTTTGGATTGTGTGCAACCCGTGTTTCGGTGCCTTTGGTGCTCGTTTGAACATGCACTGTCTCTCATTGCAGCGCCCTCCACTGGTCGATGCTGATCTGTTGATGTTCCCGATTAGGGCTCATTCCCAGACTTGTGCACTACGGATGCGCTTGCTTCGTGAGGCAGTTTATGAGATTCCCTTCCTGGAGGAAGATGGTAATGTCTCGTTCATAGGCCCTGCACGGGGTGCCACCCTGAATGGTTTTGGGGCTTTGGATCACACCTGCTCCATGGTACTTTGTGGCGTGGATCTTCCGATATTGACGTATATCGAAGTGGAGGAACTATTGCTTCTGTCTGAATACGCTTCTGTCTGAATACGTTCTATTGCTTCTGTCTGAATACGAAAAACTAACCACACTACAACATAGTCCACTATGTCTTGCTTAGGAGCTTTAAAAGGTTGTTCCCAACCCTCCTTTACAAGTGTTAGAGGACCTCTTACAGGGTGTCCAAATAGGAGTTCAAAGGGGCTGAAGCCCACTCCTTTCTGGGGTACCTCCCTGTAAGCAAAATGGAGGCAAGGTAACAGGACATCCCATCTCCTCCTGAGTTTTTCAGGGAGTCCCATTATCATTCCTGTGAGAGTTTTATTAAACCTCTCTACCAGTCCATTTGTTTGTGGATGATAAGGTGTGGTGAATTTGTATGTTACACCACATTCTTTCCACATGGCCTTCAACTATGCAGACATAAAGTTGCTACCCCTGTCTGATACAACCTCTTTTGGGAAACCCACCCTGGAAAAGATTCGCAGGAGGGCTTTGCCACTGCAGGTGCTGTAGTGGTCCTTAGAGGAATTGCTTCAGGATATCTTGTGGCATGGTCCACTACCACCAAGATAAATCTATTGCCTGAAGCAGTAGGAGGGTCAAGGGGGGCAACTATGTCAACCCCTACCCTTTCAAAGGGAACCCCAACCACAGGCTGTGGAATAAGGGGAGCCTTTGGGGTGCCACCAGTCTTGCCACTGGCTTGGCAGGTCACACAGGACTTACAAAAGTCTTTTGTGTCCTCTGACATCCTAGGCCAGTGAAACAGGGCGACAAGCCTTTCCCATGTTTTAATCTGACCCAAATGTTCAGCCAAGGGAATGTCGTGTGCCAGAGTTAGGAGGAACTCTCTGTACTGCAGGGGAATGACCAATCTCCTGGCTGCTCCAGGTTTTGGGTCCCTTGCCTCTGTGTACAAAAGGTTGTCCACCCAGTAAACTCTATGTGAGTCACTGACATCCCCATTTTGCTGTTTGACAGCTTGCTGTCTTAGACCCTCTAATGTGGGACAGGTCTGCTGTGCCACACTCAGCTCCTCCCTGGCAGGCCCCCCTCCACCCAAAAGCTCAGCAGTGTCTGCTGCCAGCTCCTCTGCTGAAGATTCTGCACAGGGGGGAAATTCTTCTTCCTCAGAAGTTGAATCATCTGTAGAGGGAGGGATAGTGGGTAGGGATTTACCCTTACTAACCCTAGCTTTAGGGAGCACTTGGTCCATTGTTCCAGGATCCAAGTCACCCTGTCCTTTTTGCTTTTTGGCCTGAGCCCTTGTCAAAGCAAAAATATGCCCAGGAATGCCCAGCATTGCTGCATGAGCCTCCAACTCCACTTCTGCCCAAGCTGATGTCTCTAAATCATTCCCTAGTAGACAGTCTACAGGTAAATCTGAGGCAACCACAACTTTCTTTGGACCAGTAACCCCCCACCCCAGTTGAGATTCACAACAGCCATGGGGTGGCTAAGAGTGTTGTTATGAGCGTCTGTCACTTTGTACTGATGACCAAGTAGGTGTTGTTCAGGGTGTACCAGTTTCTCTATTACCATGGTAACACTGGCACCTGTGTCCCTGTAGGCCTGAACCTCAACACCATTGATTAGGGGAAGTTGCTTGTACTTATCTATAATAAGGGGACAAGCAACCAAGGTGGCCAAATCAATGGCACCTTCAGAGACTAACACAGCCTCTGTGGTCTCCTTAACAAGACCAACCCCAACTAAATTACCAAAAGTGAGCCCAGCTACTCCCTTGGATTGGCTATTAGTAGGTTTGCTCCCACCACCACTGCTATTACTAGGGGCACTAGAGGTTGCAGTAGGGGTTGTGGTAGTGGGAGGCTTGGTGCTTTTCTTTGGACAACTGGCATCAGTTGTCCAATGGCCTTTTACTTTACATAAATAGCACCATGGTTTCTTTACTTGATTAGAAGAGGATTTGGACCCACCACCCCCACCAGAGTGTTTTTGTGGGCCTGATGAAGACTCATTTTTAGATTTGTCCCCACCCTTGCCAGAAGACTTACTATCCTTCTTCTTGCCATACCTGTCACCCCCTGTATGAACTTTTCTGTTCACTCTTGTTCTGACCCATTTGTCTGCCTTCTTTCCCAATTCTTGGGGAGAGGTCAGATCTGAGTCCACTAGATATTGGTGTAACAAATCAGACACACAGTTCTTCAGAATATGCTCTCTCAGGATTAGATTGTACAGGCTTTCATAGTCTGAAACTTTACTGCCATCTAACCACCCCTCCAAGGCCTTCACTGAATAGTCAACAAAGTCTACCCAGTCTTGTGAGGACTCTTTTCTGGTTTCTCTGAACTTAATCCTGTATTGTTCAGTGGTTAAGCCAAATCCATCCAAGAGTGTATTCTTCAAAACCGTAAAATTATTGGCATCACTTTCCTTAACAGTAAGGAGCCTATCCCTACCCTTTCCACTGAAAGATAGCCATAGGATAGCAGCCCACTGCCTCTGAGGGACCCCCTGTACCATACAGGCCCTCTCAAGTGCAGCAAACCACTTGTTAATGTCATCCCCCTCCTTGTAAGGGGGAACTATCTTATGCAGATTCCTAGAATCATGTTCTCTCACAGGATTGCTATCTGGAATACTGCTGCTGCCACCATGGGGTCTAAACCCCAACCTCTGTCTCTCTTTTTCTAAGTCTAGGGATTCCCTGTCTAGAGCCAGCTGTTGCTGTTTAAGCTTCAGTCTGGACTCTTCCACTCTCAACTTATTGAGTTCCCTTTCTAACATCCTGTCATCAGGGTGGGTGGGTTGGGAATGTTTTGACACAGAAGACTGATGAGGATGAACAGAGGGAGACCTGTCCCTAACAGTTGGCACCCTAGCAACCTGGCATGCAGGAGCAAAAACATCCCTACTGTGATAGGAGCTTCTATTACTACCAGCATTGCTAGGTGGTCTGCTAAGGGGCAGATTAGGAAGGGCACCCTCTAACACTTTTACTGGGAGTTCCCCTGAGTCAGAGTGTGAGCTATCTCCTAACTTATCAATTGAAATGCTAGCTAAGGCCTTATCATTTTCAATAAGCATGTTAGAAAATAATTCTCTAGAGGGGTTCTTTCCTACCACTAAACCTCTATCAATGCAGACACTCTTTAGGCCCTTAAAGTTAATGTGGTTATAAGCTGTACTGACCAAATTAAGAGGAGTTCCTACATCAGACATGATAGAAAAAGGTTTAGGGACAGATAAAAGAGATAAAAAGTTTTAGGACTTTTTAAAGAACAGGAAAAAAAACTTTTTCAACTTTTTGAAACTTTTTGATAGTTTAAGAGTACTTTTCAGCACTTAGCAGATAGTGTAAGAGAAGAAAAGCAAAACTTTTTGGTTAGGAGTACATACACTAAACTTGTTTTGTATATTTTTCTCTTATGAAAAGTACAATATGACAAAGTGGTAAGTAGTTACAAGTACTTATCCCACCGCTGCACAACCAATGTAGGAGGCTGGCCTGGCTTGTAGTGGGTACCAAGGGGTACTTACACTCTGTACCAGGTCCAGTTATCCCTTATTAGTGTAGAAGAGGTGTTTCTAGGAGCTTAGGCTGAGAGAAGGTAGCTATATCAGAGCAGCTTAGGCTGAACTAGGAGACATGCAAAGCTCCTACTATACCACTGGTGTCATATGCACAATATCATAAGAAAACCTAATACACAGATATACTAAAAATAAAGGTACTTTATTTTTATGACAATATGCCAAAAGTATCTCAGTGAGTACCCTCAGTATGAGGATGCCAAATATACACAAGATATATGTACACAATACCAAAAATATGCAGTAATAGCAAAAGGAAGTAATGCAAGCAGTGTAAAGTTACAATAGATTGCAATAGGAGCACATAGGTATAGGGGCAACAAAAACCATATACTCCAAAAGTGGAATGCGAACCACGAATGGACCCCAAACCTATGTGAGCTTGTTGAGGGTCGCTGGGACAGTAAGAAAACAGTGAGGGTTAGAAAAATAGCCCACCCCAAGACCCTGAAAAGTAGGTGTAAAGAGCACCTATAACCCCCAGAGAGCACAGGAGTCGTGATAGGGGGTTTCTGCAAGGAAGACGAACACCAGCAAAGCAACAACAGTGGATTTCCAGACCTGAGTACCTGTGAAACAAGGGGACCAAGTCCAAGAGTCGCGACAATGTCGAGAGAGGGCAGATGCCCAGGAACTGCCAGCTGAGGGTGCAAAGAAGCTGCCACCGGATGGTAGAAGCTGTGGATTCTGCAAGAACGAAGAGGGCTAGAAACGTCCCCTTTGGAGGATGAATGTCCCACGTCGTGAAGAAGCTTGCAGAGGTGTTCCCATACAGAAAGACCGCAAACAAGCCTTGCTAGCTGCAAAGGTTGCGGTTAGGGTTTTTGGATGCTGCTGTGGCCCAGGAGGGACCAGGATGTCACCACTTGGATGAGGAGACAGAGGGGGCGCCCAGCAAGTCAGGGAGCCCTCACAGAAGCAGGCAGCACCCGCAGAAGTACCGGAACAGGCACTTAGAAGAGGAGTGAACTGGAGTCCACGCGAAGTCACAAAAGGGAGTCCCACAACGCCGGAGGACAACTCAGAAGGTTGTGCACTGCAGGTTAGAGTGTCGGGGACCCAGGCTTGACTGTGCACAAAAGAAATCCTGGAAGAGTGCACAGGAGCCGGAGCAGCTGCAAATCAAGCGGTACCCAGCAATACACTCTAGCGTGGGGAGGCAAGGACTTACCTCTACCAAACTTGGACTGAAGAGTCACTGGACTGTGGGAGTCACTTGGACAGAGTTGCTGAGTTCCAGGGACCACGCTCGTTGTGCTGAGAGAGGACCCAGAGGACCGGTGATGCAGTCTTTTGTTGCCTGCGGTTGCAGGGGGAAGATTCCGTCGTCCCACAGGAGATTTCTTCAGAGCTCCTGGTGCAAGAAGGAGGCAGGCTACCCCCAGAGCATGCACCACCAGGAAACAGGCGAGAAAGCGGCAGGATAAGCGATACAAGGTTGCAGTAGTCGTCTTTGCTACTTTGTTGCGGTTTTGCAGGCGTCCTGAGCAGTCAGCAGTCGATCCTTTGGCAGAAGGTGTAGAGAGAGATGCAGAGGAACTCTGGTGAGCTCTTGCATTCGGTATCTAAAGAATTCCCCAAAGCAGAGACCCTAAATAGCCAGAAAAGGAGGTTTGGCTACCTAGGAAGGAGGATAGGCTAGTAACACAGGTAAGAGCCTATCAGAAGGAGTCTCTGACGTCACCTGCTGGCCCTGGCCACTCAGAGCAGTCCAGTGTGCCAGCACACCTCGGAATCCAAGATGGCAGAGGTCTGGGGCACGCTGGAGGAGCTCTGGGCACCTCCCCTGGGAGGTGCAGGTCAGGTGAGTGGTCACTCCCCTTTCCTTTGTCCAGTTTCGCGCCAGAGCAGGGCTAAGGGGTCCCCTGAACCGGTGTAGACTGGCTTATGCAGAGATGGGCACCATCTGTGCCCATCAAAGCATTTCCAGAGGCTGGGGGAGGCTACTCCTCCCCAGCCCTGGCACCTATTTCCAAAGGGAGAGGGTGTAACACCCTCTCTCTGAGGAAGTCCTTTGTTCTGCCTTCCTGGGTCAAGCCTGGCTGGACCCCAGGAGCGCAGAAACCTGTCTGAGAGGTTGGCAGCAGCTGCAGTGAAACCCCGGGAAAGGTAGTTTGGCAGTACCCGGGTCTGTGCTGGAGACTCGGGGGATCATGGAATTGTCTCCCCAATGCCAGAATGGCATTGGGGTGACAATTCCATGATCTTAGACATGTTATATGGCCATGTTCGGAGTTACCATTGTGACGCTATACATAGGTAGTGACCTATGTATAGTGCATGTGTGTAATGGTGTCCCCGCACTCACAAAGTCCGGGGAATTTGCCCTGAACAGTGTGGGGGCACCTTGGCTAGTGCCAGGGTGCCCACACACTAAGTAACTTAGCACCCAACCTTCACCAGGTGAAGGTTAGACATATAGGTGACTTATAAGTTACTTATGTGCAGTGTAAAATGGCTGTGAAATAATGTGGGCATTATTTCACTCAGGCTGCAGTGGCAGGCCTGTGTAAGAATTGTCAGAGCTCCCTATGGGTGGCAAAAGAAATGCTGCAGCCCATAGGGATCTCCTGGAACCCCAATGCCCTGGGTACCTCAGTACCATATACTAGGGAATTATAAGGGTGTTGCAGTATGCCAATGTGAATTGGTGAAATTGGTCACTAGCCTGTTAGTGACAATTTAGAAAGCAGAGAGAGCATAACCACTGAGGTTCTGGTTAGAAGAGCCTCAGTGAGACAGTTAGTCAACACACAGGGAACAGATACAGGGCACACTTATGAGCACTGGGGCCCTGGCTGGCAGGGTCCCAGTGACACATACACTAAAACAACATATATACAGTGAAATACGGGTGTAATGCCAGGCAAGATGGTACTTTCCTACAAATAGCATATACAGTTTTCATACAAATGGCAATAAGCTATTTTAAAACTAGACACTGCAATTTTCAACAGTTCCATGGGGAGGTAAGTGGTTGTTATTTTTGCTGGTAAGTAAACCACCTACGGGGTTCAAAGTTGGGTCCAAGGTAGCCCACCGTTGGGGGTTCAGGGCAACCCCAAAGTTACCACACCAGCAGCTCAGGGCCGGTCAGGTGCAGAGGTCAAAGTGGTGCCCAAAACGCATAGGCTTCAATGGAGAAGGGGGTGCCCCGGTTCCAGTATGCCAGCAGGTAAGTACCCGCGTCTTCGGAGGGCAGACCAGGGGGGTTTTGTAGGGCACTGGGGGGGACACAAGTCAGCGCAAAAAGTACACCCTCAGCGGCACGGGGGCGGCCGGTTGCAGTGTGAAAACAGGCATCGGGTTCGCAATAGAATTCAATGGGAGACCAAGGGGTCTCTTCAGCGATGCAGGCAGGCAAGGGGTGGGGCTCCTCGGGGTAGCCACCACCTGGGCAAGGGAGAGGGCCACCTGGGCGTCGCTCCTGCACTGGAGGTCGGATCCTTCAGGTCCTGGGGGCTGCGGGTGCAGAGTCTTCACCAGGCGTCGGGTCTTTGAAGCAGGCAGTCGCGGTCAGGGGGAGCCTCTGGATTCCCTCTGCAGGCGTCGCTGTGGGGGCTCGAGGGGGGTCAACTCTGGCTACTCACGGTCTCATAGTCGCTGGGGAGTCCTCCCTATGGTGTTTGTTCTCCACAAGTCGAGCCAGGGGCGTCAGGTGCAGAGTGCAAAGTCTCATGCTTCCGGCGGGAAACGTGTATTGTTTCAAAGTTGCTTCTTTGTTGCATAGTTGCAGTCTTTGTGGAACAGAGCCGCTGTCCTTGGTAGTTCTTGGTCCTTCTAGATGCAGGGTAGTCTTCTGAGGCTTCAGAGGTTGCTGGACCCTGTGGAACGCGTCGCTGGAGCAGTGTCTTTAGAAGTGGGGAGACAGGCCGGTAGAGCTGGGGCCAAGTTAGTTGGTGTCTCCGTCGTCTCTGCAGGGCTTTCAGGTCAGCAGTCCTTCTTCTTTCTTCAGGTTGCAGGAATCTGATTTCCTGGGTTCAGGGTCACGCCTAAATACTAAATATAGGGGTGTGTTTAGGTCTGGGGGGCAGTAGCCAATGGCTACTGTCCTTGAGGGTGGCTTCACCCTCTTTGTGCCTCTTCCCAGAGGGGATGGAGGCACATTCCTATTCCTATTGGGAGAATCCTCCAAACTCAAGATGGAGGATTTCTAAAGTCAGGGATCACCTCAGCTCAGGGCACCTTAGGTGCTGTCCTGACTGGTCGTGACTCTTCCTTGTTTTTCTCATTATCTCCTCCGTACTTGCCACCAAAAGTGGGGATTGTGTCCGGAGGGGCGGGCATCTCCACTAGCTGGGATGTCCTGGAGTGCTGTAACAACAGGCATGAGCCTTTGAAGCTCACAGCCAGGTGTTATCGTTATTGCAGGGGGAGGTGAGAAGCACCTCCACCCAGTACAGGCTTTGTTCCTGGCCACAGAGTGACAAAGGCACTCTCCCCATGTGGCCACAAACTCGTCTGGTTGTGGCAGGCTGGCAGAAAGTGAGCTCGCAAACCTTCAGGAGGTTGCTTCTTAGCCAGAGGGTAGCACATCTTGATAGATAAGAGTACTGTAGGGAAATACCTCCCTTGGCATGGTTACCCCCTAATTGTTTGCCTTTTGTTGATGCCAGGTATGATTGAAAGTGTGCTGGGAGCCTGCTAACCAGGCCCCAGCACCAGTGTTCTTTCCCTAAACTGTACCTTTGTTCCCACAATTGACACAGCCCTGGCACACAGATAAGTCCCTTGTCATAGTACCAGTGGTACCAAGGGCCCTGTGGCCAAGGAAGTTCTCTAAGGGCTGCAGCATGTATTATGCCACTGTGGGGACCCCCCACCACTCAGCACATGCACACTGCCTCACAGCTTGTGTGTGCTTGGGGGGAGAAAGTGACTAAGTCGGCATGGCACTCCCCTGAGGGTGCCATGCCCACCTCTCACTGCCTGTGGCATAGGAAAGTCACCGCTCTAGCAGGCCTTACAGCCCTAAGGCAGGGTGCACTATACCACAGGTGATGGCATAGTTGCATGAGCACTATGCCACTACAGTGTCTAAGCTAAACCATAGACATTGTAAGTGCAGGGTAGCCATAAAGAGTATATGGTCTGGGAGTTTGTCAAACACGAACTCCACAGTTCCATAATGGCTACACTGAAATCTGGGAAGTTTGGTATCAAACTTCTCAGCACAATATATGCACACTGATGCCAGTGTGGGATTTATTGTAAAATTCACCCAGAGGGCATCTAGAGATGCCCCCTGAATACCAGTCTGACCAGTTTCTGCCAGCCTGCCACAACCAGACGAGTTTGTGGCCACATGGGGAGAGTGCCTTTGTCACTCTGTGGCTAGTAACAAAGCCTGTACTGGGTGGAGGTGCTTCTCACCTCCCCCTGCAGGAACTGTAACACCTGGCGGTGAGCCTCAAAGGCTCACCCCCTTTGTTACAGCACCCCAGGGCACTCCAGCTAGTGGAGTTGCCCGCCCTATCCGGCCACGGCCCCACTTTTGGCGGCAAGGCCGGAGGAGATAATGAGAAAAACAAGGAGGAGTCACTGGCCAGTCAGGACAGCCCCTAAGGTGTCCTGAGCTGAGGTGACTCTGACTTTTAGCAATCCTCTATCTTGCAGATGGAGGATTCCCCCAATAGGATTAGGGATGTGCCCCCGCCCCTCAGGGAGGAGGCACAAATAGGGTGTAGCCACCCTCAGGGCTAATAGCCATTGGCTACTAACCCCCCAGACCTAAACACACTCCTAAATTGAGTATTTAGGGGCTCCCAGAACACAGCAAGATAGATTCCTGCAACTTAAGACGAAGAAGGACTGCTGAGCTGAAAAACCTGCAGAGAAGACGGAGACACCAACTAACTTGGCCCCAGCCCTACCGGCCTGTCTCCAGACTCAAAGGACCTGCACAGCGTGCATCCAGCGGGACCAGCGACCTCTGAGGAATTAGAGGACTGCCCTGCACCTAAAGGACCAAGAAAGTCCTGAGAACAGTGGCACTGTTCAGAAACTGCAACAACTTTGCAACTTTGAAACAACTTTTAAAGAGACTCTCCCTTCCTGGCTCGAGTCCAGGACAACCAACACCGCAGAGAGGACTCCCAGGTGACTCCAACGACGTGGACACCCTGAGTTGACCCCCCTGCACCCCCACAGCGATGCCTGCAGAGAGGATCAAGAGGCTCCCCCTGACCGCGACTGCTTGGTAACAAAGGAACCCAACGCCTAGACCAAGCACTGCACCAGCAGCACTCAGGACCGAGAGGAACCACCTACCAGTGCAGGAGTGACCAGCAGGCGGCCCTCATCCTAGCCCAGTCAGTGGCTGGCCCGAGAAGCCCCCGTGCCCTGCCTGCATCGTCTAAGTAACCCCCGGGTCCCTCCATTGCTTTCTACAGCAAACCTGACTCCTACTTTGCCTACTGCACCCGACCACCCCTGTGCCGCTGAGGGTGTGTTTTGTGGGCTTGTGTGTGCCCCCCCCAGTGCTCTACAAAACCCCCCTGGTCTGCTCCCCGAGGACGCAGGTACTTTCCTGTAAAAAGACTAGGACCGGAGCACCCCTGTTCTTCATAGGCGCCTATGTGCTTTGGGCCCTCCTTTGACCTCTGCACCTAACCAGCCCTGTGTTGCTGGTGCTGTGGCTTTGGGGTTGCCTTGAACCCTCAACGGTGGGCTGCCTATGCCCAGGAGACTGACTGCGTAAGTGCTTTATTTACCTGAGAAACCTAACCAAACGTACCCCCCCCAGGATCTGTTGATTTTTGAAGTGTCCACTTTTAAAATAGCCTATTGTCATTTTAACCAAAACTGTGTGTACTACTGTTTTAAATCAAAGTTCTATACTTACCTGTGTGAAGTACCTTGCAATTTATGTACTTACCTCAAATCCTGAATCTTGTGGTTCTAAAATAAATTAAGAAAAGATTTTTCTAGATAAAACCTATTGGCCTTGAGTTAAGTCTTTGAGTGCCTGTTCTCATTTATTGCCTGTGTGTGTGCAACATATGCTTAACACTGCCCTCTGATAAGCCTGCTGCTCGACCACACTACCACAAAATAGAGCATTGGTATTATCTAAATTTGCCACTATCAACCTCTAAGGGGAACCCTCAGACTCTGTGCACACCATCTCTCACTTTGAGATAGTATATACAGAGGCAACTTCCGGCAGGTACCCATGTGGAAATACACCGCCTTCCCCTTCTTTGCACCCACATATCCCACAAAGAGTTGATCGTCCACCCGGTCTTTGGTACGATCAAGATAGAACGCCAACGCTCGCTTGGGTCCAGACGGTGGAGTCTCTCCTCCTCATAAGAGGGATGTGAGGGTGCATAAAAGGTAGGTAAGGTGATGGACTGTTCGACATGGAAGGGTGTCACTACCTTAGGTAGAAAAGAAGCCCTCTTGCGAAGCACCACTTTGTAAGGATGTATGGCAAGAAAAGGGGGCTTAGATGACAGAGTCTGGAGTTCACTAACTCTGCGAGCAGAAGTAATGGCAACTAAAAAGACAGTCTTTATAGTCAAGAGCCTTAGAGGACAGTTGTGAAGTGGTTCAAATGGGTTACACATAAGATAAGACCAGGTTGTGATACCATTGGGGCATGATGAATGGGATAGGAGGAAAGAGATGTGTGAGGCCTTTAAGAAACCTCCAAACTATGGGAGATTTAAATAAGGAAGGCTGATCAGGTAGCCTTAAGGAAGCAGAGAGATATCCCTTAAGAGTGCTCATGGTGGAACCTTGCCGGGCAAGGGAAAGAATAAAGAGAAGAACTTGAGAGAGAGGAGCAGATAGAGGCTCAACAGAATTGTCGATGCACCATTCCACAAATTTCTTCCAACGACAGGCGTATACAGTTTTGGTTGAGGGACGCCTCGGTGGCAAGATAACGTCACAGACTTCAGGTGCAAGTCAAAAGACGTCAACTGTTGCTGCTCAATCTCCATGCAAGAAGTTGCAGAGTTGACAGGTTCGGGTGGATGACCTCCCCCTGCTGCTGAGACAGAAGATCTTCCCGAAGGGGCAGTCTGATCGGAGGAGCTATGGGCGTGTTCAAAAGCTCAGGATACCAGGCTCTTCGTGCCCAGACCGGAACCACCAGTATTACTTGGGCCCGGTCTTGCCTGATCTTCTTCAGAACTCTGGGCAGAAGTGGTATTGGCGGGAAGGCGTCCAGGACGCCTGAATTCTACTCGTGACGAAAAGTGTCACCGAGCGAGTGCAGTCTTGGAAACTCCAACGCGCAAAACAGCTGATATTGTGCGTTCTCTACGGAGGTGAAAAAGTCTAACCAAGGTTCTCCCCACTGCGGGAAGAGACCTTACGCCACCTCCGGATGGAGATGCCATTCGTGGTCGACCATGCATCGTCGGCTGAGTTTGTCTGCTCTGGCATTCAAGGAGCCTGCCAGGTGTTGAACCACTAGGGAAATGCCTTGATGTTCCAGCCAAGTCCAGAGACGAAGGGCCTCTTGACAAAGGGTCCACGTCTCCACTCTGCCTTGTTTGTTGCAATGCCACATGGCGGTGGTGTTGTCTGTGAACACTTGCACTGCTTTCCCCCTGAGAGAGGGAAGAAATGCTTTCAATGCTAGTCAAATTCTGCCGGAGACCAGATGCCTCTGATCTCTGCCTCTCCCATGTGGCCACCCCATCCCAGGAGTGACGCATCTGTCACGACCGTAAGAGCTGGTTGGGAAAGGAGAGGGGTCTGCCCTTGGCCCAGTCCTGATTTGTTAATCACCACTGCAGGTCTTTCCCAGTCCCTTCCGAGATCTGGACCTTGTCGGAGAGATGCTGCGCCCACTGGAACTTCAGGTCCCACTGTAGAGCCCGCATATGCCATCTGGCATTTTGAACCAGTAGGATGCAGGTGGCCATGAGGCCGAGCAATCCAGGACAGAGGCTGAAACATCGGTATCATAGCCCAAATATCCTGAACTCGCTTTTTGGGAGGATATGCCTGCAACTGCACTGTATCCAGGACAGCTCCGATGAAAGGGAGCGTCTGAGAAAGAGTCAGGTTTGACTTCGGCACGTTGATAGTGAACCCCAGTGAATGTAAAAGGTTTGCCATAGTCTGGAGGTGGGAGACGACCGTCTGGGGCGAGTACCCCTTCAACAGCCAGTCGTCGAGGTAGGGGAAGACTGGGACCCCTAATCTGCACAGATGAGCTGCCACCACTACCATCACTTTCGTGAACACCCGAGGGGCACTAGTAAAGCCAAAGAGGAGCATGGTAAACTGAAAGTGCTTGTCACCTGCCACAAATCGTATGTAACGTCTGTGGGCCAGCAAGACGGGAATGTGTAAGTATGCGTCTTGCAAGTCCAACTCTAACATCCTGTCTCCGGGATCCAGGGCAGATAGGACCTGAGCCAATGTAAACATTTTGATCTCCTCTTTTTTTTAGAAAGAGATTGAGTGACGTAGATCCAATATAGGTCGAAGCCCTTTGTCCTTTTTCCGAACCAGGAAGTAGCGGGAATAGCAACCACGACCTACTTCTGGCAACTGAACCCTCTCTATAGCTCCTTTGGCCAAAAGGGCTTGGACTTCCTCGCGGAGAACTGTAGGAGGCTGGACTGGCTTGTAGTGAGTACCAAGGGGTACTTGCACCTTGCACCAGGCCCAGTTATCCCTTATTAGTGTATAGGGTGTCTAGCAGCTTAGGCTGATAGATAATGGTAGCTTAGCAGAGCAGCTTAGGCTGAACTAGGAGACGTGTGAAGCTACTACAGTACCACTTAGTGTCATATGCACAATATCATAAGAAAACACAATACACAGTTATACTAAAAATAAAGGTACTTTATTTTTATGACAATATGCCAAAGTATCTTAGAGTGTACCCTCAGTGAGAGGATAGGAAATATACACAAGATATATATACACAATAGCAAAAATATGCAGTATAGTCTTAGAAAACAGTGCAAACAATGTATAGTTACAATAGGATGCAATGGGGAAACATAGGGATAGGGGCAACACAAACCATATACTCCAGAAGTGGAATGCGAACCACGAATGGACCCCAAACCTATGTGACCTTGTAGAGGGTCGCTGGGACTATTAGAAAATAGTGAGAGTTAGAAAAATAACCCTCCCCAAGACCCTGAAAAGTGAGGGCAAAGTGCACTAAAGTTCCCCTAAGGACAAAATAGTCGTGTTAGAGGGAAAATGCAAGGAAAACACAAATCAGCAATGCAACAACGATGGATTCCTGACTGAGGGTACCTGTGGAACAAGGGGACCAAGTCCAAAAGTCACAAGCAGCTCGGAGATGGGCAGATGCCCAAGAAATGCCAGCGGTTGGTGCAAAGAAGCTCTTACTAGGCTGAAGAACTGTGAATACTGCAGGAACGACAAGGGCTAGAGACTTCCCCTTTGGAGGATGGATCCCCCACGCCTTGGAGAGTCGTGCAGAAGTGTTTTCCCGCCGGATGGACGCCAACAAGCCTTGCTACACGCAAATCGTGCGTTTGGCGTTTTTGGACGCTGCTGGGGCCCAGGAGGGACCAGGAGGTCGCAAATTGGACCTGCAGAGAGAGGGGACGTCGAGCAAGACAAAGAGCCCTCACTGAAGCAGGTAGCACCCGGAGAAGTGCCAGAAACAGGCACTACGAGGATGCGTGAAACGGTGCTCGCCGAAGTTGCACAAAGGAGTCCCACGTCGCCGGAGACCAACTTAGAAAGTCGTGCAATGCAGGTTAGAGTACCGTGGACCCAGGCTTGGCTGTGCATGAAGGATTTCCGCCGGAAGTGCACAGGGGCCGGAGTAGCTTGCAAAGTCGCGGTTCCCAGCAATGCAGCCCAGCGAGGTGAGGCAAGAACTTACCTCCACCAAACTTGGGCTGAAGAGTCACTGGACTGTGGGGGTCACTTGGACGGTGTCGCTGGATTCGAGGGACCTCGCTCGTCAAGCTGAGAGGAGACCCAAGGGACCGGTAATGCAGCTTTTTGGTGCCTGCGGTTGCAGGGGGAAGATTCCGTCGACCCACGGGAGATTTCTTCGGAGCTTCTGGTGCAGAGAGGAGGCAGACTACCCCCACAGCATGCACAAGCAGGAAAACAGTCGAGAAGGCGGCAGGATCAGCGTTACAGAGTTGCAGTTGTCGTCTTGGCTACTATGTTGCAGGTTTGCAGGCTTCCAGCGCGGTCAGCGGTCGATTCCTTATCAGAAGGTGAAGAGGGAGATGCAGAGGAACTCGGCTGAGCTCATGCATTCGTTATCTAAAGTTTCCCCAGAGACAGAGACCCTAAATAGCCAGAAAAGAGGGTTTGGCTACCTAGGAGAGAGGAAAGGCTACTAACACCTGAAGGAGCCTATCACAAGGAGTCTCTGACGTCACCTGGTGGCACTGGCCACTCAGAGCAGTCCAGTGTGCCAGCAGCACTTCTGTTTCCAAGATGGCAGAGGTCTGGAGCACACTGGAGGAGCTCTGGACACCTCCCAGGGGAGGTGCAGGTCAGGGGAGTGGTCACTCCCCTTTCCTTTGTCCAGTTTCGCGCCAGAGCAGGGGCTAAGGGGTCCCTGAACCGGTGTAGACTGGCTTATGCAGAATTGGGCACATCTGTGCCCAACAAAGCATTTCCAGAGGCTGGGGGAGGCTACTCCTCCCCTGCCTTCACACCATTTTCCAAAGGGAGAGGGTGTCACACCCTCTCTCAGAGGAAGTTCTTTGTTCTGCCATCCTGGGCCAGGCCTGGCTGGACCCCAGGAGGGCAGCTGCCTGTCTGAGGGGTTAGCAGCAGCAGCAGCTGCAGAGAAACCCCAGGAAGGGCAGTATGGCAGTACCAGGGTCTGTGCTACAGACCACTGGGATAATGGAATTGTACCAATAATGCCAGGATGGCATAGAGGGGGCAATTCCATGATCATAGACATGTTACATGGCCATATTCGGAGTTACCATGGTGAAGCTACATATAGGTAGTGACCTATATGTAGTGCACGTGTGTAATGGTGTCCCCGCACTCACAAAGTTCAGTGAATTGGCTCTGAACAATGTGGGGGCACCTTGGCTAGTGCCAGGGTGCCCTCACACTAAGTAACTTTGCACCTAACCTTTACCAGGTAAAGGTTAGACATATAGGTGACTTATAAGTTACTTAAGTGCAGTGTAAAATGGCTGTGAAATAACGTGGACGTTATTTCACTCAGGCTGCAGTGGCAGGCCTGTGTAAGATTTGTCAGAGCTCCCTATGGGTGGCAAAAGAAATGCTGCAGCCCATAGGGATCTCCTGGAACCCCAATACCCTGGGTACCTCAGTACCATATACTAGGGAATTATAAGGGTGTTCCAGTAAGCCAATGTAAATTGGTAAAAATGGTCACTAGCCTGTCAGTGACAATTTGGAAAGAAATGAGAGAGCATAACCACTGAGGTTCTGATTAGCAGAGCCTCAGTGAGACAGTTAGTCACTACACAGGTAACACATTCAGGCACACTTATGAGCACTGGGGCCCTGGGTTACCAGGGTCCCAGTGACACATACAACTAAAACAACATATATACAGTGAAAAATGGGGGTAACATGCCAGGCAAGATGGTACTTTCCTACACAACCCCCCCCCAAACGAAGGACAATAAGACTAGCCATTACCTGATGAGTCTTCATTGTCTAAGTGGAAATATCTGGAGAGTCCATCTGCATTGGAGTGGCTACTCCCAGGTCTATGTTCCACTGTATAGTCCATTCCCTGTAGGGATATGGACCACCTCAACAATTTAGGATTTTCACCTTTCATTTGTTTTAGCCAAAGTAGAGGTTTGTGGTCTGTCTGAACAATGAAGTGAGTGCCAAACAGGTATGGCCTCAACTTCTTCAGAGCCCAGACCACAGCAAAGGCCTCCCTCTCAATGGCAGACCAACGCTTTTCTCTAGGGGTCAACCTTCTACTAATAAAAGCAACAGGTTGATCCTGGCCCTCAGAATTAAGTTGTGATAGGACTGCCCCTACTCCTAATTCAGATGCATCAGTTTGGACATAGAATTTTTTAGAGTAACAAGGGCTTTTCAGGACAGGTGCAGAGCACATGGCCTGCTTCAGCTCCTCAAAAGCTTTCTGACAGTTTGCTGTCCATAATACCTTTTTAGGCATTTTCTTGGATGTGAGGTCATTAAGAGGGGCTGCAATGGAGCCATAGTTCTTAATGAACCTCCTGTAATACCCAGTGAGGCCTAGGAAGGCTCTCACCTGAGTCTGAGTGGTAGGGGGAACCCAATCAATAATAGTTTGGATTTTCCCCTGAAGTGGTGCAATCTGTTCCCCACCAACAAGGTGTCCCAGATAAACCACCTTACCCTGCCCTATCTGGCACTTTGAAGCCTTGATAGTGAGGCCTGCCTTTTGCAGGGCCTCCAAAACTTTCCAAAGGTGGACCAGGTGATCATCCCAGCTGGAGCTAAAGACAGCTATATCATCCAAATATGCTGCACTGAAAGCTTCCAGCCCTTGCAGGACTGTGTTCACCAACCTCTGAAAAGTGGCAGGTGCATTTTTCAAACCAAAAGGCATTACAGTAAACTGGTAATGTCCTCCAATGGTAGAAAATGCAGTTTTAGGTTTAGCATCTTCTGACATTTTGATCTGCCAATACCCTGCAGTCAAATCAAAAGTGCTTAGATACTTGGCAGATGCCAGTGTATCTATTAGCTCATCTGCCCTGGGTATAGGGTGAGCATCTGTTTTGGTTACCAAGTTGAGACCTCTATAGTCTACACAAAACCTCATTTCCTTCTTTCCATCTTTAGAATTGGGTTTTGGTACCAGTACCACAGGAGAAGCCCATGGACTGTCAGAGTGCTCAACCACTCCTAGTTCCAACATTTTCTGAACCTCTTGCTTTATGCAGTCCCTGACATGGTCAGGCTGCCTATAGATCTTACTTTTGACAGGTAAACTGTCTCCAGTATCTATAGTGTGCTCACACCAAGAAGTGGAGCCTGGCACAATGGAGAAGAGTTCTGAAAATTGTCCTAGGAGATTTATGCAATTATCTTTCTGCTCAGCAGTAAGACTATCAGCCAAAACTACACCTTCCACAAGAGCATCTTGTTCTGTGGAAGAGAAGAGATCAGGTAGAGGATCACTGTCTTCTTCCTGTCCCTCATCTGTTGCCATGAGCAGGGTGAGATCAGCCCTGTCATAGTAGGGTTTCAGGCGGTTGACATGGAGCACCCTAAGGGGACTCCTGGCAGTGCCTAAGTCAACCAAGTAGGTGACTTCACCCTTCTTTTCAACAATTGTGTGGGGTCCACTCCATTTATCTTGGAGTGCTCTTGGGGCCACAGGCTCCAAGACCCACACTTTCTGCCCTGGTTGGTACTGTACCAAAACAGCCTTCCGATCATGCCATTGCTTCTGGAGCTCTTGGCTGGCCTGAGGTTTTTACTGGCCTTTTTCATGTACTCAGCCATCCTTGATCTGAGGCCAAGTACATAATCCACAATATCCTGCTTAGGAGCTTTTAAAGGTTGTTCCCAACCCTCCTTTACAAGTGTGAGTGGACCCCTAACAGGGTGTCCAAAAAGAAGTTCAAAGGGGCTGAAGCCCACTCCTTTCTGGGGTACCTCCCTGTAGGCAAAAAGGAGGCATGGTAGAAGGATATCCCATCTCCTGCGGAGTTTTTCAGGGAGTCCCATAATCATGCCTTTGAGAGTTTTATTAAATCTCTCCACCAGTCCATTTGTTTGTGGATGATAGGGTGTTGTGAACTTGTAAGTTACACCACACTCCTTCCACATGGCCTTTAAGTATGCAGACATGAAATTGCTTCCCCTGTCTGATACTACTTCCTTTGGGAAGCCCACCCTGGAAAATATTCCCAGGAGGGCCTTTGCCACTGCAGGAGCTGTAGTGGTCCTTAAAGGAATAGCTTCAGGATATCTTGTGGCATGGTCCACTACCACTAAGATAAACCTATTGCCTGAAGCAGTAGGAGGGTCAAGGGGGCCAACTATGTCAACCCCTACCCTTTCAAAGGGAACCCCAACCACAGGCAGTGGGATAAGGGGTGCCTTTGGAGTGCCACCTGTCTTGCCACTGGCTTGACAGGTTTCACAGGACTTACAAAATTCTTTTGTGTCCTCAGACATCCTAGGCCAATGAAACAGTGGTACCAATCTGTCCCAAGTTTTCATTTGACCCAGGTGCCCAGCTAAGGGAATGTCATGTGCCAGTGTTAGGAGGAACTTTCTGTACTCCTGAGGAATCACTAATCTCCTGGCAGCTCCAGGTTTAGGATCCCTATGCTCAGTGTACAAGAGGTTGTCCTCCCAGTAAACTCTGTGTGAGTCACTGACATCCCCATTAGCCTGTTTGACAGCTTGCTGTCTGAGACCCTCTAATGTGGGACAGGTTTGCTGTGCCACACTCAGCTCCTCTCTGGCAGGCCCCCCTTCACCCAAAAGCTCAGCAGTGTCTGCTTCCAGCTCCTCTGGTGTAGGTTCTGCACAGGGAGGGAATTCTTCTTCCTCAGAAGTAGAATCCACTGTAGAGGGAGGGATAGTAGGAAGTGGTTTGCTTCTACTAGCCCTAGCTTTAGGGAGCACTTGGTCCATTGTTCCAGGATCCAAGCTTCCCTGTCCTTTTTGCTTTTTGGCCTGAGCCCTTGTCAAAGCAAAAATATGCCCTGGGATGCCCAGCATTGCTGCATGGGCCTCCAACTCCACATCTGACCAAGCTGATGTCTCCAAATCGTTCCCTAATAGACAGTCTACAGGTAAATCTGAAGCTACCACAACTTTCTTTGGACCAGATACCCCCCCCCAGTTGAGATTTACAACAGCCATGGGGTGGCTTTGTGTTATGTTGTGAGCATCGGTTACTTGGTACTGGTGTCCAAGTATGTGTTGTTCAGGGTGCACCAGTTTCTCAATCACCATTGTGACACTGGCACCTGTGTCCCTGTAGGCCTGGACCTCAACACCATTTATTAGGGTTAGTTGCTTGTACTTCTCCAAGTTATGGGGGCAAGCAACCAAAGTGGCTAAGTCAATAGCCCCTTCAGAGACTAAAGTAGCCTCTGTGGTCTCCCTAATCAGACCAACCCCAACTAAATTACCAAAAGTGAGCCCAGCTACTCCCTTGGATTGGCTATTAGTAGGTTTGCTCCCACCACCACTGCTATTAGTAGGGACACTAGGTGTAGCAGTAGGGGTTGTAGTGGTAGGAGCTGTGGTGCCTTTCTTTGGACAACTGGGATCTGTTGTCCAATGGCCTTTTATCTTACATAAATAGCACCATGGTTTCTTTTCCTTGTTCTGATTAAAGGAGGATTTGGGCCCACCACCCCCACCAGAGTGTTTTTGTGGGCCTGATGAAGACTCATTTTTAGATTTGTCCCCACCCTTGTCAGAAGACTTACCATCCTTCTTTTTGTTGCCATCTTTGTCACCCCCTGTATGAACTTTTCTGTTCACTCTTGTTCTGACCCATTTGTCTGCCTTCTTTCCCAATTCTTGGGGAGAGGTCAGATCAGAGTCCCCCAAGTACTGGTGCAACAAATCAGACACACAATTATTAAGAATATGCTCTCTCAGGATCAAGTTATACAGGCTGTCATAATCAGTAACTTTACTGCCATGTAACCACCCCTCCAAGGCCTTCACTGCCTGGTCAATGAAATCAACCCAGTCTTGTGAAGACTCCTTTTTGGTATCTCTGAACTTTATCCTGTACTGTTCAGTGGTTAAGCCATAACCATCCAGGAGTGCATTCTTAAGAACTTGGAAATTGTTAGCATCATTTTCTTTTACAGTAAGGAGCCTATCCCTACCTTTTCCAGTAAATGATAGCCATAGGATAGCAGCCCACTGCTTTTGAGGGACATCCTGTACAACACAGGCCCTCTCAAGTGCAGCAAACCACTTGTTAATGTCATCCCCCTCCTTGTAAGGGGGAACTATCTTATGCAGATTCCTGGAATCATGCTCTTTTGCAGGATGACTATGGGGAATACTGCTGCTGCCACCATGGGTATCTAAACCCATCTTCTGTCTTTCCCTCTCTATTTCTAAAGACTGTCTATCCAAATCCAGCTGTTGCTTCTTGAGCTTCAGTCTGGTTTGCTCCACTCTCAATCTATTGAGCTCCCTTTCTAACAATCTGTCATCAGGGTGGGTGGGAGGGACATTTCTAGATACAGAGGTATGATGGGAATGAACAGAAGGAGACCTGTCCCTTACAGAGGGCACCCTAACAGCTTGGCTACCAGTATAATGTGAGAGCACACCATCAGTATGGTGTGATTCAACCTCTGTACCAACTATGCTAGACTGTCTAGTAATGGGCAGGCTGAGAAGTTTCTTTCCTGAACCTTTTCCTGGGGGAGTCCCTGGATCAGATTGAGAACCATTAGCTACTTTTTCTACAGATTGGGCACTTATGGCCTTATCCTGTACTCTAAGCATATTAATTAACAGTTCTAAAGAAGGATTCTTCCCTACACTCAAACCTCTCTCTATGCAGAGACTCCTTGCTCCTTTCCAGCTAAGGTGATCATATGCAAGTTTGGACAGTTCAACTTTTTGGCCTGTGCCAGACATTTTTTAGAGAGAGTTAAAGTGATAGACAAAGAGAAAAAAGTTTTCAGAACTTTTTGGAAAGACAGAAAAAACTTTTTAAACTTTTAAGAACTTTTTGAAAGTTTAGAAGTACTTTTCAGCACTTAGAAAAGAGTGAAAAGAGGAAATGCAAAACTTTTTGGCTATGTGTATATACACTGACCTTGTTTTGTATATTTTTCTCTTATGAAAAGTACAATGACAAGAGTGGTAAGTAGTCTCAAAGCACTTATCCCACCGCTGCACAACCAATGTAGGAGGCTGGACTGGCTTGTAGTGAGTACCAAGGGGTACTTGCACCTTGCACCAGGCCCAGTTATCCCTTATTAGTGTATAGGGTGTCTAGCAGCTTAGGCTGATAGATAATGGTAGCTTAGCAGAGCAGCTTAGGCTGAACTAGGAGACGTGTGAAGCTACTACAGTACCACTTAGTGTCATATGCACAATATCATAAGAAAACACAATACACAGTTATACTAAAAATAAAGGTACTTTATTTTTATGACAATATGCCAAAGTATCTTAGAGTGTACCCTCAGTGAGAGGATAGGAAATATACACAAGATATATATACACAATAGCAAAAATATGCAGTATAGTCTTAGAAAACAGTGCAAACAATGTATAGTTACAATAGGATGCAATGGGGAAACATAGGGATAGGGGCAACACAAACCATATACTCCAGAAGTGGAATGCGAACCACGAATGGACCCCAAACCTATGTGACCTTGTAGAGGGTCGCTGGGACTATTAGAAAATAGTGAGAGTTAGAAAAATAACCCTCCCCAAGACCCTGAAAAGTGAGTGCAAAGTGCACTAAAGTTCCCCTAAGGACAAAATAGTCGTGTTAGAGGGAAAATGCAAGGAAAACACAAATCAGCAATGCAACAACGATGGATTCCTGACTGAGGGTACCTGTGGAACAAGGGGACCAAGTCCAAAAGTCACAAGCAGCTCGGAGATGGGCAGATGCCCAAGAAATGCCAGTGGTTGGTGCAAAGAAGCTCTTACTAGGCTGAAGAACTGTGAATACTGCAGGAACGACAAGGGCTAGAGACTTCCCCTTTGGAGGATGGATCCCCCACGCCTTGGAGAGTCGTGCAGAAGTGTTTTCCCGCCGGATGGACGCCAACAAGCCTTGCTACACGCAAATCGTGCGTTTGGCGTTTTTGGACGCTGCTGGGGCCCAGGAGGGACCAGGAGGTCGCAAATTGGACCTGCAGAGAGAGGGGACGTCGAGCAAGACAAAGAGCCCTCACTGAAGCAGGTAGCACCCGGAGAAGTGCCAGAAACAGGCACTACGAGGATGCGTGAAACGGTGCTCGCCGAAGTTGCACAAAGGAGTCCCACGTCGCCGGAGACCAACTTAGAAAGTCGTGCAATGCAGGTTAGAGTACCGTGGACCCAGGCTTGGCTGTGCACGAAGGATTTCCGCCGGAAGTGCACAGGGGCCGGAGTAGCTTGCAAAGTCGCGGTTCCCAGCAATGCAGCCCAGCGAGGTGAGGCAAGGACTTACCTCCACCAAACTTGGGCTGAAGAGTCACTGGACTGTGGGGGTCACTTGGACGGTGTCGCTGGATTCGAGGGACCTCGCTCGTCAAGCTGAGAGGAGACCCAAGGGACCGGTAATGCAGCTTTTTGGTGCCTGCGGTTGCAGGGGGAAGATTCCGTCGACCCACGGGAGATTTCTTCGGAGCTTCTGGTGCAGAGAGGAGGCAGACTACCCCCACAGCATGCACAAGCAGGAAAACAGTCGAGAAGGAGGCAGGATCAGCGTTACAGAGTTGCAGTAGTCGTCTTGGCTACTATGTTGCAGGTTTGCAGGCTTCCAGCGCGGTCAGCGGTCGATTCCTTATCAGAAGGGGAAGAGGGAGATGCAGAGGAACTCGGCTGAGCTCATGCATTCGTTTTCTAAAGTTTCCCCAGAGACAGAGACCCTAAATAGCCAGAAAAGAGGGTTTGGCTACCTAGGAGAGAGGAAAGGCTACTAACACCTGAAGGAGCCTATCACAAGGAGTCTCTGACGTCACCTGGTGGCACTGGCCACTCAGAGCAGTCCAGTGTGCCATTAGCACCTCTGTTTCCAAGATGGCAGAGGTCTGGAGCACACTGGAGGAGCTCTGGACACCTCCCAGGGGAGGTGCAGGTCAGGGGAGTGGTCACTCCCCTTTCCTTTGTCCAGTTTCGCGCCAGAGCAGGGGCTAAGGGGTCCCTGAACCGGTGTAGACTGGCTTATGCAGAATTGGGCACATCTGTGCCCAACAAAGCATTTCCAGAGGCTGGGGGAGGCTACTCCTCCCCTGCCTTCACACCATTTTCCAAAGGGAGAGGGTGTCACACCCTCTCTCAGAGGAAGTTCTTTGTTCTGCCATCCTGGGCCAGGCCTGGCTGGACCCCAGGAGGGCAGCTGCCTGTCTGAGGGGTTGGCAGCAGCAGCAGCTGCAGAGAAACCCCAGGAAGGGCAGTATGGCAGTACCAGGGTCTGTGCTACAGACCACTGGGATCATGGAATTGTACCAATAATGCCAGGATGGCATAGAGGGGGCAATTCCATGATCATAGACATGTTACATGGCCATATTCGGAGTTACCATGGTGAAGCTACATATAGGTAGTGACCTATATGTAGTGCACGCGTGTAATGGTGTCCCCGCACTCACAAAGTTCAGTGAATTGGCTCTGAACAATGTGGGGGCACCTTGGCTAGTACCAGGGTGCCCTCACACTAAGTAACTTTGCACCTAACCTTTACCAGGTAAAGGTTAGACATATAGGTGACTTATAAGTTACTTAAGTGCAGTGTAAAATGGCTGTGAAATAACGTGGACGTTATTTCACTCAGGCTGCAGTGGCAGGCCTGTGTAAGATTTGTCAGAGCTCCCTATGGGTGGCAAAAGAAATGCTGCAGCCCATAGGGATCTCCTGGAACCCCAATACCCTGGGTACCTCAGTACCATATACTAGGGAATTATAAGGGTGTTCCAGTAAGCCAATGTAAATTGGTAAAAATGGTCACTAGCCTGTCAGTGACAATTTGGAAATAAATGAGAGAGCATAACCACTGAGGTTCTGATTAGCAGAGCCTCAGTGAGACAGTTAGTCACTACACAGGTAACACATTCAGGCACACTTATGAGCACTGGGGCCCTGGGTTACCAGGGTCCCAGTGACACATACAACTAAAACAACATATATACAGTGAAAAATGGGGGTAACATGCCAGGCAAGATGGTACTTTCCTACAAGAACCCCATATGATCCTCCGATATCTGAGTGTATAAAGGTGGCATGGCTGGAGGAGATATCTGGAAGGGGAGGGAGTAGCCCCTTCTGACAATTTGGAGGACCCACATGTCTGAGGTAATGGATTGTTATTGGGGTAGGTGATGGCGTATCCTGCCATCTACTGTCTCCTGATGTACCTGCGGACTAGGAAGGTTTGGAGGCTGAAGAGGGGGTGGGGTGGACTGGGTGACCTGCTGGCTCCCTAATGCCCGGGAACATGGGATCCCACATCTGCGCAGGGGCTGTACAGCATGCGCGGTTCGGTGGCCAGGGAGATAAGGACGTGGTTGGGTGCCCCTTCCATAGCCACGAAAGGGGCAAAAGGCAAACTGCTGGGGTCTAGGTGTGGGCGCGAGGATGAGGGAAAGGGCTGTGGCTCGGGAATCCTTAAAGCGCTCGAGTGCCGAGTCCGCCTTGTCTCTGAAGAGACGTGTGCCATCAAAGGGCATGTCCATCAAGGATTGCTGGACATCCCCCAAAAAGCCATATGTTCTGTCTCAATGCCACCGTTGATGCAACCGATCTGCCTAGAGAGTCGGTCTTATCCAGTCCACAACAAATCATAAACTTAGCTGCATCCATCCAATCTGTTACGACTTGGAACAGGACTGTCCGGGCCTCCTCCGGAACTACAGGCTACACTTGTGCGACTGTGTCCCAGAGAGTATGGGAATAGCGACCCAAAAGGCATGTGGTATTCACGGACCGCAGCGTTAGACTGTTGGAAGAAAACAACTTCTTCCCCAGATTATCCAGTTTTTTTGATTCCCTATCCGGGGGTGCAGCAGGGAATGCACCAGATGAAGAAGAAGCCTGGATGACAAGGCTCTCAGGCGTGGGGTGTTGGGTCAGGAATTTTGGTTCTGACGGCACAGGCCGATGGCAGAGGGCAATAGTCCTATTCACAGAAGCCCCTGTTCTGGGTCTGGACCAAGTACCCAAAAGGACATCAGTCAGTGCTTGTAGGAAAGTACCATCTTGCCTGGCATGCTACCCCCATTTTTCACTGTATATATGTTGTTTTAGTTGTATGTGTCACTGGGACCCTGCCAGCCAGGGTCCAAGTGCTCATAGGTGTGCCCTGAATGTGTCACCTGTGTTATGACTAACTGTCTCACTGAGGCTCTGCTATCCAGAACCTCAGTGGTTATGCTCTCTCATTTCTTTCCAAATTGTCACTAACAGGCTAGTGACCAATTTCACCAATTCACATTGGCATACTGGAACACCCTTATAATTCCCTAGTATATGGTACTGAGGTACCCAGGGTATTGGGGTTCCAGGAGATCCCTATGGGCTGCAGCATTTCTTTTGCCACCCATAGGGAGCTCTGACAATTCTTACACAGGCCTGCCACTGCAGCCTGAGTGAAATAACGTCCACTTATTTCACAGCCATTTACCACTGCACTTCAGTAACTTATAAGTCACCTATATGTCTAACCTTTACCTGGTAAAAGTTGGGTGCAAAGTTACTTAGTGTGTGGGCACCCTGGCACTAGCCAAGGTGCCCCCACATAGTTCAGGGCAAATTCCCCGGACTTTGTGAGTGCGGGGACACCATTACACGCGTGCACTACACATAGGTCACTACCTATGTGTAGCTTCACAATGGTAACTCCGAATATGGCCATGTAACATGTCTATGATCATGGAATTGCCCCCTCTCTGCCATCCTGCCATTGTTGGCACAATCCCATGATCCCGCGGGTCTCTAGCACAGACCCGGGTACTGCCAAACTGCCTTTTCAGGGGTTTCACTGCAGCTGCTGCTGCTGCCAACCCCTCAAACAGATTTCTGCCCTCCTGGGGTCCAGCCAGGCTTGGCCCAGGAAGGCAGAACAAAGGACTTCCTCAGAGAGAGGGTGTTACACCCTCTCCCTTTGGAAAAAGGTGTTAAGGCAGGGGAGGAGTAGCCTCCCCCAGCCTCTGGAAATGCTTTCATGGGCACAGATGGTGCCCATTTCTGCATAAGCCAGTCTACACCGGTTCAGGGACCCCTCAGCCCTGCTCTGGCGCGAAACTGGACAAAGGAAAGGGGAGTGACCACTCCCCTGACCTGCACCTCCCCTGGGAGGTGCCCAGAGCTCCTCCAGTGTGCTCCAGACCTCTGCCATCTTGGAAACAGAGGTGCTGCTGGCACACTTGACTGCTCTGAGTGGCCAGGGCCAGCAGGTGACGTCAGAGACTCCTTCTGATAGGCTCCTTCAGGTGTTGCTAGCCTATCCTCTCTCCTAAGTAGCCAAACCCTCTTTTCTGGCTATTTAGGGCCTCTGCTTTGGGGAATTCCTTAGATAACAAATGCAAGAGCTCATCAGAGTTCCTCTGCATCTCTCTCTTCACCTTCTGCCAAGGAATCGACTGCTGACCGCGCTGGAAGCCTGCAAAACTGCAACAAAGTAGCAAAGACGACTACTGCGACACTGTAACGCTGATCCAGCGGCCTTCTCGACTGTTTTCCTGGTGGTGCATGCTGTGGGGGTAGTCTGCCTCCTCTCTGCACTAGAAGCTCTGAAGAAATCTCCCGTGGGTCGACGGAATCTTCCCCCTGCAACCGCAGGCACCAAAGAACTGCATTACCGGTCCTCTGGGTCTCCTCTCAGCACGACGAGCGAGGTCCCTTGAACTCAGCAACTCTGTCCAAGTGACTCCCACAGTCCAGTGACTCTTCAGTCCAAGTTTGGTGGAGGTAAGTCCTTGCCTCCCCACGCCAGACTGCATTGCTGGGAACCGTGTCTTTTGCAGCTACTCCGGCTCCTGTGCACTTTTCCAGGATTTCCTTTGTGCGCAGCCAAGCCTGGGTCCACGGCACTCTAACCTGCATTACACGACCTCCTGAGTTGTCCTCTGGCGGCGTGGGACTCTCTTGTGCAACTTCGGGTGAGCGCCGTTTCACGCCACTTCGTAGTGCCTGTTCTGGCACTTCTGCGGGTGCTGCCTGCTTCTGAGAGGGCTCCTTGTCTTGCTGGACGCCCCCTCTGTCCCCTCACGCAATTGGCGACATCCTGGTCCCTCCTGGGCGACAGCAGCATCCAAAAACCCTAACCTGCAAGCTTGCAGCTAGCAAGGCTTGTTTGTGGTCTTTCGGCGGCAAAACACTTCTGCACGACTCATCACGACGTGGGACATCCATCCTCCAAAGGGGAAGTCTCTAGCCCTTGTCGTTCCTGCAGCATCCTCAGCTTCTACTGCCTAGTAGCAGCTTCTTTGCACCCACAGCTGGCATTTCCTGGGCATCTGCCCACTCTCGACTTGATCGTGACTTCTGGACTTGGTCCCCTTGTTCCACAGGTACTCTAGTCTGGAAATCCATCGTGGTTGCATTGCTGGTGTTGGTCTTTCCTGCAGAATTCCCCTATCACGACTTCTGTGCTCTTTGGGGAACTTCAGTGCACTTTGCACTCACTTTTCAGGGTCTTGGGGTGGGCTATTTTTCTAACCCTCACTGTTTTCTTACAGTCCCAGCGACCCTCTACAAGGTCACATAGGTTTGGGGTCAATTCGTGGTTCGCATTCCACTTTTGGAGTATATGGTTTGTGTTGCCCCTATCCCTATGTGCTCCCATTGCATCCTATTGTAACTATACATTGTTTGCACTGTTTTCTATTGCTATACTGCATATTTTTGGTATTGTGTACATATATCTTGTGTATATTTGCTGTCCTCATACTGAGGGTACTCACTGAGATACTTTGGCATATTGTCATAAAAATAAAGTACCTTTATTGTTAGTATATCTGTGTATTGTGTTTTCTTATGATATTGTGCAAGTGACACTAAGTGGTACTGTAGGAGCTTCACTCGTCTCCTAGTTCAGCCTAAGCTGCTCTGCTAAGCTACCATTATCTATCAGCCTAAGCTGCTAGACACCCTATACACTAATAAGGGATACCTGGGCCTGGTGCAAGGTGTAAGTACCCCTTGGTACTCACTACAAGCCAGTCCAGCCTCCTACATTGGTTGTGCAGCGGTGGGATAAGTACTTTGCAACTACTTACCACTTTTGTCATTGTACTTTTCATAAGAGAAAAATATACAAAACAAGTTCAGTGTATGTACACCTAACCAAAACGTTTTGCTTTTCTCCTTTCACTTATTTGCTAAGTGCTGAAAAGTACCTCTAAACTTTCTAAAAAGTTCTTAAAAAGTTTAAAAAGTTTTTTTCTGTCTTTCAAAAAGTTCAGAAAAACTTTTTTCTCACTTTTTCTATCCCTTAAACACTGTATATCATGTCTGGTACAGGCCAAACTCTTGATCTGTCCAACATAGCTTATGACAACCTTAGCTGGAAGGAAGCAAGGAGTCTCTGTGTAGATAGAGGTTTAGGGGTAGGGAAGAATCCCTCAAGACAACTGTTGGTTAATATGCTTATTGAACAAGATAAGACCTTAGGTGGCACTTCTGGTGAGAAATTAGCTGATGGTTCCCACTCTGATTCTGGGGCACCCCTAGCAAAAGATGTGGGAGGGAAGCTTTCCAACCTGCCCCCTAGCAAGCCACCTAGCATAACTGGTACTGATGTGAATTCACATCACAGTAATAGTGTTGTTTCTCATCACAGTCATAGTGTTGTTTCTGATCACAGTAAAAGTGTTACTTCTGTAGGCCAGAATGTTAGTGTCATCTGTTAGGGCCAGGTCTCCTTCTGTTCAATCTCAGCATACTTCTGTTTCTAGACATGCCTCACCCACCCTGATGACAGAATGTTAGAAAGGGAGCTCAATAGATTGAGAGTGGAACAATCCAGGCTGAAGCTCAAGAAGCAACAGCTGGATTTAGATAGGCAGTCCTTAGAGATAAAAAGAGAAAGACAGAAATTGGGATTTGAATCCCATGGTGGCAGCAGCAGTATTCCAAATAGTCATCCTGCAAAAGAGCATGATTCTAGGAATCTGCACAAGATAGTTCCCCCTTATAAGGAGGGGGGTGACATTAACAAGTGGTTTGCTGCACTTGAGAGGGCCTGTGTTGTACAGGATGTCCCTCAAAGGCGTGGGCTGCTATCCTATGGCTATCATTTAGTGGAAAGGGTAGGGATAGGGTCCTTACTGTGAAAGAAAGTGATGCCAATAATTTTGCAGTTCTTAAGAATGCACTCCTAGATGGTTATGGCTTAACCACTGAACAGTACAGGATGAAGTTCAGAGAAACCAAAAAGGAGTCTTCACAAGACTGGGTAGACTTTGTTGACCATTCAGTGAAGGCCTTGGAGGGGTGGTTACATGGCAGTAAAGTTACTGATTATGAAAGCCTGTATAACTTAATCCTGAGAGAGCATATTCTTAATAATTGTGTGTCTGATTTGTTGCACCAGTACCTGGTGGACTCTGATCTGATCTCTCTCCAAGAATTGGGAAAGAAGGCAGACAAATGGGTCAGAACAAGGGTGAACAGAAAAGTTCATACAGGGGGTGACAAAGATGGCAAGAAGAAGGATGGTAAGTCTTCTGACAAGGGTGGGGACAAATCTAAAAATGAGTCTTCATCAGGCCCACAAAAACACTCTGGTGGGGGTGGTGGGCCCAAATCCTCTTCAAATCAAAACAAAGAAAAGAAACCATGGTGCTATTTATGTAAAATAAAAGGCCATTGGACAACAGATCCCAGTTGTCCAAAGAAAAGCACCAAGCCTCCTACCACTACAACCTCTGCTGCTACACCTAGTGCCCCTAGTAATAGCAGTGGTGGTGGGAGCAAACCTACTAATAGCCAATCCAAGGGAGTAGCTGGGCTCACTTTTGGTAACTTAGTTGGGGTTGGTCTGATTAGGGAGACCACAGAGGCTGTGGTAGTCTCTGAGGGGGCTATTGATTTAGCCACCTTGGTTGCTTGTCCCCTTAACATGGATAAGTACAAGCAACTACCCCTAATAAATGGTGTTGAGGTTCAGGCCTACAGGGACACAGGTACCAGTGTTACAATGGTAATAGAGAAACTGGTCCACCCTGAACAACACCTACTTGGTCACCAGTACCAAGTAACCGATGCTCATAACAACACCCTTAGTCACCCCATGGCTGTTGTGAATCTCAACTGGGCGGGGGGGTTTCTGGCCCAAAGAAAGTTGTGGTTGCCTCAGATTTACCTGTAGACTGTCTATTAGGAAATGATTTAGAGACATCAGCTTGGGCAGAAGTGGAGTTGGAGGCTCATGCAGCAATGCTGGGCATTCCGGGGCATATTTTTGCTTTGACCAGGGCTCAGGCCAAAAAGCAAAAAGGACAGGGTGACTTGGATCCTGGAAGAATGGACCAAGTGCTCCCTAAAGCTAGGGTTAGTAAAGGTAAATCACTACCTACTATCCCTCCCTCTACAGTGGATTCTACTTCTGAGGAAGAAGAATTTCCACCCTGTGCAGAACCTACACCAGAGGAGCTGGAAGCAGACACTGCTGAGCTTTTGGGTGAAGGGGGGCTGCCAGGGAGGAGCTGAGTGTGGCACAGCATACCTGTCCCACACTAGAGGGTCTAAGGCAGCAAGCTGTCAAAGAAGCAAATTGGGATGTCAGTGACTCTCACAGAGTTTACTGGGAGGACAACCTCTTGTACACTGAAGCAAGGGATCCAAAACCTGGAGCTGCCAGGAGATTGGTGATTCCTCAGGAGTACAGAAAGTTCCTCCTAACTCTAGCCCACGACATTCCCTTAGCTGGACATTTGGGGCAAATGAAAACCTGGGACAGGCTTCTTCCCTTGTTTCATTGGCCTAGAATGTCAGAGGACACAAAGGAATTTTGTAAGTCCTGTGAAACCTGTCTAGCCAGTGGCAAAACAGGTGGCACCCCAAAGGCACCCCTTGTTCCACTGCCTGTGGTTGGGGTTCCCTTTGAAAGGGTAGGGGTTGACATAGTTGGCCCCCTTGACCCTCCTACTGCTTCAGGCAATAGGTTTATCTTGGTGGTAGTGGACCATGCCACCAGATATCCTGAAGCAATTCCTCTAAGGACCACTACAGCTCCTGCAGTGGCAAAGGCACTCCTGGGAATCTTTTCCAGTGTGGGCTTCCCAAAAGAGGTGGTATCAGACAGGGGAAGCAATTTCATGTCTGCTTACTTAAAGGCCATGTGGAAGAAGTGTGGTGTGACATACAAGTTCACAACACCCTATCACCCACAAACAAATGGACTGGTGGAGAGATTTAACAAAACTCTCAAAGGCATGATTATGGGACTCCCTGAAAAACTCCGCAGGAGATGGGATATCCTGTTACCTTGCCTCCTTTTTGCTTACAGGGAGGTACCCCAAAAAGGAGTGGGCTTCAGCCCCTTTGATCTCCTCTTTGGACACCCTGTGACAGGTCCTCTAACACTTGTTAAGGAGGGTTGGGAACAACCTTTAAAAGCTCCAAAGCAAGACATAGTGGACTATGTACTTGGCCTCAGATCAAGGATGGCTGAGTATATGAAAAAGGCCAGTAAAAACCTTCAGGCCAGCCAAGAGCTCCAAAAGCAATGGCATGACCAGAAGGCTGTTTTGGTTCAGTACCAACCAGGGCAGAAAGTGTGGGTCTTGGAGCCTGTGGCCCCAAGAGCACTCCAAGATAAATGGAGTGGACCCCACATAATTGTTGAAAAGAAGGGTGAAGTCACCTACTTAGTTGACTTAAGCACTGCCAGGAGTCCCCTTAGGGTGCTCCATGTCAATCGCCTGAAACCCTACTATGACAGGGCTGATCTCACCCTGCTCATGGCAACAGATGAGGGACAGGAAGAAGAGAGTGACCCTCTCCCTGATCTCTTCTCTTCCCCAGAGCAAGATGCTCTAGTGGAAGGTGTAGTACTGGCAGATTGTCTTACTGCTGAGCAGAAAGACCACTGCATAAATCTCCTGGGTCAGTTTTCTGAACTCTTCTCTACTGTGCCAGGTACCACTTCTTGGTGTGAGCACACTATAGATACTGGAGACAGCTTGCCTGTCAAAAGTAAGATATATAGGCAGCCTGACCATGTCAGAGACTGCATAAAGCAAGAGGTGCAGAAAATGCTTGAACTGGGAGTGGTTGAGCACTCTGAAAGTCCATGGGCCTCTCCTGTGGTACTTGTACCAAAACCTCATTCCAAAGATGGAAAGAAGGAAATGCGGTTTTGTGTAGACTACAGAGGTCTCAACCAGGTAACCAAAACTGATGCTCACCCTATACCCAGGGCAGATGAGCTAATAGATACACTGGCATCTGCCAAGTATCTAAGCACTTTTGATTTGACTGCAGGGTATTGGCAGATCAAGTTATCAGAAGATGCAAAAGCAAAAACTGCATTTTCAACCATTGGAGGCCATTACCAATTCACAGTAATGCCTTTTGGATTGAAAAATGCACCTGCCACTTTTCAAAGGTTGGTGAATACAGTCCTGCAAGTGCTGGAAGCTTTTAGTGCAGCATATCTAGATGATATAGCTGTCTTTAGCTCCAGTTGGGATGATCACCTGGTCCACCTATGGAAAGTTTTGGAGGCCCTGCAAAAGGCAGGCCTCACTATCAAGGCTTCAAAGTGCCAGATAGGGCAGGGGAAGGTGGTTTATCTGGGACACCTGGTAGGTGGAGAACAGATTGCACCACTTCAGGGGAAAATCCAAACTATTATAGATTGGGTTCCCCCTACTACTCAGACTCAGGTGAGAGCCTTTTTAGGCCTCACTGGGTACTATAGGAGGTTCATAAAGAACTATGGCTCCATTGCAGCCCCTCTTAATGACCTCACATCAAAAAAAATGCCTAAGAAGGTATTATGGACAGCAAACTGTAAGAAAGCTTTTGAGGAGCTGAAGCAGGCCATGTGCTCTGCACCTGTCCTGAAAAGCCCCTGTTACTCCAAAAAATTAATTGTCCAAACTGATGCATCTGAATTAGGGGTAGGGGCAGTCTTATCACAACTTAATTCTGAGGGCCAGGATCAACCTGTTGCTTTTATCAGCAGGAGGTTGACCCCTAGAGAAAAGCGTTGGTCTGCCATAGAGAGGGAGGCCTTTGCTGTGGTCTGGGCACTGAAGAAGTTGAGGCCATACCTGTTTGGCACTCACTTCATTGTTCAGACAGACCACAAACCTCTACTTTGGCTAAAACAAATGAAAGGTGAAAATCCTAAATTGTTGAGGTGGTCCATATCCCTACAGGGAATGGACTATACAGTGGAACATAGACCTGGGAGTACCCACTCCAATGCAGATGGACTCTCCAGATATTTCCACTTAGACAATGAAGACCCATGAGGTAATGACTAGTCTTATTGTCCTTCGTTTGGGGGGGGGGGTTGTGTTGGAAAGTACCATCTTGCCTGGCATGCTACCCCCATTTTTCACTGTATATATGTTGTTTTAGTTGTATGTGTCACTGGGACCCTGCCAGCCAGGGCCCAAGTGCTCATAAGTGTGCCCTGAATGTGTTACCTGTGTTATGACTAACTGTCTCACTGAGGCTCTGCTATCCAGAACCTCAGTGGTTATGCTCTCTCATTTCTTTCCAAATTGTCACTAACAGGCTAGTGACCAATTTCACCAATTCACATTGGCATACTGGAACACCCTTATAATTCCCTAGTATATGGTACTGAGGTACCCAGGGTATTGGGGTTCCAGGAGATCCTTATGGGCTGCAGCATTTCCTTTGCCACCCATAGGGAGCTCTGACAATTCTTACACAGGCCTGCCACTGCAGCCTGAGTGAAATAACGTCCACGTTATTTCACAGCCATTTACCACTGCACTTAAGTAACTTATAAGTCACCTATATGTCTAACCTTTACCTGGTAAAGGTTGGGTGCTAAGTTACTTAGTGTGCGGGCACCCTGGCACTAGCCAAGGTGCCCCCACATAGTTCAGGGCAAATTCCCCGGACATTGTGAGTGCGGGGACACCATTACACGCGTTGTAGGAGGCTGGACTGGCTTGTAGTGAGTACCAAGGGGTACTTGCACCTTGCACCAGGCCCAGTTATCCCTTATTAGTGTATAGGGTGTCTAGCAGCTTAGGCTGATAGATAATGGTAGCTTAGCAGAGCAGCTTAGGCTGAACTAGGAGACGTGTGAAGCTACTACAGTACCACTTAGTGTCATATGCACAATATCATAAGAAAACACAATACACAGTTATACTAAAAATAAAGGTACTTTATTTTTATGACAATATGCCAAAGTATCTTAGAGTGTACCCTCAGTGAGAGGATAGGAAATATACACAAGATATATATACACAATAGCAAAAATATGCAGTATAGTCTTAGAAAACAGTGCAAACAATGTATAGTTACAATAGGATGCAATGGGGAAACATAGGGATAGGGGCAACACAAACCATATACTCCAAAAGTGGAATGTGAACCACGAATGGACCCCAAACCTATGTGACCTTGTAGAGGGTCGCTAGGACTATTAGAAAATAGTGAGAGTTAGCAAAATAACCCTCCCCAAGACCCTGAAAAGTGAGTGCAAAGTGCACTAAAGTTCCCCTAAGGACAAAAGAGTCGTGTTAGAGGAATAATGCAGGAAAGACACAAACCAGCAATGCAACAACTGTGGATTTCCAATCTAGGGTACCTGTGGAACAAGGGGACCAAGTCCAAAAGTCACAAGCAAGTCGGAGATGGGCAGATGCCCAGGAAATGCCAGCTGCGGGAGCAAAGAAGCTTCGACTGGGCAGAAGAAGCTGAGGTTTCTGCAGGAACGAAAAGGGCTAGAGACTTCCCCTTTGGTGGACGGATCCCTCTCGCCTTGGAGAGTCGTGCAGAAGTGTTTTCCCGCCGGAAAGACGCCAACAAGCCTTGCTACACGCAAATTGTGCGTTTGTCGTTTTTGGACGCTGCTGGGGCCCAGGAGGGACCAGGAGGTCGCAAATTGGACCTGAAGAGAGAGGGGACGTCGAGCAAGACAAAGAGCCCACACTGAAGCAGGTAGCACCCGGAGAAGTGCCAGAAACAGGCACTACGAGGATGTGTGAAACGGTGCTCGCCGAAGTTGCACAAAGGAGTCCCAAGTCGCCGGAGACCAACTTAGAAAGTCGTGCAATGCAGGTTAGAGTGCCGTGGACCCAGGCTTGGCTGTGCACCAAGGATTTCCGCCGGAAGTGCACAGGGGCCGGACTAGCTGCAAAGTCGCGGTTCCCAGCAATGCAGCCCAGCGAGGTGAGGCAAGGACTTACCTCCACCAAACTTGGGCTGAAGAGTCACTGGACTGTGGGGGTCACTTGGACAGAGTCGCTGGATTCGAGGGACCTCGCTCGTCGTGCTGAGAGGAGACCCAAGGGACCGGTGATGCAGCTTTTTGGTGCCTGCGGTTGCAGGGGGAAGATTCCGTCGACCCACGGGAGATTTCTTCGGAGCTTCTGGTGCAGAGAGGAAGTAGGCTACCCCCACAGCATGCACAAGCAGGAAACCAGTCGAGAAGGCGGCAGGATCAGCGTTACAGAGTTGCAGTAGTCGTCTTTGCTACTATGTTGCAGGTTTGCAGGCTTCCAGCGCGGTCAGCAGTCGTTTCCTTATCAGAAGGTGAAGAGAGAGATGCAGAGGAACTCGGATGAGCTCTTGCATTCGTTATCTAAAGTTTCCCCAGAGACAGAGACCCTAAATAGCCAGAAAAGAGGGTTTGGCTACCTAGGAGAGAGGAAAGGCTACTAACACCTGAAGGAGCCTATCAGCAGGAGTCTCTGACGTCACCTGGTGGCACTGGCCACTCAGAGCAGTCCAGTGTGCCAACAGCACCTCTGTTTCCAAGATGGCAGAGGTCTGGAGCACACTGGAGGAGCTCTGGACACCTCCCAGGGGAGGTGCAGGTCAGGGGAGTGGTCACTCCCCTTTCCTTTGTCCAGTTTCGCGCCAGAGCAGGGGCTAAGGGGTCCCTGAACCGGTGTAGACTGGCTTATGCAGAATTGGGCACATCTGTGCCCAACAAAGCATTTCCAGAGGCTGGGGGAGGCTACTCCTTCCCTGCCTTCACACCATTTTCCAAAGGGAGAGGGTGTCACACCCTCTCTCAGAGGAAGTTCTTTGTTCTGCCATCCTGGGCCAGGCCTGGCTGGACCCCAGGAGGGCAGCTGCCTGTCTGAGGGGTTGGCAGCAGCTGCAGTGAAACCCCAGGAAGGGCAGTCTGGCAGTACCAGGGTCTGTGCTACAGACCACTGGGATCATGGAATTGTACCAACAATGCCAGGATGGCATAGAGGGGGCAATTCCATGATCATAGACATGTTACATGGCCATATTCGGAGTTACCATGGTGAAGCTACATATAGGTAGTGATCTATATGTAGTGCACGCGTGTAATGGTGTCCCCGCACTCACAAAGTTCAGGGAATTGGCTCTGAACAATGTGGGGGCACCTTGGCTAGTGCCAGGGTGCCCTCACACTAAGTAACTTTGCACCTAACCTTTACCAGGTAAAGGTTAGACATATAGGTGACTTATAAGTTACTTAAGTGCAGTGTAAAATGGCTGTGAAATAACGTGGACGTTATTTCACTCAGGCTGCAGTGGCAGGCCTGTGTAAGAATTGTCAGAGCTCCCTATGGGTGGCAAAAGAAATGCTGCAGCCCATAGGGATCTCCTGGAACCCCAATACCCTGGGTACCTCAGTACCATATACTAGGGAATTATAAGGGTGTTCCAGTAAGCCAATGTAAATTGGTAAAAATGGTCACTAGCCTGTTAGTGACAACTTGAAAGTAATGAGAGAGCATAACCACTGAGGTTCTGGTTAGCAGAGCCTCAGTGAGACAGTTAGGCACCACACAGGGAACATATACATGCACACCTATGAGCACTGGGGCCCTGTGTGACAGGGTCCCAGTGACACATACAACTAAAACAACATATATACAGTGAAAAATGGGGGTAACATGTCAGGCAAGATGGTACTTTCCTACACAACCCCCCCCCCAAACGAAGGACAATAAGACTAGCCATGACCTGATGAGTCTTCATTGTCTAAGTGGAAATATCTGGAGAGTCCATCTGCATTGGAGTGGCTACTCCCAGGTCTATGTTCCACTGTATAGTCCATTCCCTGTAGGGATATGGACCACCTCAACAATTTAGGATTTTCACCTTTCATTTGTCTTAGCCAAAGTAGAGGTTTGTGGTCTGTCTGAACAATGAAGTGAGTGCCAAACAGGTATGGCCTCAACTTCTTCAGAGCCCAGACCACAGCAAAGGCCTCCCTCTCAATGGCAGACCAACGCTGTTCTCTAGGGGTGAACCTCCTACTAATAAAAGCAACAGGTTGATCCTGGCCCTCAGAATTAAGTTGTGATAGGACTGCCCCTACTCCTAGTTCAGATGCATCAGTTTGGACATAGAATTTTTTAGAGTAACAAGGGCTTTTCAGGACAGGTGCAGAGCACATGGCCTGCTTCAGCTCCTCAAAAGCTTTCTGACAGCTTGCTGTCCATAATACCTTTTTAGGCATTTTCTTGGATGTGAGGTCATTAAGAGGGGCTGCAATGGAGCCATAGTTCTTAATGAACCTCCTGTAATACCCAGTGAGGCCTAGGAAGGCTCTCACCTGAGTCTGAGTGGTAGGGGGAACCCAATCAATAATAGTTTGGATTTTCCCCTGAAGTGGTGCAATCTGTTCCCCACCAACAAGGTGTCCCAGATAAACCACCTTACCCTGCCCTATCTGGCACTTTGAAGCCTTGATAGTGAGGCCTGCCTTTTGCAGGGCCTCCAAAACTTTCCATAGGTGGACCAGGTGATCATCCCAGCTGGAGCTAAAGACAGCTATATCGTCCAAATATGCTGCACTGAAAGCTTCCAGCCCTTGCAGGACTGTGTTCACCAACCTCTGAAAAGTGGCAGGTGCATTTTTCAAACCAAAAGGCATTACAGTAAACTGGTAATGTCCTCCAATGGTAGAAAATGCAGTCTTAGGTTTAGCATCTTCTGACAATTTGATATGCCAATACCCTGCAGTCAAATCAAAAGTGCTTAGATACTTGGCAGATGCCAGTGTATCTATAAGCTCATCTGCCCTGGGTATAGGGTGAGCATCAGTTTTGGTTACCAAGTTGAGACCTCTATAGTCTACACAAAACCGCATTTCTTTCTTTCCATCTTTAGAACTGGGTTTTGGTACCAGTACCACAGGAGAAGCCCATGGACTGTCAGAGTGCTCAACCACTCCTAGTTCCAACATTTTCTGAACTTATTGCTTTATGCAGTCCCTGAATTGGTCAGGCTGCCTATAGATCTTACTTTTGACAGGTAAACTGTCTCCAGTATCTATAGTGTGCTCACACCAAGAAGTGGTGCCTGGCACAGTAGAGAAGAGTTCTGAAAATTGTCCTAGGAGATTTATGCAATGGTCTTTCTGCTCAGCAGTAAGACAATCTGCCAAAACTACACCTTCCACAAGAGCATCTTGTTCTGTGGAAGAGAAGAGATCAGGTAGAGGATCACTGTCTTCTTCCTGTCCCTCATCAGTTGCCATGAGCAGGGTGAGATCAGCCCTGTCATAGTAGGGTTTCAGGCGGTTGACATGGAGCACCCTAAGGGGACTCCTGGCAGTGCCTAAGTCAACCAAGTAGGTGACTTCACCCTTCTTTTCAACAATTGTGTGGGGTCCACTCCATTTATCTTGGAGTGCTCTTGGGGCCACAGGCTCCAAGACCCACACTTTCTGCCCTGGTTGGTACTGAACCAAAACAGCCTTCTGATCATGCCATTGCTTCTGGAGCTCTTGGCTGGCCTGAAGGTTTTTACTGGCCTTTTTCATGTACTCAGCCATCCTTGATCTGAGGCCAAGTACATAATCCACAATATCTTGTTTTGGAGCTTTTAAAGGTTGTTCCCAACCCTCCTTGACAAGTGTTAGTGGACCCCTAACAGGGTGTCCAAAGAGGAGTTCAAAGGGGCTGAAGCCCACTCCTTTCTGGGGTACCTCCCTGTAGGCAAAAAGGAGGCATGGTAACAGGATATCCCATCTCCTGCGGAGTTTTTCAGGGAGACCCATAATCATGCCTTTGAGAGTTTTATTAAATCTCTCCACCAGTCCATTTGTTTGTGGATGATAGGGTGTTGTGAACTTGTACGTTACACCACACTCCTTCCACATGGCCTTTAAGTATGCAGACATGAAATTGCTTCCTCTGTCTGATACTACTTCCTTTGGGAAGCCCACCCTGGAAAATATTCCCAGGAGGGCCTTTGCCACTGCAGGTGCTGTAGTGGTCCTTAAAGGAATAGCTTCAGGATATCTTGTGGCATGGTCCACTACCACCAAGATAAACCTATTGCCTGAAGCAGTAGGAGGGTCAAGGGGGCCAACTATGTCAACCCCTACCCTTTCAAAGGGAACCCCAACCACAGGCAGTGGGATAAGGGGTGCCTTTGGAGTGCCACCTGTCTTGCCACTGGCTTGACAGGTTTCACAGGACTTACAAAATTCCTTTGTGTCCTCAGACATCCTAGGCCAATGAAACAATGGAACCAATCTGTCCCAAGTTTTCATTTGACCCAGGTGCCCAGCTAGGGGAATGTCATGTGCCAGTGTTAGGAGGAACTTTCTGTACTCCTGAGGAATCACTAATCTCCTGGCAGCTCCAGGTTTAGGATCCCTATGCTCAGTGTACAAGAGGTTGTCCTCCCAGTAAACTCTGTGAGAGTCACTGACATCCCCATTAGCCTGTTTGACAGCTTGCTGTCTGAGACCCTCTAATGTGGGACAGGTTTGCTGTGCCACACTCAGCTCCTCTCTGGCAGGCCCCCCTTCACCCAAAAGCTCAGCAGTGTCTGCTTCCAGCTCCTCTGGTGTAGGTTCTGCACAGGGAGGGAATTCTTCTTCCTCAGAAGTTGAATCCACTGTAGAGGGAGGGATAGTAAGAAGTGGTTTGCTTCTACTAGCCCTAGCTTTAGGGAGCACTTGGTCCATTGTTCCAGGATCCAAGCTTCCCTGTCCTTTTTGCTTTTTGGCCTGAGCCCTTGTCAAAGCAAAAATATGCCCTGGGATGCCCAGCATTGCTGCATGGGCCTCCAACTCCACATCTGACCAAGCTGATGTCTCCAAATCATTCCCTAATAGACAGTCTACAGGTAAATCTGAAGCTACCACAACTTTCTTTGGACCAGCTACCCCCCCCCAGTTGAGATTTACAACAGCCATGGGGTGGCTTTGTGTTATGTTGTGAGCATCGGTTACTTGGTACTGGTGTCCAAGTATGTGTTGTTCAGGGTGCACCAGTTTCTCAATCACCATTGTGACACTGGCACCTGTGTCCCTGTAGGCCTGGACCTCAACACCATTTATTAGGGTTAGTTGCTTGTACTTCTCCAAGTTATGGGGGCAAGCAACCAAAGTGGCTAAATCAATAGCCCCTTCAGAGACTAAAGTAGCCTCTGTGGTCTCCCTAATCAGACCAACCCCAACTAAATTACCAAAAGTGAGCCCAGCTACTCCCTTGGATTGGCTATTAGTAGGTTTGCTCCCACCACCACTGCTATTAGTAGGGATACTAGGTGTAGCAGTAGGGGTTGTAGTGGTAGGAGCTGTGGTGCCTTTCTTTGGACAACTGGGATCTGTTGTCCAATGGCCTTTTATTTTACATAAATAGCACCATGGTTTCTTTTCCTTGTTCTGATTAAAGGAGGATTTGGACCCACCACCCCCACCAGAGTGTTTTTGTGGGCCTGATGAAGACTCATTTTTAGATTTGTCCCCACCCTTGTCAGAAGACTTACCATCCTTCTTTTTGTTGCCATCTTTGTCACCCCCTGCATGAACTTTTCTGTTCACTCTTGTTCTGACCCATTTGTCTGCCTTCTTTCCCAATTCTTGGGGAGAGGTCAGATCAGAGTCCACCAAGTACTGGTGCAACAAATCAGACACACAATTATTAAGTATATGCTCTCTCAGGATTGTGTTATACAGGCTGTCATAATCAGTAACTTTACTGCCATGTAACCACCCCTCCAAGGCCTTCACTGAATGGTCAATGAAATCAACCCAATCTTGTGAAGACTCCTTTTTGGTCTCTCTGAACTTTATCCTGTACTGTTCAGTGGTTAAGCCATAACCATCCAGGAGTGCATTCTTAAGAACTTGGAAATTATTGGCATCATTTTCTTTCACAGTAAGGAGCCTATCCCTACCTTTTCCACTAAATGATAGCCATAGGAGAGCAGCCCACTGCCTTTGAGGGACCTCCTGTACAACACAGGCCCTCTCATGTGCAGCAAACCACTTGTTAATGTCATCCCCCTCCTTATAAGGGGGAACTATCTTGTGCAGATTCCTGGAATCATGCTCTTTTGCAGGATGACTATGGGGAATACTGCTGCTGCCACCATGGGTATCTAAACCCAACTTCTGTCTTTCCTTCTCTAATTCAAAAGACTGTCTATCCAAATCCAGCTGTTGCTTTTTAAGCTTCAGTCTGGTTTGTTCCACCCTCAACTTATTGAGTTCCCTCTCTAACATTCTGTCATCAGGGTTGGTGGGAGGGACATTTCTAGAAACAGAGCTATGATGGGAATGAACAGAAGGAGACCTGTCCCTTACAGAAGCCAACTTAACAGCTTGGTTTACAGAAACATTACTACCAGTATGGTGAGAATAAATGCTTTTGCTATGATGTGAGACAACACTATTTCTTTGGTGTGGCTCATCATCATTACCATCTATGCTAGATTGTCTAGTAATGGGCAGGCTAGGAAGTTTCTTTCCTGAATCTTTTCCTGGGGGAGTCCCTGAATCAGATTGGGAACTATTAGGTACTTTTTCAACAGATGGGGCACCTCTGGCCTTATCCTGTTCTCTAAGCATGTTAAGTAATAGTTCCAAGGCAGGATTCTTCCCTACACTCAAACCTCTCTCTATACAGAGACTCCTTGCTCTTTTCCAGCTAAGGTTGTCATATGCAAGTTTGGACAGATCAACACTTTGGCCTGTGCCAGACATTTTTTAGAGAGAGTTAAAGTGATAGAAAAAGAGAAAAAAGTTTTCAGAACTTTTTGGAAAGACAGAAAAAACTTTTTTAAACTTTTAAGAACTTTTTGAAAGTTTAGAGGTACTTTTCAGCACTTAGAAAAGAGTGAAAAGAGGAAATGCAAAACTTTTTGGCTATGTGTATATACACTGACCTTGTTTTGTATATTTTTCTCTTATGAAAAGTACAATGACAAGAGTGGTAAGTAGTCTCAAGCACTTATCCCACCACTGCACAACCAATGTAGGAGGCTGGACTGGCTTGTAGTGAGTACCAAGGGGTACTTGCACCTTGCACCAGGCCCAGTTGTCCCTTATTAGTGTATAGGGTGTCTAGCAGCTTAGGCTGATAGATAATGGTAGCTTAGCAGAGCAGCTTAGGCTGAACTAGGAGACGTGTGAAGCTACTACAGTACCACTTAGTGTCATATGCACAATATCATAAGAAAACACAATACACAGTTATACTAAAAATAAAGGTACTTTATTTTTATGACAATATGCCAAAGTATCTTAGAGTGTACTCTCAGTGAGAGGATAGGAAATATACACAAGATATATATACACAATAGCAAAAATATGCAGTATAGTCTTAGAAAACAGTGCAAACAATGTATAGTTACAATAGGATGCAATGGGGAAACATAGGGATAGGGGCAACACAAACCATATACTCCAAAAGTGGAATGTGAACCACGAATGGACCCCAAACCTATGTGACCTTGTAGAGGGTCGCTGGGACTATTAGAAAATAGTGAGAGTTAGCAAAATAACCCTCCCCAAGACCCTGAAAAGTGAGTGCAAAGTGCACTAAAGTTCCCCTAAGGACAAAAGAGTCGTGTTAGAGGAATAATGCAGGAAAGACACAAACCAGCAATGCAACAACTGTGGATTTCCAATCTAGGGTACCTGTGGAACAAGGGGACCAAGTCCAAAAGTCACAAGCAAGTCGGAGATGGGCAGATGCCCAGGAAATGCCAGCTGCGGGTGCAAAGAAGCTTCGACTGGGCAGAAGAAGCTGAGGTTTCTGCAGGAACGAAAAGGGCTAGAGACTTCCCCTTTAGTGGACGGATCCCTCTCGCCTTGGAGAGTCGTGCAGAAGTGTTTTCCCGCCGGAAGGACGCCAACAAGCCTTGCTACACGCAAATCGTGCGTTTGGCGTTTTTGGACGCTGCTAGGGCCCAGGAGGTCGCAAATTGGACCTGAAGAGAGAGGGGACGTCGAGCAAGACAAAGAGCCCTCACCGAAGCAGGTAGCACCCGGAGAAGTGCCAGAAACAGGCACTACGAGGATGTGTGAAACGGTGCTCGCCGAAGTTGCACAAAGGAGTCCCACGTCGCCGGAGACCAACTTAGAAAGTCGTGCAATGCAAGTTAGAGTGCCGTGGACCCAGGCTTGGCTGTGCACCAAGGATTTCCGCCGGAAGTGCACAGGGGCCGGACTAGCTGCAAAGTCGCGGTTCCCAGCAATGCAGCCCAGCGAGGTGAGGCAAGGACTTACCTCCACCAAACTTGGGCTGAAGAGTCACTGGACTGTGAGGGTCACTTGGACAGAGTCGCTGGATTCGAGGGACCTCGCTCGTCGTGCTGAGAGGAGACCCAAGGGACCGATGATGCAGCTTTTTGGTGCCTGCGGTTGCAGGGGGAAGATTCCGTCGACCCACGGGAGATTTCTTCGGAGCTTCTGGTGCAGAGAGGAGGCAGGCTACCCCCACAGCATGCACAAGCAGGAAACCAGTCGAGAAGGCGGCAGGATCAGCGTTACAGAGTTGCAGTAGTCGTCTTTGCTACTATGTTGCAGGTTTGCAGGCTTCCAGCGCGGTCAGCAGTCGTTTCCTTATCAGAAGGTGAAGAGAGAGATGCAGAGGAACTCGGATGAGCTCTTGCATTCGTTATCTAAAGTTTCCCCAGAGACAGAGACCCTAAATAGCCAGAAAAGAGGGTTTGGCTACCTAGGAGAGAGGAAAGGCTACTAACACCTGAAGGAGCCTATCAGCAGGAGTCTCTGACGTCACCTGGTGGCACTGGCCACTCAGAGCAGTCCAGTGTGCCAACAGCATCTCTGTTTCCAAGATGGCAGAGGTCTGGAGCACACTGGAGGAGGTCTGGACACCTCCCAGGGGAGGTGCAGGTCAGGGGAGTGGTCACTCCCCTTTCCTTTGTCCAGTTTCGCGCCAGAGCAGGGGCTAAGGGGTCCCTGAACCGGTGTAGACTGGCTTATGCAGAATTGGGCACATCTGTGCCCAACAAAGCATTTTCAGAGGCTGGGGGAGGCTACTCCTCCCCTGCCTTCACACCATTTTCCAAAGGGAGAGGGTGTCATACCCTCTCTCAGAGGAAGTTCTTTGTTCTGCCATCCTGGGCCAGGCCTGGCTGGACCCCAGGAGGGCAGCTGCCTGTCTGAGGGGTTGGCAGCAGCAGCAGCTGCAGTGAAACCCCAGGAAGGGCAGTCTGGCAGTACCAGGGTCTGTGCTACAGACCACTGGGATCATGGGATTGTGCCAACTATGCCAGGATGGCATAGAGGGGGCAATTCCATGATCATAGACATGTTACATGGCCATATTCGGAGTTACCATTGTGTAGCTACATATAGGTAGTGACCTATATGTAGTGCACGCGTGTAATGGTGTCCCCGCACTCACAAAGTTCAGGGAATTGGCTCTGAACAATGTGGGGGCACCTTGGCTAGTGCCAGGGTGCCCTCACACTAAGTAACTTTGCACCTAACCTTTACCAGGTAAAGGTTAGACATATAGGTGACTTATAAGTTACTTAAGTGCAGTGTAAAATGGCTGTGAAATAACGTGGACGTTATTTCACTCAGGCTGCAGTGGCAGGCCTGTGTAAGAATTGTCAGAGCTCCCTATGGGTGGCAAAAGAAATGCTGCAGCCCATAGGGATCTCCTGGAACCCCAATACCCTGGGTACCTCAGTACCATATACTAGGGAATTATAAGGGTGTTCCAGTAAGCCAATGTGAATTGGTAAAAATGGTCACTAGCCTGTCAGTGACAATTTGGAAAGAAATGAGAGAGCATAACCACTGAGGTTCTGATTAGCAGAGCCTCAGTGAGACAGTTAGTCACTACACAGGTAACACATTCAGGCACACTTATGAGCACTGGGGCCCTGGGTTACCAGGGTCCCAGTGACACATACAACTAAAACAACATATATACAGTGAAAAATGGGGGTAACATGTCAGGCAAGATGGTACTTTCCTACACGCGTGCACTACACATAGGTCACTACCTATGTGTAGCTTCACAATGGTAACTCCGAATATGGCCATGTAACATGTCTATGATCATGGAATTGCCCCCTCTATGCCATCCTGGCATTGTTGGCACAATTCCATGATCCCCCAAGTCTCTAGCACAGACCCGGGTACTGCCAAACTACCTTTCCCGGGGTTTCACTGCAGCTGCTGCTGCTGCCAACCCCTCAGACAGGTTTCTGCCCTCCTGGGGTCCAGCCAGGCTTGGCCCAGGAAGGCAGAACAAAGGACTTCCTCAGAGAGAGGGTGTTACACCCTCTCCCTTTGGAAAAAGGTGTTAAGGCAGGGGAGGAGTAGCCTCCCCCAGCCTCTGGAAATGCTTTCATGGGCACAGATGGTGCCCATTTCTGCATAAGCCAGTCTACACCGGTTCAGGGACCCCTCAGCCCTGCTCTGGCGCGAAACTGGACAAAGGAAAGGGGAGTGACCACTCCCCTGACCTGCACCTCCCCTGGGAGGTGCCCAGAGCTCCTCCAGTGTGCTCCAGACCTCTGCCATCTTGGAAACAGAGGTGCTGCTGGCACACTGGACTGCTCTGAGTGGCCAGGGCCAGCAGGTGACGTCAGAGACTCCTTCTGATAGGCTCCTTCAGGTGTTAGTAGCCTATCCTCTCTCCTAAGTAGCCAAACCCTCTTTTCTGGCTATTTAGGGTCTCTGTCTCTGGGGAAACTTTAGATAACGAATGCAAGAGCTCATCAGAGTTCCTCTGCATCTCTCTCTTCACCTTCTGCCAAGGAATCGACTGCTGACCGCGCTGGAAGCCTGCAAAACTGCAACAAAGTAGCAAAGACGACTACTGCGACCTTGTAACGCTGATCCGGCCGCCTTCTCGACTGTTTTCCTGGTGGTGCATGCTGTGGGGGTAGTCTGCCTCCTCTCTGCACTAGAAGCTCCGAAGAAATCTCCCGTGGATCGACGGAATCTTCCCCCTGCAACCGCAGGCAACAACAGACTGCCTCACCAGTCCTCTGGGTCTCCTCCCAGCACAACGAGCGAGGTCCCTTGATTCCAGCAACTCTGCCCAAGTGACTTCCACAGTCCAGTGACTCTTCAGTCCAAGTTTGGTGGAGGAAAGTCCTTGCCTCCCCACGCCAGACTGCATTGCTGGGAACCGCGTCTTTTGCAGCTACTCCGGCTCCTGTGCACTTTTCCAGGATTTCCTTTGTGCACAGCCAAGCCTGGGTCCATGGCACTCTAACCTGCATTGCACGACCTCCTGAGTTGTCCTCCGGCGGCGTGGAACTCTCTTGTGCAACTTTGGGTGAGCGCCATTTCACGCCACTTCGTAGTGCCTGTTCCGGCACTTCTGCGGGTGCTGCCTGCTTCTGAGAGGGCTCCTTGTCTTGCTGGACGCCCTTTCTGTCTCCTCACGCAATTGGCAACATCCTGGTCCCTCCTGGGCCACAGCAGCATCCAAAAACCCTAAACCGCAAGCTTGCAGTTAGCAAGGCTTGTTTGTGGTCTTTCGGCGGGAAAACACTTTTGCATGACTCTTCACGACGTGTGACATCCATCCTCCAAAGGGGAAGTCTCTAGCCCTTGTCGTTCCTGCAGAATCCTCAGCTTCTACTGCCTAGTAGCAGCTTCTTTGCACCCATTGCTGGCATTTCCTGGGCATCTGCCCACTCTCGACTTGATCGTGACTTTTGGACTTGGTCCCCTTGTTCCACAGGTACTCTAGTCTGGAAATCCATCGTTGTTGCATTGCTGGTGTTGGTCTTTCCTGCAGAATTCCCCTATCACGACTTCTGTGCTCTTTGGGGAACTTCAGTGCACTTTGCACTCACTTTTCAGGGTCTTGGGGTGGGCTATTTTTCTTACCCTCACTGTTTTCTTACAGTCCCAGCGACCGTCTACAAGGTCACATAGGTTTGGGGTCCATTTGTGGTTCGCATTCCACTTTTGGAGTATATGGTTTCTGTTGCCCCTATCCCTATGTGCTCCCATTGCATCCTATTGTAACTATACATTGTTTGCACTGTTTTCTATTGCTAAACTGCATATTTTTGGTATTGTGTACATATATCTTGTGTATATTTGCTATACTCATACTGAGGGTACTCACTGAGATACTTTGGCATATTGTCATAAAAATAAAGTACCTTTATTTTTAGTATATCTGTGTATTGTGTTTTCTTATGATATTGTGCAAGTGACACTAGTGGTACTGTAGGAGCTTCACTCGTCTCCTAGTTCAGCCTAAGCTGCTCTGCTAAGCTACCATTATCTATCAGCCTAAGCTGCTAGACACCCTATACACTAATAAGGGATACCTGGGCCTGGTGCAAGGTGTACATACTCCTTGGTACTCACTACAAGCCAGTCCAGCCTCCTACAGTGCTTCATTAAAGGGAAGAAGGGGTTCGGAAGAGGAAGTCCCCGGCTGAAGCATGTCGGTTAGGATGTTAGGCCTAACCTCCACAGAAGGAAGCTTGAGGTCCAGGACCTCAGCCGCCCTTCTCACCACTATAGAATAAGAAGCACCCTCCTCCGTAGCCACGCTAGGAGGAGAGAGCATACCAGTTTCAGGGGAGGTGTCTAAACCACTGGCATCACCTAAATCATGCACCCAGTCCATTTGGGGGTCAGACCCAGAAGAAGGCTCCGTTGACGGAGGCCTAGAGCGTTGACGCTCTTCCCGCTTCGTATCATCCGATCAATGGGATGAAGTCGAAGAACGCTTATCCTTCTTCGACTTCTTCTTTTTGTGACCCAAATGTCCCGGTGACTTGGAGGACGAAGAGTGGTGGTGAATCCGCGGCCGGTCTCGAGACCTTCCTGTCGAACGGGACCATAAGCGCAGTGGAGTCGGGCTGCCATGAGCTTTAGGGACCGCTCCCTCAAAGCCTTCAGGTTCATGGCCTGACACTCGGAGCACGACTTTGGGTCCTGATCGCGCTCCAGGCACCAGAGACACATGAGGTGCGGATCCTTAAAGCGCTCGAGCACCGAGTCTGCCTTGTCCCTGAAGAGACGTGTACCATCAAAGGGCATGTCCATCAAGGATTGCTGGGCATCCCCCAAAAAGCCAGATGTTCTCAGCCAGGCGTGGCGTCTCAATGCCACAGTCGATGCAACCGATCTGCCTAGAGAGTCGGTCATATCCAGTCCACAACGAATCATGAACTTAGCTGCATCCATCCAATCTGTTACGACTTGGGACGGGACAGTCCGGGCCTCCTTAGGAACTGCAGGCTGCATTTGTGCGACCGTATCCCAGAGAGTGTGGGAATAGCGGCCCAAAAGGCATGTGGTATTCACGGACCGCAGCGCTAGACTGTTGGAAGAAAACAACTTCTTCCCCAAATGATCCAGTCTTTTCAATTCCCTATCTAGGGGTGCGGCAGGGAATGCACCAGATGAAGAAGAAGCCTGGATGACAAGGCTCTCAGGCGTGGGGTGTTGGGTCAGGAATTTCGGGTCTGACGGCTCAGGCCGATGGCAGTGGACAATCATCCTATTCACAGAAGCCCCTGTGCTGGGTCTGGACCAAGTACCCAAAAGGACGTCAGCCAGTGCTTCATTAAAGGGAAGAAGGGGTTCGGAAGAGGAAGACCCCAGCTGAAGCAGGTCGGTTAGGATGTTAGGCCTAACCTCCACAGAAGGAAGCTCGAGGTTTAGGACCTGAGCCGCCCTTCTCACCACCATAGAATAAGAAGCACCCTCCTCCGTAGCCACGCTAGGAGGAGAGAGCATACCAGTGTCAGGGGAGGTGTGTAAACCACTGGCATCACCCAAATCATGCACCCAGTCCTTTTGGGGGTCATACCCAGAAGAAGGCTCCATTGACGGAGGCCTAGACCGTTGACGCTCTTCCCACGTCGTATTATCCGATCAATGGGGTGAAGTCGAAGAATGCTTATCCTTCTTCGACTTCTTCTTTTTGTGACCCGAATGTCCCGATGACTTGGAGGACGAAGAGTGGTGGTGAGGCCGTTCTTGAGACCTTCCTGTCGAACGGGACCGTAAGCGCAGCGGAGTCGGGCTGCCATGAGCTTTAGGGACCACTCCCTCAAAACCTTCGGGTTCATGACCCGACACTCGGAGCATGACTTCGGGTCCTGATCGCGCTCCAGGCACCAGAGACACACGAGGTGCGGATCCGTCACCAACATAGTTCGGTGACAGGAGTCGCAGGGCTTGAATCCGGTCTTGCAGGACATCCCGCGACGTATCCACAAACTTGTCAAAAATTAGACAAAAGCGTTGACGTAGTCAAAAAATGACTGAGGTAGCTCTTCTCCAAATCTGCGCATAGGCTGGCGCGGACAGAAAAGAAGTGACGTCAGCGCACCGGGGTGGCACCTATATACGACTGCGACGTCATCACGGCAAGCACGATGCCAACAACGCCGGCAGAGTCGACCGACACCACCTGACGGCGCGCAGAGGTACTGCTCGAAGAAAAATCTCTGGATCCAGTCTGATGCCTGGGGAAATTCAAAGGTAAGGAATCTGCAACTAGAAGTCTCTGTCAGATGTATAACCTTAGACCTCAAGTCTAAACTTAGACCTGAGGTTTAAGTTTAGATTCAAGTCTAAGATTAAGCTTCAGGTCTAAAGTTAGACTTTAGGGCAAAACCTAGACTGCATGTCTGAGTTTACCTTTGTGAATCGGGCCCGGAGGGAGGCAAAAAGAGGTGTGCTGGAAAAGGGAAGGGAGCTGTCAGGAATCAGCCTCTTTGTCCGGGCTCTGAAGAGGTGAGTGTCAAGCAAAAAAAATGCTACAGGGAGTTTGAGTATCCACCCTCTAGCTGTTTAACAAACTACAGCAGTGGTGCAAACATGCACAGGGCTAGAAGCTCTGGAAGATGGGGATGTGAAAATGGGATGGCCCTTTGTAGCTGGGGCAGTAAAGTTCTAACCACTGAGGTTTGCAACTGGTTTCACTTCTGGGCTATGACAGGCATTGCTTGTTGAAAGGATAGCAGTCATGGTGGTCAACACTTGGCACAGTAGTTGTTGAACTACCTCCACTTCAATCTAGGTTTGTACCTTTTTGGTGTTCCCACACACTTGTGTTTTTCCTTTTCTTTGCTCCATCCCCATTTATTTATCTCTTAGGTGAGGAGTCTATCCTCTCCTGCCTTCCCTTTGGTTTCCTACCGTCCTATGCCACTCCCCATTTGGTGTTCATCATCTCCTTGGTCCGCTTACCGAACACTGACAGCTCAAAAACTCTCTTGACTGATGCTTCCTCCCCTTTCAGTTACCTGTGTATGAGGCTGGCCCTCTATGTAGTGTGCAAAGCGAGGCACACTGTCCAGGGGGGCCAGGTAACCATTCGTTGGTTTACAGGGGTAAAAACTAGATCACCTAATGCTCTAATTTTTAATGTAGCTTGGTCGAGCAGTGAGGCCAATCTTGGAGAAGTGAAAAGCATTTGTTGTACTCACAGCATAAATCTTGCAACTCACACACTCAAAGGAATAATTCAAGACCAATTGATAAAAATACTTCAGATTTTCATGTCATTTGTAAGATCAAGATTATCAAAATTGATTAAGTACTTTTTGAGATATGAATTTTTGAAGTTTAATAAAAATAGTATTTTTGTGCTTAATTATGCACCATAGGAATCAATGGAAGATCACCTTTAAAAATACATATAAAATCGCAAAGTTGGTTTACCAAGTTCTTTTTTTTTGCAGGTTGATCGAGGTTGTCGGTGGGCACACTGTGTCAGCTGGAGAAGTTCAGGCGACTTCCGGTTCCGGTGGGAGCAGCGATGAAAGGTCTCTGGCGGTGGTGCAGGGCCACTGTAGGGGACCACTTGGAAAAGCACTGCACAAGTAAATTTAAATATGGTTTCCCGGGGTCCCCTTGGAGTATCGAGGTCGCAAGGGGTGGGGGACCCTTAGGGCACAGTAGGTTCGTCGGTGCAGGGCATGGTGTGGCCGGGTGCAGAGCAAATCAGTGAGCCAGGAGCTGTGCGCATGGATGCCTTCAGAAGTAGGAGGTAAGTCGGCTTAAGGGTTATTTGCAGGAAAACAGGGGCACTCTGGCAGGATATCTGGGGTGCTACTGAAGTCCCTCGACCTAGGCTTCCTCTTGGTCTTTTTTCAGCCCCGGGCAGGCTGGCTTTCTTGGTGTCCAACGTTGGCTGACTAATACCCAGGGTATTAGTATGGTTTGACCACTGGAAAGCGCAGTGCCACCTAACTTGGCACACTAGCAGGATTTGTCCTCGCGGTCATCAGTGTGTAGTTTGGTCCAGCTGTAGCACCTGCTTCAGGAGTTAGTGGCTGGTCAGTGAAACGACCCTCACTGGCTTGCTGGTTTCTTGCAGTTATTGAGTGGTACCTCCACTCTGGAGTGAGTTCTATGGTGATTTTCAAAGCCTGGAGGTCCTCTGGGGTTCTTTAGAGTTCTTCCAGTAGTCCAGCAGCTCCTCAGAGGTGATTGTCGGGTCCTGGGTGAAGCAGACAGGGTTTGGCACCTTTTCTTTGTTGCAGCAGGTCCACAGTTCTTGTGCCTTGGATCTTCTTGGTGCTGGTCATCTTTTGTCCGTCTAATCTGATGCCCTGGTCTAAGGATGCCCACTAAATACTGTGTTTAGTGGGCATTTAAGGGGGAACCTGGTAGTGACCAATGGGCCCTCTACCTTGGGGGGGCTACACCCACTAAAGTGACAACATCCTGTGGGAAGTGTCACTTCCCTATTCCTGATTGGGTATTTCCCTTCCATCCAAGATGGAGGAAAATGAAATGGAGTGCCCACCTCGCAAGCAACACCTATGGGGTGGTGCATACCAGGTGGGCCACTTCTCGTACCCTTTGTGGAGTTTCCCACCTTTGCTCCCGCCAAAAGTGAGGGCTTGCAAAAGGGGTGACCATCTGCTGCTAGCATAAGGTGTGAGGATCGAGTTTTAAAGGCGGCAAGCCGTTTAAAGCTGGCTGCCCAAGAAGTGCACATTCCTGAGGGAGGGTGTGTTAGCACCTCCACCCAGGAAGGGCATTGTTCTACAACCCAGAGAGACGGATCTCCCCCCCAAGGTTTTTAGATTGGGTGTCTGAAGGTGGCAGGCTGGATAGGACCAGTCAGCAACCATGCCAGGATAGATAGCTTTTGCAGCGGGCACCTTTAAGGTGACACTGGGTACATTTATGGATAAATCCAAAACTGGTACCAGTTTGATTTTATCATTATGAGTTGTTTGATACCAAACAACCCAGGGTTCAGAGTGGCCATCATGTTGCTGGAGAAACTCGTATTGACCAGTGTCCAGCACATGTATTAACATAGCTACTCTGTTCACTCACTATGCCCCAGGTTTGGCAAGGACACAGTGGGAGCATATTGCTCATGCAGCTATGCCCTCACATATAATATGGTGCACCCTGCCTTAGGGCTGATAGGCCTGCCAGAGGGGTGTCTTATCCATATTGTATGCAGTGTGTGGTGGACAGGGCATATAGGCAGTGTGCCATGTCGAGTTTCTGTTTTAGGCTTGCACCAGGACACACAGCTTGTGATGGCAGCGCTGGGTGCATCTGGATAAATCGCCCTAGAGGGTGGCACAATCAGTACCCCATGCCAGGGGTACCTAAGTACCTTTTACTAGGGACATATACTGGTAGCTAAAGGTGTATTCAATTGTGCCAATGCATCACAACACTTTTAGAGAAAGAGCTCTGGCTTAGGGAACCTGGTTAGCTAGGCACTACCATTTTTAGGCTACATCATACATCAGGCAAAAAGTGGGGGCTAACCATGTCAGAAAGAGGCTTTTTCTCACAACCTGACTGTGTCCTGGTAGCTCAAGGGCTAGTAAAAACGTTTCTTCTACACGACCCTGGTAAGCATCATAATGAGATTTGAGTCTTAGAGATGTTAATGGTAACTAGAGATTTGCTTCTAACATGTTCTGTGGTCTCTGGTATAGAAACCATAGCTGTAGTGAATCCTTGTGAACATCCGGTGATGTGGTGAAACATTAACATCTGGACCTTATTTGCCTCTCTTTCTGTTCTCCATTACCGCTCTTCTTTATCCAGAGTAACATTATCCTCAGGTTTGCCTCTCTTCACGCTTAGGGTACAAAGTCTTTGGGTGAGAGGTAATTTATCACTGCTCTTGAGAAACAATGACCAGTCTGCATTTCTGAGAGGAGCAGCCTTAAAAGTGTGATGGAGCAGGTCTACAATCTGAAAGACTCAGGGAGCTATATATTTTGTCAGGAGTCTCAAACCCATTATCCATATTGTCATGTCACGCAACTGGGACAATAATCTTTCAAGTAGATGTAGGTGTTGCAGAACTGAAATAAGAATGATTATTATTTACCCTGACAGGGTCTCTGGAAACTACACAACTACCAACAGAAGAAACAAATACAGATGTCAATAACTAATCACATGGGTAGGCGTTGGCTCTGTATATGCTATCTCAAAGTGAGGGATAGTGTGCACAGAGTCCAAGGGTTCCCCTTAGAGGTTGATAGTGGCAAAATTAGATAATACTAATGCTCTATTTTGTGGTAGTGTGGTCGAGCAGTAGGTTTATCAGAGGGTAGTGTTAATCATTTGTTGTACACACACAGTGTAGGAAGTTGTCTCTGTATATACTATTTCAAAGTAAGTAATAGTGTGCACAGAGTCCAAGGGTTCCCCTTAGAGGTAAGATAGTGGCACAAGTAGATAATTCTAATGCTCTATTTTGTGGTAGTGTGGTCAAGCAGTAGGCTTATCAGATGGTAGTGTTAAGTATTTGTTGTACACAGACAGGCAATAAATGAGGAACACACACTCAAAGACTTACTCCAGGCCAATAGGTTTTTATATTGAAAAATATATTCTCTTAGTTTATTTTAAGAACCACAGGTTCAAGATTTACATTAAACACTTTAAATGCAAGGTACTTCACTTAGATACTTTAGGAACTTTGAATAAAAGCAATCTCATATACAGTCCTGTAAAAATGGCAATAAGCTATTTTCAAAGTGGACATAGTGCAAAAATCAACAGTTCCTGGGGGAGGTAAGTAAAGGTTAGAGTAGGAAGTAAGTAAAACACTTACAAGTCTCAGTTCTGGGGCATAGGCAGCCCACCGTTGGGGGGTTCAAGGCAACCCCAAAGGTGCCACACCAGCAGCTCAGGGCCGGTCAGGTGCAGAGGTCAAAGAGGTGCCCAAAACACATAGGAGCCTATGGAGAACAGGGGTGCTCCAGTTCCAGTCTGCCAGCAGGTAAGTACCTGCGTCCTCGGGGAAGACCAGGGGGGTTTTGTAGAGCACTGGGGGGACACAAGTAGGCACACAAAATACACCCTCAGCGGCACAGGGGCGGCCGGGTGCAGTGTGCAAAGCAGGCGTCGGGTTTCAGATAGAAAACAATGGAGGGACCCGAAGGTCACTCTAGCGGTGAGGCAAGCACAGGAGGGGCTTCTCGGGACAGCCACCACCTGGGCAAGGCACAGGGTCGCCTGGGGGTCACTCCTTTGTCAAAGTTCGGATCCTTCAGGTCCTGGGAGCTGAGGGTGGAGTGTTGGTTCCAGGCGTCGGGTCCCTTGTTACAGGCAGTCGCGGTCAGGGGGAGCCTCTGGATTCTCTCTGCAGGCGTTGCTGTGGGGGCTCAGGGGGGTCGTCTCTGGTTACTCATGGGCTCGCAGTCGCCGGGAGTCCTCCCTGAGGTGTTTGTTCTCTGGATCTCGAGCCGGGGGCGTCGGGTGCAGAGTGTGAAGTCTCACGCTTCTGGCGGGAAGCGTGCAGTCTTTGAAAGTTGCTTCTTTGTTGCAAAGAAGTAGCTGGTTTTGAACAGGGCTGCTGTTCAGAGGAGTTTCTTGGTCCTTTAGTCCAGGGCAGTCCTCTGAGGCATCAGAGGTCGCTGGTCCCTGTCGGATGCATCGCTGGAGCAGGTTTTCGAAGTTGGAGACAGGCCGGTAGGGCTGGGGCCAAAGCAGTTGTCGTCTTCCTCCTTCTCTGCAGGCTTGTAGGTCAGCAGTCCTTCTTGTTTCTTCAGGTTGCAGGAATCTGATTTCCTGGGATCTGGGGAGCCCCCAAATACTGAATTTAGGGGTGTGTTTAGGTCTAGGAGGGCAGTAGCCAATGGCTACACCCTCTTTGTGCCTCCTCCCTGTGGGGAGGGGGGCACATCCCTAATCCTATTGGGGAAATCCTCCAAACTCAAGATGGAGGATTTCTCAAGGCAGGGGTCACCTCAGCTCAGGACACCTTAGTGGCTGTCCTGACTGGTGGGTGACTCCTCTTTGTTTTTTCTCATTATTTCCTCCAGCCTTGCCACCAAAGGTGGGGGCAGTGGCCGGAGGGGCGGGCATCTCCACTAGCTGGGATGCCCTGGGGCGCTGTAACTAAAGGGGTGAGCCTTTGAGGCTCACCACCAGGTGTTACAGTTCCTGCAGGGGGAGTTGAGAAGCACCTCCACCCAGTACAGGCTTTGTTCCTGGCCACAGAGTGACAAAGGCACTCTCCCCATGTGGCCAGCAACATGACTGGTGTGTGGCAGGCTGGCAGAAACTGGTCAGCCTACACTAGAAGTCGGGTAGGTATTCAGGGGGCATCTCTAAGATGCCCTCTGGGTGTATGTTAAACAAATTGCACATTGGCATCAGTGTACATTTATTGTGCTGAGAAGTTTGATACCAAACTTCACAGTTTTCAATATAGCCATTATGGAACTGTGGAGTTCGTGTTTGACAAACTCCCAGACAATATAGTCTTATGGCTACCCTGCACTTACAATGTCTAAGGTTTTGCTTAGACACTGTAGGGGCATAGTGCTCATGCACATATGCCCTCACCTGTGGTATAGTGCACCCTGTCTTAGGGCTGTAAGGCCTGCTATAGGGGTGACTTACCTATGCCACAGGCAAGTGCCATGTCGACTTAGTCATTTTTTCCCCACCAGCACACACAAGCTGAGAGGCAGTGTGCATGTGCTGAGTGAGGGGTCCCCAGGGTGGCATAAGACATGCTGCAGCCCTTAGAGACCTTCCCTGGCATCAGGGCCCTTGGTACCAGGGGTACCAGTTACAAGGGACTTACCTGAGTGCCAGGGTTGTGCCAATTGTGGAGACAAAGGTACAGTTTAGTGAAAGAACGCTGGTGCTGGGGCCTGGTTGGCAGGGTCCCAGCACACATTCAAATCATAACTTAGCATCAGCAAAGGCAAAACGTTAAAGGGTAACCATGCCAAGGAGGCATTTCCTTACACACAGGCAATAAATGAGGAACACACACTCTAAGACTTAACTCCAAGTCAATAGTTTTTATATAAAAAAATGTATTTTATTAATTTATTTTAGAACCCCAAGATTCAAGTTTTTAGGTAAGTCCATAAAATGCAAGGTACTTCACGCAGGTAAGTATAGAACTTTGATTTAAAACAGTAGTACACACAGTTTAGGTTAAAATGGCAATAAGCTGTTTTAGAGTGGACACTGCAAAAATCAACAGTTCCTGGGGGAGGTAAGTTTGGTTAGTTTTCTCAGGTAAGTAAAGCACTTACACAGTCAGTCTCCTGGGCATAGGCAGCCCACCATTGGGGGTTCAAAGCAACCGCAAAGCTACAGCACCAGCAACACTGGGCTGGTCAGGTGCAGAGGTCAAAGGAGGACCCAAAACACATAGGTGCCTATGAAGAACAGGGGTGCTACGGTCCTAGTCTGCTTACAGCTAAGTACCTGCGTCCTCAGGGAGCAGACCAGGGAGGTTTTGTAGCGCACGGGGGGACACACACACAAGCCCACAAAACACACCCTCAGCGGCACAGGGGTGGCTGGGTGCAGTAGGCAATGTAGGCATTGGGTTTGCTATTGAAAGCAATGGAGGGACCCGGGGGTCACTTAGGCGATGCAGGCAGGGTACAGGGGGGCTTCTCAGGCCAGCCACCGACTGGGCTAGGATGAGGGCCGCCTGCTGGTCACTCCTCCACTGGTAGGTGGTTCCTCTTGGTCATGGGGGCTGCGGGTGCAGTGCTTGGTCCAGGCGTCGGGTTCCTTTGTTACCAGGCAGTCACAGTCAGGGGGAGCCTCTGGATCCTTTGTGCAGGCGTCACTGTGGGGGTGCAGGGAGGTCGACTCAGGTTGTCCACGTTGTTGGAGTTGGCTGGGAGTCCTCTCTGCGCTGTTTGTTGTTCTCAACTCGAGCCGGGGGCATCGGGTGCACAGTGTGAAGTCTCACGCTTCCGGCGGGAAGGGAGAGTCTCTTTAAACATTGCTTCAAAGTTGCAAAGTTGTTGCAGTTTCTGAACAGTGCTGCTGTTCTCAGGAGTTTCTTGGTCCTTTACGTACAGGGCAGTCCTCTGAATTCTCAGAGGTCGCTGGTCCCGTTGGATGCGTCGCTGTGCAGGTTCTTTGAGTCTGGAGACAGGCCGGTAGGGCTGGGGCCACGTCAGTTGGTGTCTCCATCGACTCTGCAGGACTTTCAGTTCAGCAGTCCTTCATCTTTCTTCAGGTTGCAGGAATCTGCTTTCCTGGGTTCCGGGTCGCCCCTAAATACTGAATTTAGTGGTGTGTTTAGGTCTGGGGGCAGTAGCCAATGGCCTCTGTCCTTGATGGTGGCTACACCCTCTTTGTGCCTCCTCCCAAAGGGGATGGCGGCACATCCCTATTCCTATTGGGGGAATCCTCCAAACTCAAGATGGAGGACTTCTAAAGGCAGGGGTCACCTCAGCTCAGGGCACCTTAGGGGCTGTCCTGACTGGTAGGTGACTCCTCCTTGTTTTTCTCATTATCTCCTCTGGACTTGCCACCAAAAGTGGGGGCTGTGTCCGGAGGGGCGGGTATCTCCACTAGCTGGGATGTCCTGGAGTGCTGTAACAACAGGCATGAGCCTTTGAGGCTCGCCGCCAGATGTTATTGTTACTGCAGGGGAAGGTGAGAAGCACCTCCACCCAGTAATGGCTTTGTTCCTGGCCAGAGTGACAAAGGCACTCTCCCCATGTGGCCACAACCTCATCTGGTTGTGGCAGGCTTGCAGAAACTGGTCAGCCTAGCACCAGGAGTCAGACTGGTATTCAGGGGGCATCTCTAAGATGCCCCCTGGGTGCATTTTACAATAAATCCCTGTAGGAAAGTACCATCTTGCCTGCTATGTTACCCCCATTTTCACTGTATGTATGTTTGTTTTTGCCTATGTATCATTTGGATTCTGCCAGGCAGGACACCAGTGCTCATAATATATGCTCTGTATGCGTTCCCTATGTGGTGCCTAACTGTATTACTGAGGCTCTGCTAACCAGAACCTCAGTGTTTATGCTCTCTCTTTGCTTTAAAATTGTCACTGCAGGCTAGTGACTAATTTTACCAATTCTCATTGGCACACTGTGTAGGAGACTGGACTGGCTTGTAGTGAGTACCAAGGGGTACTTGCACCTTGCACCAGGCCCAGTTATCCCCTATTAGTGTATAGGGTGTCTAGCAGCTTAGGCTGATAGATAATGGTAGCTTAGCAGAGCAGCTTAGGCTGAACTAGGAGATGTGTGAAGCTACTACAGTACCACTTAGTGTCATATGTACAATATCATAAGAAAACACAGTACACAGTTATACTAAAAATAAAGGTACTTTATTTTTATGACAATATGCCAAAGTATCTTAGAGTGTACCCTCAGTGAGAGGATAGGAAATATACACAAGATATATGTACACAATACCAAAAATATGCAGTATAGTCTTAGAAAACAGTGCAAACAATGTATAGTTACAATAGGATGCAATGGGGAAACATAGGGATAGGGGCAACACAAACCATATACTCCAAAAGTGGAATGCGAACCACGAATGGACCCCAAACCTATGTGACCTTGTAGAGGGTCGCTGGGACTATTAGAAAATAGTGAGAGTTAGAAAAATAACCCTCCCCAAGACCCTGAAAAGTGAGTGCAAAGTGCACTAAAGTTCCCCTAAGGACAAAGAAGTCGTGTTAGAGGAATAATGCAGGAAAGACACAAACCAACAATGCAACAACGATGGATTTCCAATCTAGGGTACCTGTGGAACAAGGGGACCAAGTCCAAAAGTCACAAGCAAGTCGGAGATGGGCATATGCCCAGGAAATGCCAGCTGTGGATGCAAAGAAGCTTCTACTGGACAGAAGAAGCAGAGGTTTCTGCAAGAACGAAAAGGGCTAGAGACTTCCCCTTAGGTGGACAAATCCCACTCGCCGTGGAGAGTCGTGCAGAAGTGTTTTCCCGCCGAAAGAACACCAACAAGCCTTGCTAGCTGCAAATCGTGCGGTTAGCGTTTTTGGACGCTGCTGTGGCCCAGAAGGGACCAGGAGGTCGCAAATTGGACCAGGAGGTAGAGGGGACGTCGAGCAAAACAAGGAGCCCCCTTAGCAGCAGGTAGCACCCAGAGAAGTGCCAGAAACAGGCACTACGAGGATGCGTGAAACGGTGCTCACCCGAAGTCGCACAAAGGAGTCCCACGTCACCGGAGACCAACTTAGAAAGTCGTGCAATGCAGGTTAGAGTGCTGTGGATCCAGGCTTGGCTGTGAACAAAGGATTTCCGCCGGAAGTGCACAGGGGCCGGAGTAGCTGCAAAAGTCGCGGTTCCCAGCAATACAGTCTAGCGAGGTGAGGCAAGGACTTACCTCCACCAAACTTATACTGAAGAGTCACTGGACTGTGGGAGTCACTTGGACAGAGTTGCTGGATTCGAGGGACCTCGCTCGTCGTGCTGAGAGGAGACCCAAGGGACCGGTAATGCAGCTTTTTGGTGCCTGCGGTAGCAGGGGGAAGATTCCGTTGACACACGGGAGATTTCTTCTGAGCTTCTAGTGCAGAGAGGAGGCAGACTAACCCCACAGCATGCACCACCAGGAAAACAGTCGAGAAGGCGGCAGGATCAGCGTTACAGAGTTGCAGTAGTCGTCTTTGCTACTATGTTGCAGGTTTGCAGGCTTCCAGCGCGGTCAGCAGTCGATTCCTTGGCAGAAGGTGAAGAGAGAGATGCAGAGGAACTCGGATGAGCTCTTGCATTCGTTATCTAAAGTTTCCCCAGAGACAGAGACCCTAAATAGCCAGAAAAGAGGGTTTGGCTACTTAGGAGAGAGGATAGGCTACTAACACCTGAAGGAGCCTATCAGAAGGAGTCTCTGACGTCACCTGGTGGCACTGGCCACTCAGAGCAGTCCAGTGTGCCAGCAGCACCTCTGTTTCCAAGATGGCAGAGGTCTGGAGCACACTGGAGGAGCTCTGGACACCTCCCAGGGGAGGTGCAGGTCAGGGGAGTGGTCACTCCCCTTTCCTTTGTCCAGTTTCACGCCAGAGGAGGGCTAAGGGGTCCCCTGAACCGGTGTAGACTGGCTTATGCAGAATTGGGCACATCTGTGCCCAAGAAAGCATTTCCAGAGGCTGGGGGAGGCTACTCCTCCCCTGCCTTCGCACCATTTTCCAAAGGGAGAGGGTGAAACACCCTCTCTCAGAGGAAGTTCTTTGTTCTGCCATCCTGGGCCAGGCCTGGCTGAACCCCAGGAGGGCAGATGCCTGTCTGAGGGGTTGACAGCAGCAGCAGCTGCAGTGAAACCCCAGGAAGGGCAGTTTGGCAGTACCAGGGTCTGTGCTACAGACCACTGGGATCATGGGATTGTGCCAACTATGCCAGGATGACATAGAGGGGGCAATTCCATGATCATAGACATGTTACATGGCCATATTCGGAGTTACCATTGTGAAGCTACATATAGGTAGTGACCTATATGTAGTGCACGCATGTAATGGTGTCCCCGCACTCAGAAAGTCCGGGGAATTGGCCCTGAACAATGTGGGGGCACCTTGGCTAGTGCCAGGGTGCCCTCACACTAAGTAACTTTGCACCTAACCTTTACCAGGTAAAGGTTAGACATATAGGTGACTTATAAGTTACTTAAGTGCAGTGAAAAATGGCTGTGAAATAACGTGGACGTTATTTCACTCAGGCTGCAGTGGCAGGCCTGTGTAAGAATTGTCAAAGCTCCCTATGGGTGGCAAAAGAAATGCTGCAGCCCATAGGGATCTCCTGGAACCCCAATACCCTGGGTACCTCAGTACCATGTACAAGGGAATTATAAGGGTGTTCCAGTAAGCCAATGTAAATTGGTAAAATTGGTCACTAGCCTGTCAGTGACAATTTGAAAGAAATGAGAGAGCATAACCACTGAGGTTCTGATTAGCAGAGCCTCAGTGAGACAGTTTGTCACTACACAGGTAACACATTCAGGCACACTTATGAGCACTGGGGCCCTGGAGAACAGGGTCCCAGTGACACATACACTAAAACAACATATATACAGTGAAAAATGGGGGTAACATGCCAGGCAAGATGGTACTTTCCTACACAACCCCCCCCAAACGAAGGACAATAAGACTAGCCATGACCTGATGAGTCTTCATTGTCTAAGTGGAAATATCTGGAGAGTCCATCTGCATTGGAGTGGCTACTCCCAGGTCTATGTTCCACTGTATAGTCCATTCCCTGTAGGGATATGGACCACCTCAACAATTTAGGATTTTCACCTTTCATTTGTTTTAGCCAAAGTAGAGGTTTGTGGTCTGTCTGAACAATCAAGTGAGTGCCAAACAGGTATGGCCTCAACTTCTTCAGTACCCAGACCACAGCAAAGGCCTCCCTCTCAATGGCAGACCAACGCTTTTCTCTAGGGGTCAACCTCCTACTAATAAAAGCAACAGGTTGATCCTGGCCCTCAGAATTAAGTTGTGATAGGACTGCCACTACTCCTAATTCAGATGCATCAGTTTGGACCTAGAATTTTTTAGAGTAACAAGGGCTTTTCAGGACAGGTGCAGAGCACATGGCCTGCTTCAGCTCCTCAAAAGCTTTCTGACAGTTTGCTGTCCATAATACCTTTTTAGGCATCTTTTTGGATGTGAGGTCATTAAGAGGGGCTGCAATGGAGCCATAGTTCTTAATGAACGTCCTGTAATACCCAGTGAGGCCTAGGAAGGCTCTCACTTGAGTCTGAGTAGTAGGGGGAACCCAATCTATAATAGTTTGGATTTTCCCCTGCAGTGGTGCAATCTGTTCCCCACCAACAAGGTGTCCCAGATAAACCACCTTTCCCTGCCCTATCTGGCACTTTGAAGCCTTGATAGTGAGGCCTGCCTTTTGCAGGGCCTCTAAAACTTTCCATAGGTGGACCAGGTGATCATCCCAACTGGAGCTAAAGACAGCTATATTGTCCAGATATGCTGCACTAAAAGCTTCCAGCCCTTGCAGGACTGTGTTCACCAACCTCTGAAAAGTGGCAGGTGCATTTTTCAATCCAAAAGGCATTACTGTGAATTGGTAATGGCCTCCTATGGTTGAAAATGCAGTTTTAGGTTTAGCATCTTCTGATAATTTGATCTGCAAATACCCTGCAGTCAAGTCAAAAGTGCTTAGATACTTGGCAGATGCCAGTGTATCTATGAGCTCATCAGCCCTGGGTATAGGGTGAGCATCAGTTTTGGTTACCTGGTTGAGACCTCTGTAGTCTACACAAAACCGCATTTCCTTCTTTCCATCTTTGTAATGAGGTTTTGGTACAAGTACCACAGGAGAAGCCCATGGACTTTCAGAGTGCTCAACCACTCCCAGTTCTAACATTTTCTGCACCTCTTGCTTTATGCAGTCCCTGACATGGTCAGGCTGCCTATAGATCTTACTTTTGACAGGCAAGCTGTCTCCAGTATCTATAGTGTGCTCACACCAAGAAGTGGTACCTGGCACAGTAGAGAAGAGTTCAGAAAACTGACCCAGGATATTTATGCAATGGTCTTTCTGCTCAGCAGTAAGACAATCAGCCAAAACTACACCTTCCACTAGAGCATCTTGTTCTGTGGAAGAGAAGAGATCAGGTAGAGGATCACTGTCTTCTTCCTGTCCCTCATCAGTTGCCATGACCAGGGTGAGATCAGCCCTGTCATAGTAGGGTTTCAGGCGATTGACATGGAGCACCCTAAGGGGACTCCTGGCAGTGCCTAAGTCAACTAAGTAGGTGACTTCACCCTTCTTTTCAGCAATTATGTGGGGTCCACTCCATACACTCCATACACTTTCTGCCCTGGTTGGTACTGAACCAAAACAGCCTTCTGATCATGCCATTGCTTCTGGAGCTCTTGCCTGGCCTGAAGGTTTTTACTGGCCTTTTTCATATACTCAGCCATCCTTGATCTGAGGCCAAGTACATAATCCACAATATCTTGTTTTGGAGCTTTTAAAGGTTGTTCCCAACCTTCCTTGACAAGTGTTAGTGGACCCCTAACAGGGTGTCCAAAGAGGAGTTCAAAGGGGCTGAAGCCCACTCCTTTTTGGGGTACCTCCCTGTAGGCAAAAAGGAGGCATGGTAAAAGTATATCCCATCTCCTGCGGAGTTTTTCAGGGAGTCCCATAATCATGCCTTTGAGAGTTTTGTTAAATCTCTCCACCAGTCCATTTGTTTGTGGATGATAGGGTGTAGTGAACTTGTAAGTCACACCACACTCCTTCCACATGGCCTTTAAGTAAGCAGACATGAAATTGCTTCCCCTGTCTGATACTACTTCCTTTGGGAAGCCCACCCTAGAAAATATTCCCAGGAGGGCCTTTGCCACTGCAGGTGCTGTAGTGGTCCTTAAAGGAATTGCTTCAGGATATCTTGTGGCATGGTCCACTACCACCAAGATAAACCTATTGCCTGAAGCAGTAGGAGGGTCAAGGGGGCCAACTATGTCAACCCCTACCCTTTCAAAGGGAACCCCAACCACAGGCAGTGGAATAAGGGGTGCCTTTGGGGTGCCACCTGTCTTGCCACTGGCTTGACAGGTTTCACAGGACTTACAAAATTATTTTGTGTCCTCAGACATTTTAGGCCAATGAAACAAGGGAACAAGCCTGTCCCACGTTTTCATTTGTCCCAGATGTCCAGCTAGGGGAATGTTGTGGGCTAGAGTTAGGAGGAACTTTCTGTACTCCTGAGGAATCACTAACCTCCTGGCAGTTCCAGGTTTAGGATCCCTTGCTTCAGTGTACAAGAGGTTGTCCTCCCAGTAAACTCTATGAGAGTCACTGACATCCCCATTAGCTTGTTTGACAGCTTGCTGTCTTAGACCCTCTAATGTGGGACAGGTATGCTGTGCCACACTCAGCTCCTCCCTGGCAGGCCCCCCTTCACCCAAAAGCTCAGCACTGTCTGCTTCCAGCTCCTCTGGTGTAGGTTCTGCACAGGGTGGAAATTCTTCTTCCTCAGAAGTACAATCCACTGTAGAGGGAGGGATAGTAGGAAGTGCTTTACTTCTACTAGCCCTAGCTTTAGGGAGCACTTGGTCCATTGTTCCAGAATCCAAGTCACCCTGTCCTTTTAGCTTTTTGGCCTGAGCCCTGGTTAAAGCAAAAATATGCCCTTGGATGCCCAGCATTGCTGCATGGGCCTCCAACTCCACAACTGACCAAGCTGATGTCTCCAAATCATTTTCTAGTAGACAGTCTACAGGTAAATCTGAGGCTACCACAACTTTCTTTGGACCAGTAACCCCCCCACCCAGTTGAGATTTACAACAGCCATGGGGTGGCTAAGTGTGTTGTTGTGAGCATCGGTTACTTGGTACAGGTGACCAAGTAGGTGTTGTTCTGGGTGTACCAGTTTCTCTATGACCATAGTCACACTGGCTCCAGTGTCCCTGTAGGCCTGAACCTCAACACCATTTATTAGGGGTAGTTGCTTGTACTTATCCATGTTAAGGGGACAAGCAACCAAGGTGGCTAAATCAATAGCCCCCTCAGAGACTAACACAGCCTCTGTGGTCTCCCTAATCAGACCAACCCCAACTAAGTTACCAAAAGTGAGCCCAGCTACTCCCTTGGATTGGCTATTAGTAGGTTTGCTCCCACCACCACTGCTATTAGTAGGGACACTAGGTGTAGCAGTAGGGGTTGTAGTGGTAGGAGGCTTGGTGCTTTTCTTTGGACAACTGGGATCTGTTGTCCAATGGCCTTTTATTTTACATAAATAGCACCATGGTTTATTTTCTTTGTTTTGATTAGAAGAGGATTTGGGCCCACCACCCCCACCAGAGTGTTTTTGTGGGCCTGATGAAGACTCATTTTTAGATTTGTCCCCACCCTTGTCAGAAGACTTACCATCCTTCTTCTTGTTGCCATCTTTGTCACCCCCTGTATGAACTTTTCTGTTCACCCTTGTTCTGACCCATTTGTCTGCCTTCTTTCCCAATTCTTGGGGAGAGGTCAGATCAGAGTCCACCAAGTACTGGTGCAACAAATCAGACACACAATTATTAAGAATATGCTCTCTCAGGATCAAGTTATACAGGCTGTCATAATTAGTAACTTTACTGCCATGTAACCACCCCTCCAAGGCCTTCACTGAATGGTCAATTAAATCAACCCAGTCTTGTGAAGACTCCTTTTTGGTCTCTCTGAACTTTATCCTGTATTGTTCAGTGGTTAAGCCATAACCATCCAGGAGTGCATTCTTAAGAACTGTAAAATTATTGGCATCACTTTCTTTCACAGTAAGGAGCCTATCCCTACCCTTTCCACTAAATGATAGCCATAGGATAGCAGCCCACTGCCTTTGAGGGACATCCTGTACAACACAGGCCCTCTCAAGTGCAGCAAATCACTTGTTAATGTCATCCCCCTCCTTATAAGGGGGAACTATCTTGTGCAGATTCCTAGAATCATGCTCTTTTGCAGGATGACTATTGGGAATACTGCTGCTGCCTCCATGGGTTTCTAAACCCAATTTCTGTCTCTCCTTCTCTACTTCTAAGGACTGTCTATCCAAATCCAGCTGTTGCTTCTTGAGCTTCAGTCTGGTTTGTTCCACTCTCAATCTATTGAGCTCCCTTTCTAACAATCTGTCATCAGGGTGGGTGGGAGGGACATTCCTTGACACAGAAGTGTGGTGAGAATGGACAGAAGGAGACCTGTCCCTTACAGAAGGCACCCTAACAGCTTGGTTAACAGAAACATCACTTCTACTGTGGTGAGAATGAATGCTCTTGCTATGATGTGAGACAACACTATCTGTATGGTGTAACTCAACCTCAGTACCAACTATGCTAGGCTGTCTAGTAATGGGCAGGCTAGGAAGTTTCTTTCCTGAATCTTTTCCTAGGGGAGTCCCTGGATCAGATTGGGAACCATTAGCTACTTTTTCAACAGATGGGGCCCTTCTGGCCTTATCTTGTTCTCTAAGCATGTTAAGCAATAATTCCAAAGAAGGATTCTTCCCTACACTCAAACCTCTTTCTACACAGAGACTCCTTGCTCCTTTCCAGCTAAGGTGGTCATATGCAAGTTTGGACAGATCAACATTTTGGCCTGTGCCAGACATTTTTAGAAAGAGTTAAAGTGATAGAAAAAGGATAAAAAGTTTGTTAGAGCTTTTAGAAAGACAGAAAAAAAAACTTTTTAAACTTTTTAGAACTTTTTAGAAAGTTTGGAAGTACTTTTCAGCACTTTAGAAAAGAGTGAAAAGAGGAAATGCAAAACTTTTTAGTTATGTGTACACACACTGAACTTGTTTTGTATATTTTTCTCTTATGAAAAGTACAATGACAAGAGTGGTAAGTAGTCTCAAAGCACTTATCCCACCGCTGCACAACCAATGTAGGAGGCTGGACTGACTTGTAGTGAGTACCTAGCGGTACTTGCACCTTGCAACAGGCCCAGTTATCCCTTATTAGTGTATAGGGTGTCTAGCAGCTTAGGCTGATAGATAATGGTAGCTTAGCAGAGCAGCTTAGGCTGAACTAGGAGACGAGTGAAGCTCCTACAGTACCACTAGTGTCATATGCACAATATCATAAGAAAACACAATACACAGATATACTAAAAATAAAGGTACTTTATTTTTATGACAATATGCCAAAAGTATCTCAGTGAGTACCCTCAGTATGAGGATAGCAAATATACACAAGATATATGTACACAATACCAAAAAATGCAGTAATAGTATTAGAAAACAGCGCAAACAATGTATAGTTACAATAGGATGCAATGGGGACACATAGGGATAGGGGCAACACAAACCATATACTCCAAAAGTGGAATGCGAACCACGAATGGACCCCAAACCTATGTGACCTTGTAGAGGGTCGCTGGGACTATTAGAAAATAGTAAGGGTTAGAAAAATAGCCCACCCCAAGACCCTGAAAAGTGAGTGCAAAGTGCACTAAAGTTCCCCAAACGACATAGAAGTCGTGATAGGGGAATTCTGCAGGAAAGACACAAACCAACAATGCAACAACGATGGATTTCCAGTCGAGGGTACCTGTGGAACAAGGGGACCAAGTCCAAAAGTCACAAGCAAGTCGGAGATGGGCAGATGCCCAGGAAATGCCAGCTGTGGGTGCAAAGGAGCTGCTACTGGACAGTAGAAGCTTAGGTTTCTGCAGGAACGACAAGGGATAGAGACTTCCCCTTTGGAGGACGGATCCTGCACGCCGTGGAGAGTCGTGCAGAAGTGTTTTCCCGCCGAAAGACCGCCAACAAGCCTTACTAGCTGCAAATCGTGCGGTTAGTGTTTTTGGATGCTGCTGTGGCCCAGGAGGGACCAGGGTGTCGCCAATTGCGTCTGGGGACAGAGGGGGCGTCGAGCAAGACAAGGAGCCCTCTCAGCAGCAGGCAGCACCCGCAGAAGTGCCAGAAACAGGCACTACGAGGATGCGTGAAACGGTGCTCACCCGAAGTCACACAAAGGAGTCCCACGTCGCCGGAGAAGGTCGTGCAATGCAGGTTAGAGTGCCATGGACCCAGGCTGGACTGTGCACAAAGGATTTCTGCCGGAAGTGCACGGAGACCGGAGTAGCTGCAAAAGTCGCGGTTCCCAGCAATGCAGTCTGGCGTGGGGAGGCAAGGACTTACCTCCACCAAACTTGGACTGAAGAGTCACTGGACTGTGGGATTCACTTGGACAGAGTTGCTGGATTCAAGGGACCTCGCTCGTCATGCTGAGAGGAGACCCAAGGTACCGGTGATGCAGTTCTTTGGTGCCTGCGGTTGCAGGGGGACGATTCCGTCGACCCACAGGAGATTTCTTCGGAGCTTCTAGTGCAGAGAGGAGGCAGACTACCCCCACAGCATGCACCACCAGGAAAACAGTCGAGAAGGTGGCAGGATCAGTGTTACAGAGTTGCAGTAGTCGTCTTCGCTACTATGTTGCAGTTTTGCAGGCTTCCAGCGCGGTCAGCAGTCGATTCCTTGGCAGAAGGTGAAGAGAGAGATGCAGAGGAACTCGGATGAGCTCTTGCATTCGTTATCTAAAGAATCCCCAAAGACAGAGACCCTAAACAGCCAGAAAAGAGGGTTTGGCTACTTAGGAGAGAAGATAGGCTAGCAAAACCTGAAGGAGCCTATCAGAAGGAGTCTCTGACGTCACCTGCTGGCACTGGCCACTCAGAGCAGTCCAGTGTGCCAGCAGCACCTCTGTTTCCAAGATGGCAGAGGTCTGGAGCACACTGGAGGAGCTCTGGGCACCTCCCAGGGGAGGTACAGGTCAGGGGAGTGGTCACTCCCCTTTCCTTTGTCCAGTTTCGCGCCAGAGCAGGGCTAAGGGGTCCCTGAACCGGTGTAGACTGGCTTATGCAGAAATGGGCACCATGTGTGCCCATGAAAGCATTTCCAGAGGCTGGGGGAGGCTACTCCTCCCCTGCCTTCACACCATTTTCCAAAGGGAGAGGGTGTAACACCCTCTCTCACAGGAAGTCCTTTGTTCTGCCATCCTGGGCCAGGCCTGGCTGGACCCCAGGAGGGCAGAAGCCTGTCTGAGGGGTTGGCAGCAGCTGCAGTGAAACCCCGGGAAAGGCAGTTTGGCAGAACCAGGGTCTGTGCTACAGACCACTGGGATCATGGGATTGTGCCAACTATGCCAGGATGGCATAGAGGGGGTAATTCCATGATCATAGACATATTACATGGCCATATTCGGAGTTACCATTGTGAAGCTACATATAGGTAGTGACCTATATGTAGTGCACGCGTGTAATGGTGTCCCCGCACTCACAAAGTTCAGGGAATTGGCTCTGAACAATGTGGGGGCACCTTGGCTAGTGCCAGGGTGCCCTCACACTAAGTAACTTTGCACCTAACCTTTACCAGGTAAAGGTTAGACATATAGGTGACTTATAAGTTACTTAAGTGCAGTGTAAAATGGCTGTGAAATAACGTGGACGTTATTTCACTCAGGCTGCAGTGGCAGGCCTGTGTAAGAATTGTCAGAGCTCCCTATGGGTGGCAAAAGAAATGCTGCAGCCCATAGGGATCTCCTGGAACCCCAATACCCTGGGTACCTCAGTACCATATACTAGGGAATTATAAGGGTGTTCCAGTAAGCCAATGTAAATTGGTAAAATTGGTCACTAGCCTGTTAGTGACAATTTGAAAGAAATGAGAGAGCATAACCACTGAGGTTCTGATTAGCAGATCCTCAGTGAGACAGTTATTCATAACACAGGTAACACATTCAGGCACACTTATGAGCACTGGGGCCCTGACTAGCAGGGTCCCAGTGACACATACAACTAAAACAACATATATACAGTGAAAAAATGGGGGTAACATGCCAGGCAAGATGGTACTTTCCTACACCACCCATCCCAACACCAAGCCCTGCGTGCAACAACAAAGCATGGACACCCATCACTAAAGCATGCCCACTGCACATAACCATACAACCCCCTAAACCATCATCACAAAAGGTCCCACACAGGAATGCAAGCACTGGGGTACACGTTCACCCACCCATTGCACACCATGACACACACAGATGTAATAACCATCCTTTTATACCCCTGCAGGACCCCTACCCAACGTCACCGGACAGGAGGGTCCACACATGTCCACACCACCAACAGAAGAGGCCCACAGTGATGACAGCACCTCTGTCCAACTGGATCTAGATGACCAGCCCAGCCCATCGGGGACCTCTGGACAGTCGGTTCCCCTCACCCAGTAACAGGCCACCACAGACCTTCCCCCCTCTGGAAACACCAGCACAGCACCCACCCAGCGGGCCCATACCTCCATCCCCAAGACACGTCAATCAGCTGTTTGTCCACCACTACAGGGAACCCAGGATAACCCACCACCCCAAGAACAACAGGGACCTGGGGGCAGTGGCAGTGGGCACACGGTCCAGGGGACGGAGGCCCAGGAACACTGGGGAACTGGGAGGGCTGCTGTGCGACAGGGGGCGGACAGGCCAAGGGAACCCACTCTCCACAAGGCCCTCTCCTCCATCATGGGAGCCTACCACCACTCCCAGGAGACAATGGCAACGGTACTGGCCAAGTTTCAGGAGACCCAGCGCCTGCAGGAGGAACAGTATATGGGCTTCAGGAAGGAACTCAGAACCATCAGCACCACCCTGGGCACCATCGTAGGGGTGCTGAAGGAACTCGTGAACACCAGGAGGGACACTGTGGCACTACAAGGGGCCCCTGACACTAGCATGGACGATGAACTGCCCACCACCCCCGCCGGCGCTAGTGGACAGGACGCCCCGCCACAGGACCACCACACCAGCACCCCACCCCCTGAGGAGGGAGAACCACCCCGCAATCGGTCCCTGAGATCCAGGACAAAGACAGAGCACGATGCCAAGACCCCCGCCAAGAAATGAGACCACCCTGATTGTCATCATACTGTCCCACTTTGTCACCGTGTCCATCCTTAATATGCCCCAGCTCCACTTCCTATGCCCATTTGGGCAATGCACCTGTGAGACTAATAGACTGGACTCTGCCATGGACATTCCTAGGCCATCACCCCTCACCATTTCACTACCCCCTCCAATATTGAGCACTCAAATAAACACACTGAAAGCACAAAACAATCTGGAGTCTGTCTGTGATTTCGAAATAGTGTATTAGCAATTACAGTGACAAAATGCTCTTTCAATTGTAATGTCAACATACCTATGTCACACAACTCTAGTCTATGAGGAATCTAAGCAGATGTCACACAGTGGGACCCACATCTGTGAAATCGTAACGGAAAGTGACAACTCAGTGACCATACACTGGGTGAAAACGACAGACAGTAGAGAGGTAGTAGTGTTAAACTACATGTAGTAGGCAGGTCTGTACTCTTACCTGTGTCTCACTGGAAATATTGCTGGATCACTGAGTCCCTGTTGTTCATGTCTTCTTCCTCTGCTTCCTCGTCTTCACTGTCCACAGGCTCCACAGCTGCAACAACACCGCCATCTGGACCATCCTCCTGCAGAAAAGGCACCTGTCGTCGCAATGCCAAGTTATGAAGCATACAGCAGGCCACGATGATCTGGCACACCTTCTTTGGTGAGTAGAATAGGGATCCACCTGTCATATGGAGGCACCGGAACCTGGCCTTCAGGAGGCCGAAGGTCCGCTCGATCACCCTCCTAGTTCGCCCATGGGCCTCATTGTAGTGTTCCTCTGCCCTTGTCCTGGGATTCCTCACTGGGGTCAGAAGCCATGACAGGTTGGGGTAACCAGAGTCACCTACAAATGGTGAGGGACAACAGTTAGACACACACTAACCTGGAGGGATAACCCCAGACAACCATTCCCACTGACTTGCCTCCAGGTGCTCACCTAATAGCCACACACGGTGCCTCTCGAGTGGACCCATCACATAAGGGATGCTGCTATTCCGCAGGATGTAAGTGTCATGCACTGAGCCAGGCAACTTGGCATTCACATGGGAGATGTACTGGTCTGCCAAACATACCATCTGTACATTCATGGAATGATAATTCTTCCGTTTTCTGTACACCTGTTCACTCCTGTGGGGGGGGGACCAAAGCCACATGTGTCCCATCAATGTCACCAATGATGTTGGGGATATATCCCAGGGCACAGAAATCACCTTTCACTGTAGGCAAATCCTCCACCTGAGGGAAAACGATGTAGCTCAGCATGTGTTTCAGCAGGGCAGACAACACTCTGGACAACACGTTGGAAAACATAGGCTGGGACATCCCTGATGCTATGGCCACTGTTGTTTGAAAAGACCCACTTGCAAGTAAATGGAGCACTGACAGCACCTGCACTTGAGGGGGGATTCCTGTGGGATGGCGGATAGCTGACATCAGGTCTGGCTCCAACTGGGTACACAATTCCTGGATTGTGGCACGGTCAAGCCTGTATGTGATAATCAGATGTCACTCCTCCATTGTCGACAGGCCCACCAATGGTCGGTACACCGGAGGATGCGCCATCTCCTCACATGTCCCAGCGGACGGTGCCTATGAAGGACAACAGCGAGCACAGAGTCAAACAACTCAGAGGTACGTACCCACAGTTTACCCAAAACACCAATCATACACTAAAGGTGGCCTGTATGTGTGTTGAGTCTAGGCCTAGGTATGTGTGACACAGTTGGAAATGAAGCCATGTGGGCCCCTGAAATGGCGGCTGCCTGACCTCTAAAGTGGGACAATGTGTTGTGAGGTAACTGCACTGGCGTTGTACGCCGTCGCGGTAGGCGGTCGAAGACCGCGGCGCAATGCCGCATTGGTTAACATTGGACCCTATGGGTCCCAGGAGCCAATGACGATGTACGCCGGCGGTGACGGTACGCACCGCCGCGGACGTGACTGCCATTTTCTATCTGTTCAATCACTCGATACCTGATCTTTGACAGGAGAGGACCTACACTGCAAGTGCTGCTGTGACCTCGGTCTGGAAGAGACAATGGCTCAAGTGTCTGGAGAAAGGGCCCCTGCCTTCACATCGGAGGATTTGGAGAAGCTCATGGATGGGGTCCTCCCCCAGTACACGCTACTCTACGGTCATCCAGACAAACAGGTATGTACACAGAGAGCATGTTGTCTGGGCTATGCCTGTGTGGAGAGGGCTGGATGTAAGAAGGAAGGGGGGAGAGTGCTGCATGCATGAAAGACAGTGAATGCATGTGTCACATGGCAAGGGTAGGGATGGGGGGCAATCACTTAGATGGTGCAGTTGGTAATAACTTCTCTTTTTCCCCTGTACATTTCATGTAGGTCAGCGCCCACCAGAAAAAAGATATTTGGCATGCCATCGCCATGGATGTCCGGACCCTGGGGGTCTACCACAGACGGAGCACCCACTGCTGGAAAAGATGGGAGGACATTCGCCGCTGGAGCAAGAAGACGGCGGAGGCTCAGGTGGGGATGGCCTCCCAACGTGGGAGGGGTGCCCGTCGCACCATGACCCCCCTCATGTTCAGGATCCTGGCGGTGGCCTACCCGGAGTTGGATGGGCGCTTGAGGGCATCACAGCAGACACAAGGGGGTGAGTACACTCTCATTCTGATAACTTTGCGCTCAGTGGAGGGGTCTGTGTGGGGGAGGTGGACTGTGGGTTCCCTTAGGCCAGGGCGAGTTCCGTAGGCAAGGCCCCTCCGTAAGACAGGCCATGTGGCACACCACCCCACCTCTGTAGAGTGCCAAGTACACCTAGTCATGCCCCTGTGTCATCTATGTGTGCAGATGTCGTCCATAGCCTTGTAGGCCATTTCCCAGGAATTGAACAGTGGAGCCCAAGAGCACGGCGTAGTGCAGGGGGCTTCTGTGTCTGTCGTGTCTGCCAACGGTAGCGGTAATGCATGCACTCAACATGTCTCTCTTCTGTCTCCCCCCCCCCCTTTTGTGGTCTCCCTGTTCTTGTGTGCATTAGCATCATCAGGCGGAGGAGCAGTGGCACCGGAGCACGAGGGAGCTGCATCCCACATGGCCCTGGAGGGCAAGACTACGGAGTCTGAATTCACCAGTGGGACGGAGGGCGAGGGGACCTCCACGGCGGGGACAGGAGCTGACACCAGCGACACGGACTCGTCCTCTGATGGGAGCTCCCTTGTGGTGGCGGCAACATCTGTGCCCCCTGCATCTACAGGTACAGCCGCCACCCCCCCTACCAGCACCGCCCTCCCAGCAGCCCCTCAGCCTTTGCCCTGTGCCCGCTCACCCAGGCGGGTGGGCATCACCTTCGCCCCAGGCACCTCAGGCCCTGCCCCAGTCACCCCTGCTGCCCTCAGTGAGGAGGCCATTGACCTCCTCAGGTCCCTCACTGTTGGGCATTCTACCATTTTGAATGCCATCCAGGGTGTAGAGAGGGAGTTGCAACAAACAAATGCATTCCTGGAGGGCATTCATTCTGGTCAGACGGCCCTTCAGCGAGCTTTTCAGACTCTGGCCTCAGCACTGATGGCAGCCATTGTCCCCGTCTCTAGCCTCCCCCCTCCAACTTCCTCCACCCCGACCCAATCGCCTGTGTGAGTAAGTAGCCTCTTTCTAGCCTTGTTACCCCCACTTTTGGCCTGTTTGTGAGTATATGTCAGGGCGTTTTCACTGTCTCACTGGGATCCTGCTAGCCAGGGCCCAGTGCTCATAGTGAAAACCCTATGTTTTCAGTATGTTTGTTATGTGTCACTGGGACCCTGCTAGCCAGGACCACAGTGCTCATAAGTTTGTGGCCTATATGTATGTGTTCCCTGTGTGATGCCTAACTGTCTCACTGAGAGTCTGCTTACCAGAACCTCAGTGGTTATGCTCTCTCTTTGCTTTCCAAATTGTCACTAACAGGCTAGTGACCAATTTCACCAATTCACATTGGCATACTGGAACACCCTTATAAATCCCTAGTATATGGTACTGAGGTACCCAGGGTATTGGGGTTCCAGGAGATCCCTATGGGCTGCAGCATTTTTTTTGCCACCCATAGGGAGCTCTGACAATTCTTACACAGGCCTGCCACTGCAGCCTGAGTGAAATAACGTCCACCTTATTTCACAGCCATTTACCACTGCACTTAAGTAACTTATAAGTCACCTATATGTGTAACCTTTACCTGGTAAAGGTTGGGTGCCAAGTTACTTAGTGTGTGGGCCCCTGGCACTAGCCAAGGTGCCCCCACATCGTTCAGGGCAAAATCCCGGGACTTTGTGAGTGCGGGGACACCATTTCACGCGTGCACTATACATAGGTCACTACCTATGTATAGCGTCACAATGGTAACTCCGAACATGGCCATGTAACATGTCTAAGATCATGGAATTGTCACCCCAATGCCAGCCTGGCTTTGGGGTGACAATTCCATGATCCCCCGAGTCTCTAGCACAGACCCGGGTACTGCCAAACTGCCTTTCCCGGGGTTTCACTGCAGCTGCTGCTGCCAACCCCTCAGACAGGTTTCTGCCCTCCTGGGGTCCAGCCAGGTTTGGCCCAGGAAGGCAGAACAAAGGACTTCCTCAGAGAGAGGGTGTTACACCCTCTCTCTTTGTAAAAAGGTGTCAGGGCTGGGGAGGAGTAGCCTCCCCCAGCCTCTGGAAATGCTTTGATGGGCACAGATGGTGCCCATCTCTGCATAAGCCAGTCTACACCGGTTCAGGGATCCCCCAGCCCTGCTCTGGAGCGAAACTGGACAAAGGAAAGGGGAGTGACCACTCCCCTGACCTGCACCTCCTAGGGGAGGTGCCCAGAGCTCCTCCAGTGTGCTCCAGACCTCTGCCATCTTGGAAACAGAGTTGCTGCTGGCACACTGGACTGCTCTGAGTGGCCAGTGCCAGCAGGTGACGTCAGAGACCCCTTCTGATAGGCTCTTACCTGTGTTGCTAGCCTATCCTCCTTCCCAGGTAGCCAAACCTCCTTTTCTGGCTATTTAGGGTCTCTGCTTTGGGGAATTCTTTAGATAACGAATGCAAGAGCTCATCAGAGTTCCTCTGCATCTCTCTCTTCACCTTCTGCCAAGGAATCGACCGCTGACTGCTCAGGACACCTGCAAAACGCAACAAAGTAGCAAAGACGACTACTGCAACCATGTATTGCTGATCCTGCCGCCTTCTCGACTGTTTTCCTGGTGGTGCATGCTGTGGGGGTAGTCTGCCTCCTCTCTGCACTAGAAGCTCCGAAGAAATCTCCCGTGGGACGACAGAATCCGCCCCCTGCAACCGCAGGCACCAAAAGAACTGCATCACCGGTCCTCTGGGTCCCCTCTCAGCACGACGAGCGTGGTCCCTGGAACTCAGCAACTCTGTCCAAGTGACTCCCACAGTCCAGTGATTCTTCAGTCCAAGATTGGTGGAGGTAAGTCCTTGCCTCCCCACGCTAGACTGCATTGCTGGGTACTGCGTGATTTGCAGCTACTCTGGCTCCTGTGCACTCTTCCAGGATTTCCTTTCTGCACAGCCAAGCCTGGGTCCCCGACACTCTAACCTGCAGTGCACAACATCCTGAGTTGTCCTCCGGCGTCGTGGGATCTCCTTTTGTGACTTCGGGTGAGCTCTGGTTCACTCTTCTTTGTAGTGCCTGTTCCGGCACTTCTGTGGGTGCTGCCTGCTTCTGTGAGGGCTCCCTATCTTGCTGGGCGCCCCCTCTGTCTTCTCACGCAATTGGTGACATCCTGGTCCCTCCTGGGCCACAGCAGCATCCAAAAACCCTAACCGCGACCCTTGAAGCTAGCAAGGTTTGTTTGCGGTCTTTCTGCCTGGGAACACCTCTGCAAGCTTCTTCACGACGTGGGACATCCATCCTCCAAAGGGGAAGTTCCTAGTCCTCTTCGTTCTTGCAGAATCCACAGCTTCTACCATCCGGTGGCAGCTTCTTCGCGCCCTCAGCTGGCATTTCATGGGCATCTGCCCAATCTCGATTTGTTGCGACTCTTGGACTTGGTCCCCTTGTTCCACAGGTACTCTCGTCCGGAAATCCACCTTTGTTGCATTGGTGGTGTTGGTCTTCCTTGCAGAATTCCCCTATCATGACTTCTGTGCTCTCTGGGGAATATAGGTGCACTTTACACCTACTTTCCAGGGTCTTGGGGTGGGCTATTTTTCTAACCCTCACTGTTTTCTTACAGTCCCAGCGACCCTCTACAAGCTCACATAGGTTTGGGGTCCATTCGTGGTTCGCATTCCACTTTTGGAGTATAGTGTTTGTGTTGCCCCTATACCTATGTGCTCTCATTGCAATCTATTGTGACTATACATTGCTTGCATTACTTCCTTTTGCTATTACTGCATATTTTTGGTATTGTGTACATATATCTTGTGTATATTTGCTATCCTCATACTGAGGGTACTCACTGAGATACTTTTGGCATATTGTCATAAAAATAAAGTACCTTTATTTTTAGTATATCTGTGTATTGTGTTTTCTTATGGTATTGTGCATATGACACCAGTGGTATAGTAGGAGCTTTGCATGTCTCCTATTCAGCCTAAGCTCCTCAGCTATAGCTACCTTCTATCAGCCTAAGCTGCTAGAAACACCTCTTCTACACTAATAAGGGATAACTGGACCTGGTGCAGAGTGTAAGTACCCCTTGGTACCCACTACAAACCAGGCCAGCCTCCTACATTGGTCGTGCAGCGGTGGGATAAGTACTTGCAACTACTTACCACTTTGTCATTTTGTACTTTTCATAAGAGAAAAATATACAAAACAAGTTCAGTGTATGTACACCTAACCAAAATGTTTTGCTTTTCTTCTCTTACTCTATTGCTAAGTGCTGAAAAGTACCTCTAAAAACTTTCAAAAAGTTCTAAAAAGTTGAAAAAGATTTTTTCTGTTTCCTTAAAAAGTTCTGAAACTTTTTCTTTCTTTTTCTGTCCCTTAAACCTTTTTCTATCATGTCTGGTACATGTCCTACTCTTGATCTGGTCAGCTCTGCTAATGACCACCTTAGCTGGAAAGGTGTAAGGGGTCTCTGCATTGATAGAGGTTTAGGGGTAGGGAAGAATCCCTCTAGAGAATTGTTGATTAACATGCTCATTGAAAATGATAAGGCCTTAGCTGGCACATCTGTTGAGAAGTTAGGAGATGGTTCACACTCTGATTCTGGGGCAGCCCCAGCAAGAATGTTAGATGGTATTCTTTCCAACTTGCCCCTTAGCAGACCACCTAGCATAACTGGTACTAATGTGAGCTCTCATCACAGTAGGGATGTAATTCCTGGAGTTCAAGTAGTTAGACTGCCAACTGTTAGGGACATTTCTCCCTCTGTTCATTCACACCATTCTTCTGTGTCAAAGCATGCCCAACCCACCCACCCTGATGACAGAACGTTAGAAAGGGAGCTCAATAGATTGAGAGTGGAAGAGTCCAGACTGAAGCTTAAACAGCAACAGCTGGCTCTAGACAGGGAAACTTTAGACTTAGAAAAAGAAAGACAGAGGTTGGGGTTAGGATCCCATGGTGGCAGCAGCAGTATTACAGATAGTAATCCTGTAAAAGAACATGATTCTAGGAATCTGCACAAGATAGTTCCCCCTTACAAGGAGGGGGATGACATTAACAAGTGGTTTGCTGCACTTGAGAGGGCCTGTGTTGTACAGGGGGTCCCTCAAAGCAGTGGGCTGCTATCCTATGACGATCTTTCGGTGGAAAGGGTAGGGATAGGCTCCTTACTGTGAAATAAATTGATGCCAATAATTTTACAGTTTTAAAGAATGCACTCTTGGATGGATTTGGCTTAACCACTGAACAATACAGGATTAAGTTCAGAGAAACCAAAAAAGAGTCTTCACAAGACTGGGTAGACTTTGTTGACCATTCAATGAGGGCCTTGGAGGGGTGGTTACATGGCAGTAAAGTTTCTGACTATGAAAGCCTGTATAATCTGATCCTGAGAGAGCATATTCTAAATAACTGTGTGTCTGATTTGTTACACCAATATCTAGTGGACTCAGATCTGACCTCTCCCCAAGAATTGGGAAAGAAGGCAGACAAATGGGTCAGAACAAGAGTGAACAGAAAAGTTCACACAGGTGGTGACAAGGATGGCAAGAAGAAAGATGGTGAGAAATCTCAGGATAAGCATGGGGATAAGGGTAAAACCAAAGATCCTTCTTCAAATCCTAAACACTCTTCAGGGGGTGGGGATAAAACGGATTCTTCCTCTTCTTCACAACCTGCACACATTAAAAAGCCTTGGTGCTTTGTGTGTAAAAACAGAGGCCATAGGCCAGGGGGTAAGTCCTGTCCAGGTAAACCCCCTGAGCCTACCACCACTAATACATCAAGCTCTAGTGCCCCTAGCAGTAGTGGTACCAGTGGTGGGACTGCTGGCAACAGTCAAGTTAAAGGTGTAGTTGGGTTCACTTATGGGTCCATCATAGAAACTGGGGTAGTCAGTCCCAAGACAGTTTCTGTCACACCTAGTGGCATTGGCCTTGCCACACTGGCTGCTTGTCCCCTTACAATGGATAAGTACAGGCAGACAGTTCCAATAAATGGTGTTGAGGCCCAGGCCTACAGGGACACAGGTGCCAGTATCACTTTGGTGACTGAACAGTATAAGATTATTGATGTCCATAACTCCACTAAGTTTCTTCCCTTAGCTATAGTTCAGCTTAGTTGGGGTGGAGTTACTGGCCCTAAGCAGGTGGTAGTATCACCTAGCTTACCTGTAGACTGTCTCTTAGGTAGTGACCTAGAGGCCTCAGGTTGGGCTGATGTAGAGTTTTATACCCATGCAGCCATGCTGGGTATCCCTGAGGAATTGTTCCCTCTCATTTCTACTGAAATGAAAAAGCAGAGGAGAGAAGGCCTGAAAACTCAGGATCCCTCTCCATCAACAGGTAAAAAGGGTATCACAGTATCCCCTAACCACCCTGCCATTCAGGATACCATTCCTGTGGTGGGAGAAACCTCTCTTGGGGTGGCACCTGTTCCAAGGGAATCATCAGCTGGCATAGCTGTAATCCTTGAGGTGGAAGTACCTCTCTGTGGGATAACTAATATTGGTGAGAAACCCACCGACGTGGGACATCCATCCTCCAAAGGGGAAGTTTCTAGCCCTTGTTGTTCTTGCAGAATCCACAGCTTCTACTATCCAGTGGCAGCTTCTTTGCACCCACAGCTGGCATTTCCTGGGCATCTGCCCACTCCCGACTTGATCGTGACTCTTGGACTTGGTCCCCTTGTTCCACAGGTACTCTCGTCAGGAAATCCATTGTTGTTGCATTGCTGGTGTTGGTCTTCCTTGCAGAATTCCCCTATCACGACTTCTGTGCTCTTTGGGGAACTTAGGTGCACTTTGCACCCACTTTTCAGGATCTTGGGGTGGGCTATTTTTCTAACCCTCACTGTTTTCTTACAGTCCCAGCGACCCTCTACAAGGTCACATAGGTTTGGGGTCCATTCGTGGTTCGCATTCCACTTCTAGAGTATATGGTTTGTGTTGCCCCTATCCCTATGTGCCCCCATTGCATTCTATTGTGACTATACATTGTTTGCACTGTTTTCTATTGCTATTACTGCATATTTTGGTATTGTGTACATATATCTTGTGTATATTTGCTATCCTCATACTGAGGGTACTCACTGAGATACTTTGGCATATTGTCATAAAAATAAAGTACCTTTATTTTTAGTATACAGTATATGTGTATTGTGTTTTCTTATGATATTGTGCATATGACACAAGTGGTACTGTAGGAGCTTCACTCGTCTCCTAGTTCAGCCTAAGCTGCTCTGCTAAGCTACCTTTTCTATCAGCCTAAGCTGCTAGACACCCCTCTACACTAATAAGGGATACCTGGACCTGGTGCAAGGTGTAAGTACCCCTTGGTACCCACTACAAGCCAGGCAAGCCTCCTACATTGGTTGTGCAGCGGTGGGATAAGTACTTGCAACTACTTACCACTTTGTCATTTTGTACTTTTCATAAGAGAAAAATATACAAAACAAGTTCAGTGTATGTACACCTAACCAAAAAGTTTTGCTTTTCTTCTCTTACTCTTTTGCTAAGTGCTGAAAAGTACCTCTAAAACTTTCAAAAAGTTCTTAAAAAGTTAAAAAAGTTTTTTTTTCTGTTCTTTAAAAAGTTCTGAAACTTTTTTCTTTCTTTTTCTGTCCCTTAAACCTTTTCTATAATGTCTGGTACAGGTCAAACTGTTGATCTGACTAATCTTGCTTATGACCACCTTAGCTGGAACGGAGCAAGGAGTCTCTGCATTGAAACAGGGTTTACGGGTAGGGAAGAATCCCTCTAGAGAACTTAGTTAATATGCTCATTGAACAAGATAAGACCTTAGTTGGCACTTCTGGTGAGAGATTAGCTGATGGGTCCCACTCTGGTTTTGGGGCACCCCTAGTAAAAGAGTTAGAAGGGAACCTTCCCAACCTGCCCATTAGCAGACCACCTAGCAGGACTGGTACTGATGTGAGTTCTCATCATAGTATAGAGGTTACTCCTTTAGGCCAGGTTGTTAGAGTGCCATCTGTTAGGGACAGGTCTCCCTCTGTTCATTCTCACCATTCTTCTGTGTCAAGGCATGCCCAACCCACCCTCCCTGAAGACAGAGGGGGTCATTCCAACCCTGGCGGTCGGTGTTAAAGCGGCGGCCAACCCGCCAACAGGCAGGCGGTCAAAAAAATGGATTTCTGACCCTGGCGGGAACCGCCAACACAGCCCGCCACTTTAACACTCCGACCGCCACGGCGGGGCAAACAAACAGCGCGGCGGTCACCGCCAACAGACAGGCGGCAGACAATGTACCGCCCACCCTATCACGACCCACCAATCCGCCACCTTTTCCGGGGCGGGAGCCCCGCCGATAAAAACACGCCGGAAACAGATCACGAACGGGAAAACGCTCACCTCTATACACTCCACGAGGAATCTGGACAGCATGGAACCCGAATTAAACATCCTACCAGCGATTGTCTACCTGCTCCTCTACCAGGAGCACGAACGCCGCCGCAGGAGACAACGGTGAGTACTGCACCTACGACACAGGGGAGGGGGGAGGAGAAAAGATTACGGGCACACACATACGCAACACCCCCCCCCCCCAAATCCCCACACACCAATGCAGAGCAACAAGTCAGATTTACACCCCCCAAATCCCACGGAATAATTCAAAGACAAAATAAAATGATCATTAAAATAGAAGTATATTAAAGCATATTTGAACTTAAGTGAAATATTAGATTATTAAAACAAATAAATCACAACATGAAGAATATGAACATAGTCCAAAAGTCCGGCACATATTGGCTACATGCCATTGTCCGTGGGCCAATGTGCATAAACACATGGGCAAAGCCCACACACGAGACCCGATTCCATTGGAGAGAACACTGATGGGGCATCAGATAATAAAACCACAGGCACCTCAGGGGGAAGGGAAGGGGGGGCACCTCAGCCACATGAGTTCACGACGCCAGATCCACGAGGGGCCTCCATGCCCACTGTACCATCCTGGGGAGTGCAAAGCCACAGTCTCACAAGTCTCTACAGTGGGTGGATTGCCCACTGTACCATCCTGGGGAGTGCAAAGCCACAGTCTCACAAGTTTTTTCAGTGGGTGGATTGCCCACTGTACCATCCTGGGGAGTGCAAAGCCACAGTCCATCTGGTGGATTACAGACTCCACTGGTTATGGAGGAGGCATGGTGCCCAGAGTGCTTCGTGAAGCCCTGCCGGACACAGATCCGGCCCTGCCAATGGGCCAGCGGTGCTTGAGATGAAGGCCCTAGCGGAGCGGTGCTTGAGAGGAAGGGCCCAGCGGAGCGGTGCAGAGACGGCGGGGCCCAGCGGAGCGGTGCTTGAGATGAAGGGCCCATCGGAGCGGTGCTTGAGAGGAAGGGCCCAGCGGAGCGGTGCTTGAGAGGAAGGGCCCAGCGGAGCGGTGCTTGAGATGAAGGGCCCAGCGGAGCGGTGCTTGAGAGGAAGGGCCCAGCGGAGCGGTGCAGAGACGGCGGGGCCCAGCAAAGCGGTGCAGAGACGGCGGGGCCCAGCGGAGCGGTGCTTGAGATGAGCGGCCCAGCGGAGTGGTGCTTGAGAGGAAGGGCCCAGCGTAGCGGTGCTTGAGATGAAGGGCCCAGCGGAGCGGTGCTTGAGATGAAGGGCCCAGCTGAGCGGTGCTTGAGATGAAGGGCCCAGCGGAGCGGTGCTTGAGAGGAAGGGCCCAGCGGAGCGGTGCTTGAGATGAAGGGCCCAGCGGAGCTTGAGATGAAGGGCCCAGCGGAGCGGTGCTTGAGAGGAAGGGCCCAGCGGAGCGGTGCTTGAGAGGAAGGGCCCAGCGGAGCGGTGCTTGAGAGGAAGGGCCCAGCGGAGCGGTGCAGAGACGGTGGGGCCCAGCGGAGCGGTGCTTGAGATGAAGGGCCCAGCGGAGCGGTGCTTGAGAGGAAGGGCCCAGCAGAGCGGTGCTTGAGAGGAAGGGCCCAGCGGAGCGGTGCTTGAGATGAAGGGCCCAGCGGAGCGGTGCTTGAGAGGAAGGGCCCAGCGGAGCGGTGCTTGAGAGGAAGGGCCCAGCGGAGCGGTGCTTGAGATGAAGGGCCCAGCGGAGCGGTGCTTGAGAGGAAGGGCCCAGCGGAGCGGTGCTTGAGATGAAGGGCCCAGCGGAGCGGTGCTTGAGATGAAGGGCCCAGCTGAGCGGTGCTTGAGATGAAGGGCCCAGCGGAGCGGTGCTTGAGAGGAAGGGCCCAGCGGAGCGGTGCTTGAGATGAAGGGCCCAGCGGAGCTTGAGATGAAGGGCCCAGCGGAGCGGTGCTTGAGAGGAAGGGCCCAGCGGAGCGGTGCTTGAGAGGAAGGGCCCAGCGGAGCGGTGCTTGAGAGGAAGGGCCCAGCGGAGCGGTGCAGAGACGGTGGGGCCCAGCGGAGCGGTGCTTGAGATGAAGGGCCCAGCGGAGCGGTGCTTGAGAGGAAGGGCCCAGCAGAGCGGTGCTTGAGAGGAAGGGCCCAGCGGAGCGGTGCAGAGACGGCGGGCCCAGCGGAGCGGTGCAGAGACGGCGGGGCCCAGCGGAGCGGTGCTTGAGATGAGAGGCCCAGCGGAGCGGTGCTTGAGAGGAAGGGCCCAGCGGAGCGGTGCTTGAGATGAAGGGCCCAGCGGAGCGGTGCTTGAGAGGAAGGGCCCAGCGGGGCGGTGCTTGAGATGAAGGGCCCAGCGGAGCGGTGCTTGAGATGAAGGGCCCAGCGGAGCGGTGCAGAGACGGCGGGGCCCAGCGGAGCGGTGCTTGAGATGAAGGGCCCAGCGGAGCGGTGCTTGAGAGGATGGGCCCAGCGGAGCGGTGCTTGAGAGGAAGGGCCCAGCAGAGCAGTGCAGAGACGGCGGGGCCCAGCGGAGCGGTGCAGAGACGGCGGGGCCCAGCGGAGCGGTGCTTGAGATGAGGGGCCCAGCGGAGCGGTGCTTGAGAGGAAGGGCCCAGCGGAGCGGTGCTTGAGATGAAGGGCCTGGCGGAGCGGTGCTTGAGATGAAGGACCCGGCGGAGCAGTGCTTGAGATGAAGGGCCCAGCGGAGCGGTGCTTGAGAGGAAGGGCCCAGCGGAGCGGTGCTTGAGATGAAGGGCCCAGCGGAGCGGTGCTTGAGATGAAGGGCCCAGCGGAGCGGTGCTTGAGAGTAAGGGCCCAGCGGAGCGGTGCTTGAGAGGAAGGGCCCAGCGGAGCGGTGCAGAGACGCCGGGGCCCAGCGGAGCGGTGCTTGAGATGAAGGGCCCAGCAGAGCGGTGCTTGAGAGGAAGGGCCCAGCGGAGCGGTGCTTGAGAGGAAGGGCCTAGCGGAGCGGTGCAGAGACGGCGGGGCCCAGCGGAGCGGTGCAGAGATGGCGGGGCCCAGCGGAGCAGTGCTTGAGATGAGGGGCCCAGCGGAGCGGTGCTTGAGAGGAAGGGCCCAGCGGAGCGGTGCTTGAGAGGAAGGGCCCAGCGGAGCGGTGCTCGAGAGGAAGGGCCCAGCGGAGCGGTGCTTGAGAGGAAGGGCCCAGCGGAGCGGTGCAGAGACGACGGGGCCCAGCGGAGCGGTGCAGAGACGGCGGGGCCCAGCGGAGCGGTGCTTGAGATGAGGGGCCCAGCGGAGCGGTGCTTGAGAGGAAGGGCCCAGCGGAGCGGTGCTTGAGATGAAGGGCCCAGCGGAGCGGTGCTTGAGATGAAGGGCCCAGCGGAGCGGTGCTTGAGAGGAAGGGCCCAGCGGAGTGGTGCTTGAGATGAAGGGCCCAGCGGAGCGGTGCTTGAGATGAAGGGCCCAGCGGAGCAGTGCTTGAGAGGAAGGGCCCAGCGGAGCGGTGCTTGAGAGGAAGGGCCCAGCGGAGCGGTGCAGAGACGGCGGGGCCCAGCGGAGCGGTGCTTGAGATGAAGGGCCCAGCGGAGCGGTGCTTGAGATGAAGGGCCCAGCGGAGCGGTGCTTGAGATGAAGGGCCCAGCAGAGCGGTGCTTGAGAGGAAGGGCCCAGCGGAGCAGTGCTTGAGAGTAAGGGCCCAGCGGAGCAGTGCAGAGACGGTGGGGCCCAGCGGAGCGGTGCAGAGACGGCGGGGCCCAGCGGAGCGGTGCTTGAGATGAGGGGCCCAGCGGAGCGGTGCTTGAGAGGAAGGGCCCAGCGGAGCGGTGCTTGAGATGAAGGGCCCAGCGGAGCAGTGCTTGAGATGAAGGGCCCAGCGGAGCGGTGCTTGACATGAAGGGCCCAGCGGAGCGGTGCTTGAGAGGAAGGGCCCAGCGGAGCGGTGCTTGAGATGAAGGGCCCAGCGGAGCGGTGCTTGAGAGGAAGGGCCCAGCGGAGCGGTGCTTGAGAGGAAGGGCCCAGCGGAGCGGTGCAGAGACGGCGGGGCCCAGCGGAGCGGTGCTTGAGATGAAGGGCCCAGCGGAGCGGTGCTTGAGAGGAAGGGCCCAGCGGAGCGGTGCTTGAGAGGAAGGGCCCAGCGGAGCGGTGCAGAGACGGCGGGGCCCAGCGGAGCGGTGCAGAAACTGCGGGGCTCAGCGGAGCGGTGCTTCTCACGGCGGGGCCCTGTTCAGCGGTTCTTCTCACGGCGGGGCCCTGTTCTGCGGTTCTTCTCACGGCGGGGCCCTGTTCAGCGGATCTTCTCACGGCGGGGCCCTGTTCAGCGGTGCTTCTCACGGGGGGCCCTGTTCAGCGGTTCTGCTCACGGGCGGGCCCTGTTCAGCGGTTCTTCTCACGGCGGGGCCCTGTTCAGCGGTTCTTCTCACGGCGGGGCCCTGTTCAGCGGTTCTTCTCACGGCGGGGCCCTGTTCAGCGGTGCTTGTCTTGTGTTCCTAGGGAACCAGATCTGGCAATCATTCCCGCTCAGTCGCCATCCGACCTATCGCTTGCGGGGCCCTCCTGTGCTGGACTCCTGGGCCCGTGGGTGTCCTCCGTCACACCCCAAATGGGGCTGGTGGGGCCCTCCTGGGCAGCTCGCCTGCTGCCGGACTTCTTCGCCCTGCTGCCCTTGCCCTCCTTGGACGAATCTCTGGGGCCCTTGCCTCCCTTGGAAGTATCTCTGGGGCCCTTGCCCTCCTTGGACGAATCTCTGGGGCCCTTGCCTCCCTTGGAAGTATCTCTGGGGCCCTTGCCCTCCTTGGAAGTATCTATGGGGCCCTTGCCCTCCTTGGACGAATCTCTGGGGCCCTTGCCTCCCTTGGAAGTATCTCTGGGGCCCTTGCCCTCCTTGGAAGAATCTCTGGGGCCCTTGCCTTCCTTGGTGGATGGGCCAGGTGACGGTGCAAGGCTGGTGTCCTTGGGGGCAGCCGTCTCAGACCTGTGGCACCGGCCCTTCACTTTTTTGCTTCTTTTCCCAGGGGGTGGGCTGGCTGTCCCCTTGCTGCTGGCCGATGTTCCTGCCCTAGGAGCTGGTGGACTCCAATAGCCCTGAACGATGGTCCTAGTAGGTGCAGGGCTTGTGGTGGCTGAGGTGCTGGTTGGAGTCTTACGAGATGGAGGGGGTGGGTCAGTTGTTGGAAAGAGGTCAAGGTTGGAAAGGAAAATCAATTTAGAAAGACAGGGACGGGTAGTTGTAGTGGGTATGGGAGTGGAGGAAGAAGATGTGGTTGTAGGAGAGTCAAGTGTGCTGTCTTTGGGTGCAGGTGCTTGTGACGGAGGCTGTCGTGAGGTGGATGGCTGTTGGGTGGGTGGCTGCCTGCGTTTGTGTGGTTTGGAAGAGGGGGTGACAGACACACTGGGAGAGGACACAGGGGACGTGTAAATGGTAGTGGGGGTGGTGACTGCACGTGTGCGGACTGTTCTGGTGGGTGTGATGGTGATGGACGTACTGGCTGATGGTGGTGTGCATGCAGGTGTGAGTGGAGACGTCACAGGGAGGGAGGAGGGAGACGAGGAGGAGGGGGACACAGTGGAGGCAGTGGGTGTTGCTGTGTCTGCATGTGGATGTTGCTTGGGTGAATGCTTGTGTGATCTGTGGTGCTTATGTCTGGATGAGCTGCCCTTGGGTGTTGATGTGTGTGCAGGCTGGTCTGTAGGTGTGTCTGGGATAGGCAGAGGAACAAGGGAGTGGGACTGGGTTGAGGAAGTTGGAGGGGGGAGGCTAGACACAGGGACAATTGCTGCCGTCAGTGCTGAGGCCAGAGCGTTGAACGATCGCTGATGGGCAGCCTGACCCGAATGAATGCCCTCCAGGTATGCATTGCTCCGATGCACCTCCCTTTCCACCCCCTGGATGGCATACAAAAGGGTAGACTGCCCAACAATGAGCGTCCGGAGGAGGTCAATGACCTCCTCACTGAGGGCAGCAGGGGTAACTGGGGCAGGACCTGAGGTGCCAGGGGCGAAGGAGATGGCCGGCTTCCTGGCCGAGCGGGCACGGGGCGAAAGCTGAGGGGCTGCTGGGAGGGCGGAGCTGGTGCGCTGGGTGGCGGCTGTACCTGTTTTTGCGGTGGCCACGGATGGTGCCGCCACCACAAGGGAGCTCCCTTCCGAGGACGTGTCGGTGTCGCTGACGTCTCCACGGGTCCCCGTTGTGGAGCCCCCCTCGCCCTCCGTCTCACTGGATAAGTCCGAGTCGGTTGCAGGGCCCTCCGGGCCCATGTGAGATGCAGCTCCCTCGTGCGCCGATGCCACTTCTCCTCCGCCTGATGATGCTAATGTACACATGAGCAGGAAAACCAAAAAAAAGGGGGGGAGAGAAGAAAGAAAGACATGTTGAGTGCATGCATTGGCGGCACCGTTGGCGGAGAGGACAGACACAGAAGCCCCCTGCACTACGCCACGCACACTACTCAATTATTGTGACTTGGCCTACAAGTCTATGGACGACAAATGCACACATAGGTGAGCCCGGGCCATGGATAGCTGTACTTAGCACCCTACAGAGGTGGGGGGCGGGGGCACAGGGCCATGTCTAACGGAGGGGCCTAGCCTACAGAAACCGCCCTGGCCTAGAGATAGCCACAGCCCTCCTCCCCCACCCAGACGCCGCCACTGTGCGCTAATATAGCAGAATGTGCTGATACTCACCCCCTTGTGTCTGCTGTGATGTCCTCACGCGCCCATCCAAATCGGGGTAGGCCACCGCCAGGATCCGGGACATCAGGGGGGTCAATTGATGACTGGCACCCCTCCTACGTTGGGAGGCCATCCCCAGAAGAGCCTCGGCGGTCTTTCTGCTCCCGCGGCGGATGTCCTCCCACCGCTTGCGGCAGTGGGTGCCCCGTCTGTTGTGGACCCCCAGGGCCCAGGCGTCCTTGGCGATGGCACGCCAAATGTCGATCTTCTGATGGGCGCTGACCTATGTGACATGGACAGGGTGGAAAAAGAAATATCAACACTTTTCTTCATGGTCGATGTGAGTGGCCCCCCCTCCCCAACCTTGCCATGTGGCACATGCTCTCATCTGTCGTGCGTTGCTATCCTCATACGCTCCCCTCCCCACCATCTTACATCCACCCCACTCAACACAGGCATAGCCCATACTACGTGCTCCCAGTGTACTTACCTGTTGGTCTGGAGGACCGTAGAGTAGCGCATACTGGGGGAGGACCCCATCAACGAGTTTATCCAATTCCTCAGATGTGAAGGCAGGGGCCCTTTCCCCAGTCGCAGCAGCCATTTTCTCTTCCAGACCGAGTTCACAGCAGCACTTGCAGTATAGGTCCTCTCCTGTGGATGATCAGGTCTCGAGTGATTAAGCAGTTAGAAAATGGCGGTCACGCCCGCGGCGGTGCGTACCGCGGCGGTGCGTACCGCGACCGCCGGCGCCCATCGTCATTGGCTCCTGAGACCCATAGGGTTCTATGTTAACCAATGCTGCTTTGCGCCGCGGTCTTCGACTGCCTACCGCCACGGTGTGCCACGCCAGCGCATTGACCTCACATCCCATTGTCACACTTCACAGGTCAGGCAGCCTCCATTTCAAGGGCCCACATGGCTGAATTTCTACGGCGTCACACAGGCCTAGGCCTTGCATTGCCACTCATACAAGCCATTCAATGCATAGCGAATCGTGTACAGTGCAAGCTGTGGTTACGTACCTGTGGGTTGCTTGACTCTGTGCTCCATGTTGTCCTTCCTAGGCACCGTCCGCTGGGACTTGCGAGGAGATGGAGGAATCCTCCCGTGTACAGACCGCTGGTGGACCTGTCGACAATGGAAGAAAGACATGTCATACTTACATACAGACTTGACCGAGCCACTATACAGGAACTGTGTGCCCAGCTGGAGCCAGACCTGATGTCCCCCATTCGCCAACCCACAGGGATTCCCCCTCTGGTGCAGGTTCTGTCAGTACTCCATTTTTTGGCAAGTGGATCATTCCAAACAACAGTGGCCATATCATCAGGGATGTCTCAGCCTATGTTTTCTAAGGTTTTGTCCAGAGTGTTGTCTGCCCTGCTGAAACACATGCGGAGCTACATTGTTTTCCCTGAGGTGGGCGATTTGGCTACAGTGAAGGGTGATTTCTATGCCCTTGGACATATCCCCAACATCATTGGTGCCATTGATGGGACCCATGTGGCCTTGGTTCCCCCCAGTGGCAGTGAGCAGGTGTACAGGAACAGAAAAAGTTATCATTCTATGAATGTCCAGGTGGTCTGTTTGGCTGACCAGTACATCTCCCATGTAAATGCCAAGTTCCCTGGGTCAGTGCATGACGCGTACATCATGCAAAATAGCAGCATCCCTTATGTGATGGAACAGCTACAGAGACACCGTGTGTGGCTAATAGGTGACTCTGGTTACCCCAACCTGTCGTGGCTACTTATCCCAGTGAGGAATCCCAGGACAAGGGCAGAGGAACGCTACAATGAGGCCCATGGGCGAACTAGGAGGATTATAGAAAGAACCTTCGGCCTCCTGAAGGCCAGGTTTAGGTGCCTGCATATGACAGGGGGATCCCTAATGTACTCACCAAAGAAGGTGTGCCATATCATCGTGGCCTGCTGTATGCTTCACAACCTGGCTTTGCGACGCCAGGTGCCTTTCCTGCAGGAGGATGGTCCAGATGGTGGTGTTGTAGCAGCTGTGGAGCCTGTGGAGAGTGAAGAGGAGGAGGACGACGGGGACGACACAGACAACAGGGACACAGTGATACAACAGTATTTTCAGTAGCACACAGGTACGAATCAACCACGCCATTTTACATTTACTTAAAGTCTCCTGCTTCTCTACTGTCTGAGTTCCACCCCAGTTCCTGTTAACTGAGTTGTGACTTTCCCTTCCGTTTTCAGAGCTGTGGGCCCCACTGCGTGACCTCTGCTTTGTTTGCCCATGGACTACAGCTGTGTGACAGTGGTATGTTGTCATCACAATGTAACTGAACATTTTGGCACCGTTATGTCTAATACATTTGTTCAAATTACAAGCAGACTCCAGATTTTTTTAGTGCAAAAAGTGATTTAATTCAAGTGCTAAATTTATGGAACATGATTGTAAAACGGGGATGGGTGATGGTGGAGTAATGTCCATGGCAGAGTCCAGTTCTCAGTCGCACAGGTGCATTGTCCATATGCATGTGGAAGGATGGAGCAGGGGCAGTTCAAGGTTGGACAGGGTGACAATGTGGGACAGTGGGATGACATCAGGGGGTATCGTTTGCTGGCGGGGGTCTTGCAATCCTACTCTGTCTTCTTGTGAGATCTCAGGTTCCGCTTGCGGGGTGGTTCTTTTTCTGCAGGAGGTGGGGTTCTGGTGGCCTGTCGTTGTGTGGGGGCCTCCTGTCCACTAGCGCCGGCGGAGGTGGTAGGCTGTTCCTGGTCCAGGCTAGTGACAGGGGCCCTTTGTGGTGCCACATGGTCCCGCAATGTGGTGACTATCTAGGTTAGGGCCACGACGATGGTCCCCATTGCGGAACTAATGTTCCTCAGTTCCTCTCTGAACCCCATGTACTGTTGCTCCTGCATGACCTGGATCTCCTGGAACCTGGCCAGTACCGTAGCCATCGTCTCCTGGGAGTGGTGGTATGCTCCCATGATGGAAGAGAGGGCCTCTTGGAGAGTCGGTTCCCTGGGCCTGTCCCCCGCCTGTCGCACAGCAGCCCTCCCAGTTCCCCTGTTTCCCTGGGCCTCTGTCCCCTGGACGGTGTGCCCACTACCACTGCCCCCAGGTCCCTGTTGTTGTTGGGGTGGTGGGTCAACCTGGGTGCCCTGTAGTGGTGGACACACCGCTGATTGACATGTCCTGGAGACAGAGGCATGGGCCCGCTGGGTGGGAGCTGTGCTGGTGTTCCCACAGGGGGTTAGGTCTGGTGTAGCCTGTGGCTGTCTGTGGGGAACCGACTGTCCCGAGGTCTCCGATGGGCCGGGCTGGTCATCAGGGTCCAGGGAGACAGAGCTGCTGTCATCACTGGGGGCCTCTTCTGGGGGTGGGATGGACATCTCTGGACCCTCCGTGGCGGTGTGGTGGCGTTCGGGTCCTGTAGGGGTATAAGAGTATGGTTATTGCTTCTGTGTGTGGCATTTCGTGTAATGGGTGGGTGGCCGTGTCCCCCAGTGCTGGCATTCCCTTGTGGGGGCTTTTGTGACGGTGGCTTGTGGGGGTGATGGGTGATGGGTGTGTGCAGTGGTCATGCTTTGGGGATGGGTGTCCATGCTTTGGGGAGGCATGCAGGGCTAGGTTTTGGGATGGGTGGATTGTGATGGTGAGCCATTAGCAAGGAGTTGGTGTGATGGGGGTGGGGGTGAGGGTGGGGGTATGATTTGGCATGCAGGTGGGGTGGGGGGAATGAAGTAGTGAAGATTTGACTTACCAGAGTCCATTCCTCCGCCTACTCCTGCGAGGCCCTCAGGATGCAGGATGTGCAAGACTTCCTCCTCACATGCTGTGAATTCTGGGGGAGTAGGTGGGGGTCCGCCGCCAGTCTTCTGCACCGCAATGTTGTGCCTTGATACCATGGAACGCACCTTCCCCCGTAGGTCGTTCCACCGCTTCCTGATGTCGTCCCGATTGCGTGGATGCTGTCCCACAGCGTTGACCCTGTCCACTATTCTTTGCCATAGCTCCATCTTCCTGGCAATGGTGGTGTGCTGCACCTGTGCCCCGAAGAGCTGGGGCTCTACACAAACTATTTCCTCCACCATGACCCTGAGTTCTGCGTTAGAAAACCTGGGGTGTCTTTGGGGTGCCATGGGGTGGTGTGGATGAGGTGAGGGGTGGTGTATGTGTTGTAGAGTGTGGTGAGTGTGGTGGTGTATGGTGTTTTGTGCGTGGAAAGTGTGTGGGTGATGTGATTTGCCTCTGTGTGATGGTGTACTCTATGCTGTGCTCTCTCTCTCTGTCTTTTCACTCGCAATTGTGGTCGTAGGGGTTTGTGGGTGATGTGGGTGTGTGTTTTATACTGGATTGGGTGTGTGGGAGTGGTGTGTGTATGTGTCTCAGGTGTGTGTATTTTGAATTATCCAATGTGGATGTGTTTTGTAAAGGTGTGTGTATTTTGCCCGCGGCGGTGTGTACCGCCAATGGAATACCGCGGTTGAAAGACCGCTGCGGGGATTTGTGGGTCGGAATGGCATGGGCGTATTTCTGTTGGCGTGACAGTGGAGGTTTGGTCATCGCCAGTTTCCCGCTGACCTTTGGTGTGGCGGTTTTTGGCGGTTTGCCAGTTGCGGGTCAGAATGACCGTGGTGGTTTACCGCAGCCGTGGCGGTATTATGGCGGCCTTCTGGCCGGAGGTAAGCGACTTTTACCGCCGAGGTCAGAATGACCCCCAGAGTGTTAGAAAGGGAGCTCAATAGATTGAGAGTGGAAGAATCCAGGCCGAAGCTCAAGAACCAACAGCTGGATTTAGATAGACAAGCATTTGACTTAGAAAAAGAAAGACAGAGGTTGGGGTTTGGACCCCCTGGTGGCAGCAGCAGTATTACAGATAGTAATCCTGTAAAAGAGCATGATTCTAGGAATCTGCACAAGATAGTTCCCCCTTACAAGGAGGGGGATGACATTAACAAGTGGTTTGCTGCACTTGAGAGGGCCTGTAATGTACAGGGGGTCCCTCAAAGGCAGTGGGCTGCTATCCTATGGCTATCTTTCAGTGGAAAGGGTATGGATAGGCTCCTTACTGTTAAGGAAAGTGATGCCAATGATTTTAAAGTTCTTAAGAATGCACTCCTTGATGGTTATGGCTTAACCACTGAACTGTACAGGATCAAGTTCAGAGAAACCAAAAAGGAGTCTTCACAAGACTGGGTAGACTTTGTTGACCATTCAGTGAAGGCCTTGGAGGGGTGGTTACATGGCAGTAAAGTTTCTGACTATGAAAGCCTGTATAACTTAATCCTGAGAGAGCATATTCTTAATAATTGTGTGTCTGATTTGTTGCACCAGTATCTAGTGGACTCAGATCTGACCTCTCCCCAAGAATTGGGAAAGAAGGCAGACAAATGGGTCAGAACAAGGGTGAACAGAAAAGTTCATACAGGGGGTGACAAGGATGGCAAGAAGAAGGATGGTAAGTCTTCTGACAAGGGTGGGGACAAATCTAAAAATGAGTCTTCATCAGGCCCACAAAAACACTCTGGTGGGGGTGGTGGGCCCAAATCCTCTTCAAATCAAAACAAAGAAAAGAAACCATGGTGCTATTTATGTAAAATAAAAGGCCATTGGACAACTGATCCTAGTTGTCCAAAGAAAAGCACCAAGCCTCCTACCACTACAACCCCTGCTGCTACACCTAGTGCCCCTAGTAATAGCAGTGGTGGTGGGAGAAAACCTACTAATAGCCAATCCAAGGGAGTAGCTGGGCTCACTTTTGGTAATTTAGTTGGGGTTGGTCTTGTTAGGGAGACCACAGAGGCTGTGTTAGTCTATGAGGGGGCCATTGATTGGCCACCTTGGTTGCTTGTCCCCTTAATATGGATAAGTACAAGCAACTTCCCCTAATAAATGGTGTTGAGGTTCAGGCCTACAGGGACACAGGTGCCAGTGTTACAATGGTAATAGAGAAACTGGTCCACCCTGAACAACACCTACTTGGTCACCAGTACCAAATGACTGATGCTCATAACAACACTCTTAGCCACCCCATGGCTGTTGTGAATCTCAACTGGGGGGGGGGGGGTTACTGGTCCAAAGAAAGTTGTGGTTGCCTCAGATTTACCTGTAGACTGTCTACTAGGGAACGATTTAGAGACATCAGCTTGGGCAGAAGTGGAGTTGGAGGCTCATGCAGCAATGCTGGGCATTCCAGGGCATATTTTTGCTTTAACTAGGGCTCAGGCCAAAAAGCAAAAAGGACAGGGTGACTTGGATCCTGGAAGAATGGACCAAGTGCTCCCTAAAGCTAGGGTTAGTAAAGGTAAAACACTACCTACTATTCCTCCCTCTACAGTGGATTCAACTTCTGAGGAAGAAGAATTTCCACCCTGTGCAGAACCTACACCAGAGGAGCTGGAAACAGACACTGCTGAGCTTTTGGGTGAAGGGGGGCCTGCCAGGGAGGAGCTGAGTGTGGCACAGCATACCTGTCCCACACTAGAGGGTCTAAGGCAGCAAGCTGTCAAACAAGCAAATGGGGATGTCAGTGACTCTCACAGAGTTTACTGGGAGGACAACCTCTTGTATACTGAAGCAAGGGATCGAAAACCTAGAGCTGCCAGGAGATTGGTGATTCCTCAGGAATACAGAAAGTTCCTCCTAACTCTAGCCCACGACATTCCCTTAGCTGGACATTTGGGGCAAATGAAAACTTGGGACAGGCATGTCCCCTTGTTTCATTGGCCTAGAATGTCAGAGGACACAAAGGAATTTTGTAAGTCCTGTGAAACCTGTCAAGCCAGTGGCAAAACAGGTGGCACTCGAAAGGGACCCCTTATTCCACTGCCTGTGGTTGGGGTTCCCTATGAAAGGGTAGGGGTTGACATAGTTGGCCCCCTTGACCCTCCTACTGCTTCAGGCAATAGGTTTATCTTGGTGGTAGTGGACCATGGCCCCAGATATCCTGAAGCAATTCCTCTAAGGACCACTACAGCTCCTGCAGTGGCAAAGGCCCTCCTGGGAATCTTTTCCAGGGTGGGCTTCCCAAAAGAGGTGGTATCAGACAGGGGAAGCAATTCCATGTCTGCTTACTTAAAGGCCATGTGGAAGGAATGTGGTGTGACATACAAGTTCACCACACCCTATCATCCACAAACAAATGGACTGGTTGAGAGGTTTAATAAAACTCTCAAAGGAATGATAATGGGAGTCCCTGTAAAACTCCGGAGGAGATGGGATGTCCTGTTACCTTGCCTCTTTTTTGCTTACAGGGAGGTACCCCAGAAAGGAGTGGGCTTCAGCCCCTTTGAACTCCTATTTGGACACCCTGTAAGAGGTCCTCTAACACTTGTGAAGGAGGGTTGGAAACAACCTTTAAAAGCTCCTAAGCAAGACATAGTGGACTATGTACTTGGCCTAAGATCTAGGATAGCTGAGTATATGAAAAAGGCCAGTAAAAACCTTCATGCCAGCCAAGAGCTCCAAAAGCAATGGTATGACCAGAAGGCTGTTCTGATTCAGTACCAACCACGGCAGAAAGTGTGGGTCTTGGAGCCTGTGGCTCCAAGAGCACTCCAAGACAAATGGAGTGGACCCCACATTATTGTTGAGAAAAAGGGTGAAGTCACCTACTTAGTTGACTTAGGCACTGCCAAGAGTCCCCTTAGGGTGCTCCATGTCAATCGCCTGAAACCCTACTATGACAAGGCTGATCTCACCCTGCTCATGGCAACAGATGAAGGACAGGAAGAAGAGAGTGACCCTCTCCCTGATCTCTTCTCTTCCACAGAACAAGATGCTCTAGTGGAAGGTGTAGTTCTGGCAGATTGTCTTATTGCTGAGCAGAAAGACCACTGCATAAATCTCCTGGGTCAGTTTTCTGAACTCTTTTCTACTGTGCCAGGCACCACTTCTTGGTGTGAGCACACTATAGATACTGGAGACAGCTTGCCTCTCAAAAGTAAGATCTATAGGCAGCCTGACCATGTCAGGGACTGCATAAAACAAGAGGTTCAGAAAATGCTTGAACTGGGAGTGGTTGAGCACTCTAAAAGTCCATGGGCCTCTCCTGTGGTACTTGTACCAAAACCTCATTCCAAAGATGGAAAGAAGGAAATGAGATTTCGTGTAGATTACAGAGGTCTCAACCAGGTAATTAAAACTGATGCTCACCCTATACCCAGGGCAGATGAGCTAATAGATACACTGGCATCTGCCAAGTATCTAAGCACCTTTGATTTGACTGCAGGGTATTGGCAGATCAAGTTATCAGAGGATGCTAAAGCAAAAACTGCATTTTCTACCATTGGAGGGTACTACCAATTCACAGCAATGCCTTTTGGGTTGAAAAATGCACCTGCCACTTTTCAGAGGTTGGTGAATACAGTACTTCAAGGGTTGAAGGCTTTTAGTGCAGCATATCTAGATGATATAGCTGTCTTTAGCTCCACCTGGGAGGATCACCTGGTCCACCTGTGGAAAGTTTTGGAGGCCCTGAAAAAGGCAGGCCTCACTATCAAGGCTTCAAAGTGCCAGATAGGGCAGGGGAAAGTGGTTTATCTGGGACACCTGGTAGGCGGAGAACAGATTGCACCACTTCAGGGGAAAATCCAAACTATCATAGATTGGGTTCCCCCTACAACTCAGGCTCAGGTGAGAGCCTTTTTAGGCCTCACTGGGTACTACAGGAGGTTCATAAAGAACTATGGCTCCATTGCAGCCCCTCCTAATGACCTCACATCTAAAAAAATGCATAAAAGGGTATTATGGACAGCAAACTGTCAGAAAGCTTTTGAGGAGCTGAAGCAGGCCATGTGCTCTGCACCTGTCCTGAAAAGCCCTTGTTACTCCAAAAAATTCATTGTCCAAACTGATGCATCTGAATTAGGGGTAGGGGCAGTCTTATCACAACTTAATTCTGAGGGCCAGGATCAACCTGTTGCTTTTATCAGCAGGAGGTTGACCCCTAGAGAAAAGCGTTGGTCTGCCATAGAGAGGGAGGCCTTTGCTGTGGTCTGGGCACTGAAGAAGTTGAGACCATACCTGTTTGGCACTCACTTCATTGTTCAGACAGACCACAAACCTCTACTTTGGCTAAAACAAATGAAAGGTGAAAATCCTAAATTGTTGAGGTGGTCCATATCCCTACAGGGAATGGACTATACAGTGGAACATAGACCTGGGAGTACCCACTCCAATGCAGATGGACTCTCCAGATATTTCCACTTAGACAATGAAGACTCATCAGGTCATGGCTAGTCTTATTGTCCTTCGTTGGGGGGGGGGGGGGGGGGGGGTAGTGTAGGAAAGTACCATCTTGCCTGGCATGTTACCCCCATATTTCACTGTATATATGTTGTTTTCGTTGTATGTGTCACTGGGACCCTGCCAGCCAGGGCCCCAGTGCTCATAAGTGTGCCGTGTATGTGTTACCTGTGTTATGACTAACTGTCTCACTGAGGCTCTGCTATCCAGAACCTCAGTGGTTATGCTCTCTCATTTCTTTCCAAATTGTCACTAACAGGCTAGTGACCAATTTCACCAATTCATACTGGCATAATGGAACACCCTTATAATTCCCTGGTATATGGTACTGAGGTACCCAGGGTATTGGGGTTCCAGGAGATCCCTATGGGCTGCAGCATTTCTTTTGCCACCCATAGGGAGCTCTGACAATTCTTACACAGGCCTGCCATTGCAGCCTGAGTGAAATAACGTCCACGTTATTTCACAGCCATTTACTACTGCACTTAAGTAACTTATAAGTCACCTATATGTCTAACCTTTACCTGGTAAAGGTTGGGTGCTAAGTTACTTAGTGTGTGGGCACCCTGGCACTAGCCAAGGTGCTCCCACATTTTTCAGGGCAAATTCCCCGGACTATGTGAGTGCGGGGACACCATTACACGCGTGCACTATACATATGTCACGACATATGTATAGCGTCACAATGGTAACTCCGAACATGGCCATGTAACATGTCTAAGATCATGGAATTGTCACCCCAATGCCATTCTGGCATTGGGGAGACAATTCCATGATCCCCCGAGTCTCTAGCTCAGACCCGGGTACTGCCAAACTACCTTTCCCGGGGTTTCACTGCAGCTGCTGCTGTTGCCAACCCCTCAGACAGGTTTCTGCCCTCCTGGGGTCCAGCCAGGCTTGGCCCATGAAGGCAGAACAAAGGACTTCCTCAGAGAGAGGGTGCTACACCCTCTCCCTTTGGAAAAAGGTGTTAGGGCTGGGGAGGAGTAGCCTCCCCCAGCCTCTGGAAATGCTTTCATGGGCACAGATGGTGCCCATTTCTGCATAAGCCAGTCTACACCGGTTCAGGGATCCCCCAGCCCTGCTCTTGCGCGAACCTGGACAAAGGAAAGGGGAGTGACCACTCCCCTGATCTGCACCTCCCCTGGGAGGTGCCCAGAGCTCCTCCAGTGTGCTCCAGACCTCTGCCATCTTGGAAATAGAGGTGCTGCTGGCACACTGGACTGCTCTGAGTGGCCAGTGCCAGCAGGTGACGTCAGAGACTCCTTCTGATAGGCTCTTTCAGGTGTTGCTAGCCTATCCTCTCTCCTAAGTAGCCAAACCTCCTTTTCTGGCTATTTAGGGTCTCTGCTTTGGGGAATTCTTTAGATAACGAATGCAAGAGCTCATCAGAGTTCCTCTGCATCTCTCTCTTCACCTTCTGCCAAGGAATCGACCGCTGACTGCTCTGGAAGCCTGCAAAACTGCAACAAAGTAGCAAAGACGACTACTGCGACCTTGTAACGCTGATCCGGCCGCCTTCTCGACTGTTTTCCTGGTGGTGCATGCTGTGGGGGTAGTCTGCCTCCTCTCTGCACTAGAAGCTCCAAAGAAATCACCTGTGGGTCGAGGGAATCTTCCCCCTGCAACCGCAGGCACCAAAGAACTGCATTACCGGTCCTCTGGGTCTCCTCTCAGCACGACGAGCGAGGTCCCTTGAACTCAGAAACTCTGTCCAAGTGACTCCCACAGTCCAGTGACTCTTCAGTCCAAGTTCGGTGGAGGTAAGTCCTTGCCTCCCCACGCTAGACTGCATTGCTGGGTACCGCGTGATTTGCAGCTACTCCGGCTCCTGTGCTCTCTTCCAGGATTTCCTTTGTGCACAGCCAAGCCTGGGTCCCCGACACTCTAACCTGCAGTGCACAACCTCCTGAGTTGTCCTCCGGCGTCGTGGGATCTCCTTTTGTGACTTCGGGTGAGCTCCGGTTCACTCTTCTTCGTAGTGCCTGTTCCGGCACTTCTGCGGGTGCTGCCTGCTTCTGTGAGGGCTCCCTATCTTGCTGGGCACCCCCTCTGTCTCCTCACGCAATTGGCGACATCCTGGTCCCTCCTGGGCCACAGCAGCATCCAAAAACCCTAACCGCGACCCTTGCAGCTAGCAAGGCTTTGTAGGAGGCTGGACTGGCTTGTAGTGAGTACCAAGGGGTACTTGCACCTTGCACCAGGCCCAGTTATCCTTTATTAGTGTAAAGGGTGTCTAGCAGCTTAGGCTGATAGATAATGGTAGCTTAGCAGAGCAGCTTAGGCTGAACTAGGAGACGTGTGAAGCTACTACAGTACCACTTAGTGTCATATGCACAATATCATAAGAAAACACAATACACAGTTATACTAAAAATAAAGGTACTTTATTTTTATGACAATATGCCAAAGTATCTTAGAGTGTACCCTCAGTGAGAGGATAGGAAATATACACAAGATATATATACACAATAAAAAATATGCAGTATAGTCTTAGAAAACAGTGCAAACAATGTATAGTTACAATAGGATGCAATGGGGAAACATAGGGATAGGGGCAACACAAACCATATACTCCAAAAGTGGAATGCGAACCACGAATGGACCCCAAACCTATGTGACCTTGTAGAGGGTCGCTGGGACTATTAGAAAATAGTGAGAGTTAGAAAAATAACCCTCCCCAAGACCCTGAAAAGTGAGTGCAAAGTGCACTAAAGTTCCCCTAAGGACAAAGAAGTCGTGTTAGAGGAATAATGCAGGAAAGACACAAACCAGCAATGCAACAACTGTGGATTTCCAATCTAGGGTACCTGTGGAACAAGGGGACCAAGTCCAAAAGTCACAAGCAAGTCGGAGATGGGCAGATGCCCAGGAAATGCCAGCTGCAGGTGCAAAGAAGCTTCTACTGGACAGAAGAAGCTGAGGTTTCTGCAGGAACGAAAAGGGCTAGAGACTTCCCCTTTGGTGGACGGATCCCTCTCGCCGTGGAGAGTCGTGCAGAAGTGTTTTCCCGCCGAAAGAACGCCAACAAGCCTTGCTAGCTGCAAATCGTGCGGTTAGCGTTTTTGGACGCTGCTGAGGCCCAGGAGGGACCAGGAGGTCGCAAATTGGACCAGCAGAGAGAGGGGACGTCGAGCAAGACAGGGAGCCCTCTCTGAAGCCGGTAGCACCCGGAGAAGTGCCAGAAACAGGCACTACGAGGATGCGTGAAACGGTGCTTGCCGAAGTTGCACAAAGGAGTCCCACGTCGCCGGAGACCAACTTAGAAAGTCGTGCAATGCAGGTTAGAGTGCCGTGGACCCAGGCTTGGCTGTGCACAAAGGATTTCCGCCGGAAGTGCACAGGGGCTGGAGTAGCTGCAAAGTCGCGGTTCCCAGCAATGCAGCCCAGCGAGGTGAGGCAAGGACTTACCTCCACCAAACTTGGACTGAAGAGTCACTGGACTGTGGGGGTCACTTGGACAGAGTCGCTGGATTCGAGGGACCTCGCTCGTCGTGCTGAGAGGAGACCCAAGGGACCGGTAATGCAGCTTTTTGGTGCCTGCGGTTGCAGGGGGAAGATTCCGTCGACCCACAGGAGATTTCTTCGGAGCTTCTGGTGCAGAGAGGAGGCAGACTACCCCCACAGCATGCACAAGCAGGAAAACAGTCGAGAAGGCGGCAGGATCAGCGTTACAGAGTTGCAGTAGTCGTCTTTGCTACTATGTTGCAGGTTTGCAGGCTTCCAGCGCGGTCAGCAGTCGATTCCTTATCAGAAGGTGAAGAGAGAGATGCAGAGGAACTCGGCTGAGCTCATGCATTCGTTATCTGAAGTTTCCCCAGAGACAGAGACCCTAAATAGCCAGAAAAGAGGGTTTGGCTACCTAGGAGAGAGGATAGGCTACTAACACCTGAAGGAGCCTATCAGAAGGAGTCTCTGACGTCACCTGGTGGCACTGGCCACTCAGAGCAGTCCAGTGTGCCAGCAGCACCTCTGTTTCCAAGATGGCAGAGGTCTGGAGCACACTGGAGGAGCTCTGGACACCTCCCAGGGGAGGTGCAGGTCAGGGGAGTGGTCACTCCCCTTTCCTTTGTCCAGTTTCGCGCCAGAGCAGGGGCTAAGGGGTCCTTGAACCGGTGTAGACTGGCTTATGCAGAATTGGGCACATCTGTTCCCAACAAAGCATTTCCAGAGGCTGGGGGAGGCTACTCCTCCCCTGCCTTCACACCATTTTCCAAAGGGAGAGGGTGTCACACCCTCTCTCAGAGAAAGTTCTTTGTTCTGCCATCCTGGGCCAGGCCTGGCTGGACCCCAGGAGGGCAGATGCCTGTCTGAGGGGTTGGCAGCAGCAGCAGCTGCAGTGAAACCCCAGGAAGGGCAGTTTGGCAGTACCAGGGTCTGTGCTACAGACCACTGGGATCATGGAATTGTACCAACAATGCCAGGATGGCATAGAGGGGGCAATTCCATGATCTTAGACATGTTACATGGCCATATTCGGAGTTACCATTGTGAAGCTACATATAGGTAGTGACCTATATGTAGTGCACGCGATTAATGGTGTCACCGCACTCACAAAGTTCAGGAAATTGGCTCTGAACAATGTGGGGGCACCTTGGCTAGTGCCAGGGTGCCCTCACACTAAGTAACTTTGCACCTAACCTTTACCAGGTAAAGGTTAGACATATAGGTGACTTATAAGTTACTTAAGTGCAGTGTAAAATGGCTCTGAAATAACGTGGACGTTATTTCACTCAGGCTGCAGTGGCAGGCCTGTGTAAGAATTGTCAGAGCTCCCTATGGGTGGCAAAAGAAATGCTGCAGCCCATAGGGATCTCCTGGAACCCCAATACCCTGGGTACCTTAGTACCATATACTAGGGAATTATAAGGGTGTTCCAGTAAGCCAATGTAAATTGGTAAAAATGGTCACTAGCCTGTTAGTGACAATTTGGAAAGAAATGAGAGAGCATAACCACTGAGGTTCTGGTTAGCAGAGCCTCAGTGAGACAGTTAGTCACTACACAGGTAACACATTCAGGCACACTTATGAGCACTGGGGCCCTGGGTTACCAGGGTCCCAGTGACACATACAACTAAAACAACATATATACAGTGAAAAATGGGGGTAACATGCCAGGCAAGATGGTACTTTCCTACACAACCCCCCCCCCAAACGAAGGACAATAAGACTAGCCATGACCTGATGAGTCTTCATTGTCTAAGTGGAAATATCTGGAGAGTCCATCTGCATTGGAGTGGCTACTCACAGGTCTATGTTCCACTGTATAGTCCATTCCCTGTAGGGATATGGACCACCTCAACAATTTAGGATTTTCACCTTTCATTTGTTTTAGCCAAAGTAGAGGTTTGTGGTCTGTCTGAACAATGAAGTGAGTGCCAAACAGGTATGGCCTCAACTTCTTCAGTGCCCAGACCACAGCAAAGGCCTCCCTCTCAATGGCAGACCAACGCTTTTCTCTAGGGGTCAACCTCCTACTAATAAAAGCAACAGGTTGATCCTGGCCCTCAGAATTAAGTTGTGATAGGACTGCCCCTACTCCTAATTCAGATGCATCAGTTTGGACATATAATTTTTTAGAGTAACAAGGGCTTTTCAGGACAGGTGCAGAGCACATGGCCTGCTTCAGCTCCTCAAAAGCTTTCTGACAGTTTGCTGTCCATAATACCTTTTTAGGCATTTTCTTGGATGTGAGGTCATTAAGAGGGGCTGCAATGGAGCCATAGTTCTTAATGAACCTCCTGTAATACCCAGTGAGGCCTAGGAAGGCTCTCACCTGAGTCTGAGTGGTAGGGGGAACCCAATCAATAATTGTTTGGATTTTCCCCTGAAGTGGTGCAATCTGTTCCCCACCAACAAGGTGTCCCAGATAAACCACCTTACCCTGCCCTATCTGGCACTTTGAAGCCTTGATAGTGAGGCCTGCCTTTTGCAGGGCCTCCAAAACTTTCCATAGGTGGACCAGGTGATCATCCCAGCTGGAGCTAAAGACAGCTATATCGTCCAAATATGCTGCACTGAAAGCTTCCAGCCCTTGCAGGACTGTGTTCACCAACCTCTGAAAAGTGGCAGGTGCATTTTTCAAACCAAAAGGCATTACAGTAAACTGGTAATGTCCTCCAATGGTAGAAAATGCAGTCTTAGGTTTAGCATCTTCTGACAATTTGATCTGCCAATACCCTGCAGTCAAGTCAAAAGTGCTTAGATACTTGGCAGATGCCAGTGTATCTATGAGCTCATCTGCCCTGGGTATAGGGTGAGCATCAGTTTTGGTTACCAAGTTGAGACCTCTATAGTCTACACAAAACCGCATTTCCTTCTTTCCATCTTTGGAATGGGGTTTTGGTACCAGTACCACGGGAGAAGCCCATGGACTGTCAGAGTGCTCAACCACTCCTAGTTCTAACATTTTCTGGACCTCTTGCTTTATGCAGTCCCTGACATGGTCAGGCTGCCTATAGATCTTACTTTTGACAGGTAAACTGTCTCCAGTATCTATAGTGTGCTCACACCAAGAAGTGGTACCTGGCACAGTAGAGAAGAGTTCAGAGAATTGATCTAGGAGATTTATGCAATTGTCTTTCTGCTCAGCAGTAAGACAATCAGCCAAAACTACACCTTCCACAAGAGCATCTTGTTCTGTGGAAGAGAAGAGATCAGGTAGAGGATCACTGTCTTCTTCCTGTCCCTCATCAGTTGCCATGAGCAGGGTGAGATCAGCCCTGTCATAGTAGGGTTTAAGGCGGTTGACATGGAGCACCCTAAGGGGACTCCTGGCAGTGCCTAAGTCAACTAAATAGGTGACTTCTCCCTTCTTTTCAACAATTGTGTGGGGACCACTCCATTTATCTTGGAGTGCTCTTGGGGCCACAGGCTCCAAGACCCACACTTTCTGCCCTGGTTGGTACTGAACCAAAACAGCCTTCTGATCATGCCATTGCTTCTGGAGCTCTTGGCTGGCCTGAAGGTTTTTACTGGCCTTTTTCATGTACTCAGCCATCCTTGATCTGAGGCCAAGTACATAATCCACAATATCCTGCTTAGGAGCTTTTAAAGGTTGTTCCCAACCCTCCTTTACAAGTGTGAGTGGACCCCTAACAGGGTGTCCAAAAAGAAGTTCAAAGGGGCTGAAGCCCACTCCTTTCTGGGGTACCTCCCTGTAGGCAAAAAGGAGGCATGGTAGAAGGATATCCCATCTCCTGCGGAGTTTTTCAGGGAGACCCATAATCATGCCTTTGAGAGTTTTATTAAATCTCTCCACCAGTCCATTTGTTTGTGGATGATAGGGTGTGGTGAACTTGTACGTTACACCACACTCCTTCCACATGGCCTTTAAGTATGCAGACATGAAATTACTTCCTCTGTCTGATACCACTTCCTTTGGGAAGCCCACCCTGGAAAATATTCCCAGGAGGGCCTTTGCCACTGCAGGTGCCGTAGTGGTCCTTAAAGGAATAGCTTCAGGATATCTTGTGGCATGGTCCACTACCACCAAGATAAATCTATTGCCTGAAGCAGTAGGAGGGTCAAGGGGGCCAACTGTGTCAACCCCTACCCTTTCAAAGGGAACCCCAACCACAGGCAGTGGAATAAGGGGTGCCTTTGGGGTGCCTCCTGTTTTGCCACTGGCTTGACAGGTTTCACAGGACTTACAAAATTCCTTTGTGTCCTCAGACATCCTAGGCCAATGAAACAGGGGAACAAGCCTGTCCCAAGTTTTCATTTGTCCTAGGTGCCCAGCTAAGGGAATGTCATGTGCCAGTGTTAGGAGGAACTTTCTGTACTCCTGAGGAATCACTAATCTCCTGGCAGCTCCAGGTTTAGGATCCCTATGCTCAGTGTACAAGAGGTTGTCCTCCCAGTAAACTCTGTGAGAGTCACTGACATCTCCATTAGCCTGTTTGACAGCTTGCTGTCTGAGACCCTCTAATGTGGGACAGGTTTGCTGTGCCACACTCAGCTCCTCTCTGGCAGGCCCCCCTTCACCCAAAAGCTCAGCAGTGTCTGCTTCCAGCTCCTCTGGTGTAGGTTCTGCACAGGGAGGGAATTCTTCTTCCTCAGAAGTTGAATCCACTGTAGAGGGAGGGATAGTAGGAAGTGGTTTGCTTCTACTAGCCCTAGCTTTAGGGAGCACTTGGTCCATTGTTCCAGGATCCAAGCTTCCCTGTCCTTTTTGCTTTTTGGCCTGAGCCCTTGTCAAAGCAAAAATATGCCCTGGGATGCCCAGCATTGCTGCATGGGCCTCCAACTCCACATCTGACCAAGCTGATGTCTCCAAATCATTTCCTAGTAGACAGTCTACAGGTAAATCTGTGGCTACCACAACTTTCTTTGGACCAGTAACCCCCCCCCAGTTGAGATTAACAACAGCCATGGGGTGGCTAAGTGTGTTGTTGTGAGCATCGGTTACTTGGTACTGGTGACCAAGTAGGTGTTGTTCAGGGTGGACCAGTTTCTCTATGACCATAGTCACACTGGCACCAGTGTCCCTGTAGGCCTGAACCTCAACACCATTTATTAGGGGTAGCTGCTTGTACTTATCCATATTAAGGGGACAAGCAACTAAGGTGGCTAAATCAATAGCCCCGTCAGAGACTAACACAGCCTCTGTGGCCTCCCTAACAAGGCCAACCCCAACTAAGTTACCAATAGTGAGCCCAGCTACTCCCTTGGATTGGCTATTAGTAGGTTTGCTCCCACCACCACTGCTATTAGTAGGGACACTAGGGGTAGCAGTAGGGGTTGTAGTGGTAGGAGCATTGGTGCTTTTCTTTGGACAACTGGGATCTGTTGTCCAATGGCCTTTTATTTTACATAAATAGCACCATGGTTTCTTTTCCTTGTTCTGATTAAAAGAGGATTTGGGCCCACCACCCCCACCAGACTGTTTTTGTGGGCCTGATGAAGACTCATTTTTAGATTTGTCCCCACCCTTGTCAGAAGACTTACCATCCTTCTTTTTGTTGCCATCTTTGTCACCCCCTGTATGAACTTTTCTGTTCACCCTTGTTCTGACCCATTTGTCTGCCTTCTTTCCCAATTCTTGGGGAGAGGTCAGATCAAAGTCCACCAAGTACTGGTGCAACAAATCAGACACACAATTATTAAGAATATGCTCTCTCAGGATCAAGTTATACAGGCTGTCATAATCAGTAACTTTACTGCCATGTAACCACCCCTCCAAGGCCTTCACTGAATGGTCAATGAAATCAACCCAGTCTTGTGAAGACTCCTTTTTGGTCTCTCTGAACTTTATCCTGTACTGTTCAGTGGTTAAGCCATAACCATCCAGGAGTGCATTCTTAAGAACTTGGAAATTATTAGCATCATTTTCTTTCACAGTAAGGAGCCTATCCCTACCTTTTCCACTAAATGATAGCCATGGGATAGCAGCCCACTGCCTTTGAGGGACATCCTGTACAACACAGGCCCTCTCAAGTGCAGCAAACCACTTGTTAATGTCATCCCCCTCCTTGTAAGGGGGAACTATCTTGTGCAGATTCCTGGAATCATGCTCTTTTGCAGGATGACTATGGGGAATACTGCTGCTGCCACCATGGGTTTCTAAACCCAGTTTCTGTCTCTCCTTCTCTACTTCTAAAGTCTGTCTATCCAAATCCAGCTGTTGCTTCTTGAGCTTCCGTCTGGTTTGTTCCACTCTCAATCTATTGAGCTCCCTTTCTAACAATCTGTCATCAGGGTGGGTGGGAGGGACATGCCTTGAATCAGAAGTATGGTGAGAATGGACAGAAGGAGACCTGTCCCTTACAGAAGCCACCCTAACAGCTTGGCTAACAGAAACATCACTACCAGTATGGTGAGAATAAATGCTTTTGCTATGATGTGAGACAACACTATTTATATGGTGTGGCTCATCATCATTACCAACTATGCTAGACTGTCTAGTAATGGGCAGGCTAGGAAGTTTCTTTCCTGAATCTTTTCCTGGGGGAGTCCCTGGATCTGATTGAGAACCATTAGCTACTTTTTCTACAGATTGGGCACTTATGGCCGTATCCTGTACTCTAAGCATGTTAATTAACAGTTCTAAGGAAGGATTCTTCCCTACACTCAAACCTCTCTCTATGCAGAGATTCCTTGCTCCTTTCCAGCTAAGGTGATCATATGCAAGTTTGGACAGATCAACATTTTGGCCTGTGCCAGACATTTTTAGAGAGAGTTAAAGTGATAGTAAAAGATAATAAGTTTGTCAGAGCTTTTAGAAAGACAGAGAAAAAAACTTTTTAAACTTTTTAGAACTTTTTAGAAAGTTAGAAGTACTTTTCAGCACTTAGAAAAGAGTGAAAAGAGGAAATGCAAAACTTTTTGGCTATGTGTATATACACTGACCTTGTTTTGTATATTTTTCTCTTATGAAAAGTACAATGACAAGAGTGGTAAGTAGTCTCAAAGTACTTATCCCACCACTGCACAACCAATGTAGGAGGCTGGACTGGCTTGTAGTGAGTACCAAGGGGTACTTGCACCTTGCACCAGGCCCAGTTATCCCTTATTAGTGTATAGGGTGTCTAGCAGCTTAGGCTGATAGATAATGGTAGCTTAGCAGAGCAGCTTAGGCTGAACTAGGAGACGTGTGAAGCTACTACAGTACCACTTAGTGTCATATGCACAATATCATAAGAAAACACAATACACAGTTATACTAAAAATAAAGGTACTTTATTTTTATGACAATATGCCAAAGTATCTTAGAGTGTTCCCTCAGTGAGAGGATAGGAAATATACACAAGATATATATACACAATAAAAAATATGCAGTATAGTCTTAGAAAACAGTGCAAACAATGTATAGTTACAATAGGATGCAATGGGGAAACATAGGGATAGGGGCAACACAAACCATATACTCCAAAAGTGGAATGCGAACCACGAATGGACCCCAAACCTATGTGACCTTGTAGAGGGTCGCTGGGACTATTAGAAAATAGTGAGAGTTAGAAAAAAAAACCTCCCCAGGACCCTGAAAAGTGAGTGCAAAGTGCACTAAAGTTCCCCTAAGGACAAAGAAGTCGTGTTAGAGGAATAATGCAGGAAAGACACAAACCAGCAATGCAACAACTGTGGATTTCCAATCTAGGGTACCTGTGGAACAAGGGGACCAAGTCCAAAAGTCACAAGCAAGTCGGAGATGGGCAGATGCCCAGGAAATGCCAGCTGCGGGTGCAAAGAAGCTTCTACTGGACAGAAGAAGCTGAGGTTTTCTGCAGGAACGAAAAGGGCTAGAGACTTCCCCTTTGGTGGACTTTCCCGCCGAAAGAACGCCAACAAGCCTTGCTAGCTGCAAATCGTGCGGTTAGCGTTTTTGGACGCTGCTGAGGCCCAGGAGGGACCAGGAGGTCGCAAATTGGACCAGCAGAGAGAGGGGACGTCGAGCAAGACAGGGAGCCCTCTCTGAAGCCGGTAGCACCCGGAGAAGTGCCAGAAACAGGCACTACGAGGATGCGTGAAACGGTGCTCGCCGAAGTTGCACAAAGGAGTCCCACGTCGCCGGAGACCAACTTAGAAAGTCGTGCAATGCAGGTTAGAGTGCCGTGGACCCAGGCTTGGCTGTGCACAAAGGATTTCCGCCGGAAGTGCACAGGGGCCGGAGTAGCTGCAAAGTCGCAGTTCCCAGCAATGCAGCCCAGCGAGGTGAGGCAAGGACTTACCTCCACCAAACTTGGACTGAAGAGTCACTGGACTGTGGGGGTCACTTGGACAGAGTCGCTGGATTCGAGGGACCTCGCTCGTCATGCTGAGAGGAGACCCAAGGGACCGGTAATGCAGCTTTTTGGTGCCTGCAGTTGCAGGGGGAAGATTCCGTCGACCCACGGGAGATTTCTTCGGAGCTTCTGGTGCAGAGAGGAGGCAGACTACCCCCACAGCATGCACAAGCAGGAAAACAGTCGAGAAGGCGGCAGGATCAGCGTTACAGAGTTGCAGTAGTCGTCTTTGCTGCTATGTTGCAGGTTTGCAGGCTTCCAGCGCGGTCAGCAGTCGATTCCTTATCAGAAGGTGAAGAGAGAGATGCAGAGGAACTCGGCTGATCTCATGCATTCGTTATCTGAAGTTTCCCCAGAGACAGAGACCCTAAATAGCCAGAAAAGAGGGTTTGGCTACCTAGGAGAGAGGATAGGCTACTAACACCTGAAGGAGCCTATCAGAAGGAGTCTCTGACGTCATCTGGTGGCACTGGCCACTCAGAGCAGTCCAGTGTGCCAGCAGCACCTCTGTTTCCAAGATGGCAGAGGTCTGGAGCACACTGGAGGAGCTCTGGACACCTCCCAGGGGAGGTGCAGGTCAGGGGAGTGGTCACTCCCCTTTCCTTTGTCCAGTTTCGCGCCAGAGCAGGGGCTAAGGGGTCCCTGAACCGGTGTAGACTGGCTTATGCAGAATTGGGCACATCTGTGCCCAACAAAGCATTTCCAGAGGCTGGGGGAGGCTACTCCTCCCCTGCCTTCACACCATTTTCCAAAGGGAGAGGGTGTCACACCCTCTCTCAGAGGAAGTTCTTTGTTCTGCCATCCTGGGCCAGGCCTGGCTGGACCCCAGGAGGGCAGATGCCTGTCTGACGGGTTGGCAGCAGCAGCAGCTGCAGTGAAACCCCAGGAAGGGCAGTTTGGCAGTACCAGGGTCTGTGCTACAGACCACTGGGATCATGGAATTGTACCAACAATGCCAGGATGGCATAGAGGGGGCAATTCCATGATCTTAGACATGTTACATGGCCATATTCGGAGTTACCATTGTGAAGCTACATATAGGTAGTGACCTATATGTAGTGCACGCGTGTAATGGTGTCCCCGCACTCACAAAGTTCAGGGAATTGGCTCTGAACAATGTGGGGGCACCTTGGCTAGTGCCAGGGTGCCCTCACACTAAGTAACTTTGCACCTAACCTTTACCAGGTAAAGGTTAGACATATAGGTGACTTATAAGTTACTTAAGTGCAGTGTAAAATGGCTGTGAAATAACGTGGACGTTATTTCACTCAGGCTGCAGTGGCAGGCCTGTGTAAGAATTGTCAGAGCTCCCTATGGGTGGCAAAAGAAATGCTGCAGCCCATAGGGATCTCCTGGAACCCCAATACCCTGGGTACCTCAGTACCATATACTAGGGAATTATAAGGGTGTTCCAGTAAGCCAATGTAAATTGGTAAAATTGGTCACTAGCCTGTTAGTGACAATTTGAAAGAAATGAGAGAGCATAACCACTGAGGTTCTGATTAGCAGAGCCTCAGTGAGACAGTTAGTCACTACACAGGTAACACATTCAGGCACACTTATGAGCACTGGGGCCCTGGGTTACCAGGGTCCCAGTGACACATACAACTAAAACAACATATATACAGTGAAAAATGGGGGTAACATGCCAGGCAAGATGGTACTTTCCTACAGGCTTGTTCGCGGTCTTTCTGCATGGGAACCCCTCACGACGTGGGACATCCATCCTCCAAAGGGGAAGTTCCTAGTCCTCTTCATTCTTGCAGAATCCACAGCTTCTACCATTCGGTGGCAGCTTCTTTGCACCCTCAGATGGCATTTCCTGGGCATCTGCCCAATCTCGACTTTGTCGCGACTCTTGGACTTGGTCCCCTTGTTCCACAGGTACTCTTGTCCGGAAATCCACCTTTGTTGCATTGCTGGTGTTGGTCTTCCTTGCAGAATTCCCCTATCACGACTTCTGTGCTCTCTGGAGAATATAGGTGCAGTTTACACCTACTTTTCAGGGTCTTGGGGTGGGCTATTTTTCTAACCCTCACTGTTTTCTTACAGTCCCAGCGACCCTCTACAAGCTCACATAGGTTTGGGGTCCATTCGTGGTTCGCATTCCACTTTTGGAGTATATGGTTTGTGTTGCCCCTATACCTATGTGCTCTCATTGCAATCTATTGTGACTATACATTGCTTGCATTACTTCCTTTTGCTATTACTGCATATTTTTGGTATTGTGTACATATATCTTGTGTATATTTGCTATCCTCATACTGAGGGTACTCACTGAGATACTTTTGGCATATTGTCATAAAAATAAAGTACCTTTATTTTTAGTATATCTGTGTATTGTGTTTTCTTACGATATTGTGCATATGACACCAGTGGTATAGTAGGAGCTTTGCATGTCTCCTAGTTCAGCCTAAGCTGCTCAGCTATAGCTACCTTCTATCAGCCTAAGCTGCTAGAAACACCTCTTCTACACTAATAAGGGATAACTGGACCTGGTGCAGAGTGTGAGTACCCCTTGGTACCCACTACAAACCAGGCCAGCCTCCTACACCCTGTACCTCAGCCTATCCCAAGCACACCTACAGACCAACTTGCACACACGTCAACACCCAAGGGTAGCTCAGGCAAACATAAGCACCACACATCCCACAGGCATTCACGCAAGCATCACACACATGCAGACATCCACTGCCTCCACTGTGTCCCCCTCCTCCTCGTCTCCTTCCTCCCTCGCAGTTTCGTCTACACTCACACCTGCATGCACTACCTCTACAGCCACTACGTCCCTCTCCAGCACACCCACCACCACAACCCGCTCACGTGCAGTCACCACCCCCACTACCATTCACACGTCCCTGTGTCCTCTCCCAGTGTGTCTGTGACGCCCCCTCCCAAGATACACAAACGCAGGCACACACCCACCCAACAGCCATCCACCTCACGACAGCCTCCAGTGCATGCACCTTCACCCAAAGTCACCAAACGTACACCTCCTACAACCACCACCTCTTCCTCCACTCCCAAACCCCCTCCATCTACCTGTCCCAGTGTGTCCAAGAAACTTTTCCTGTCCAACCTTGACCTCTTTCCCACACCTCCCCACCCCGTCCATCTCATAGGTCCCGAAGTAGCACCTCAGCCACAACATCTCCGGGACCAGTGGTGCCTGTAGTCACCGGAATCTGGAGTGCACCGGCCACCAGGGCAGCCAGTGTGGCACGGAGCCACAGCACAGACAGTCCCCCACCTGTGAAGCATCAGAATTTGGCCAGTGCCAGGCGGGAGAGGGGGAAGACTCTAGCCACCTAAGCCGCTCCCAGAGGTCCCGGTGGGAGTGTGGAGTCAGCTGTGACTGGGCCACAAAAAACCTGGCAAGTCTGGGAAGAGCAGCACGGCGGAGAAGACCGCCATCATCCCCGCTGCCCAGGAGGCCATCGTCAGCACCAGCCCAGCTGCCCAGGAGGCCACCGCCAGCACCAGCCCAGCTGCCCAGGAGGCCATCGCCAGCACCAGCCCCGCTGCCCAGGAGGCCACCGCCAGCACCAGCCCAGCTGCCCAGGAGGCCATCGCCAGCACCAGCCCAGCTGCCCAGGAGGCCACCGCCAGCACTAGCCCCGCTGGGCCATGAAGGACCGCCAGCACTAGCCCCGCTGGGCCATGAAGGACCGCCAGCAAAAGCCGCGCTGGGCCATGAAGGACCGCCAGCAGCTGAGACCCTGCAATGGAGACCGCCATCTCAAGCACCGCTGAACTGGGCACCGCCATCTCAAGCACCGCTGAACAGGGCACCGCCATCTCAAGCACAGCTGAACAGGGCACCGCCGCCTCAAGCACCGCTGCACAGGACACCGCCATCTCAAGCACCGCTGAACAGGGCACCGCCATCTCAAGGACCGCTGGCCCATGAGCAGCAAGGGCACTGACGCAAATGAGTCCGTCACGGGGTGAATGATGCACGCTGGGCACCATGCCCCCTACAGAACCAGTGGAGACTGTTATCCACATGAGAGACTGTGGCTTTGCACTCCCCAGGATTGAACAGTGGGCAGACCACCCACTGTAGAGACATGAGAGACTGTGGCTTTGCACTCCCCAGGATTGAACAGTGGGCAAGCCACCCACTGTAGAGACTTGAGAGACTGTGGCTTTGCACTCCCCAGGATTGAACAGTAGGCAAGCCACCCGCTATAGACACTTGAGAGACTGTGGCTTTGCACTTCCAAGGATTGAACAGTGGGCAGGCCACCCACTGTAGAGACTTGAGAGACTGTGGCTTTGCATTCCCCAGGATTGAACAGTGGGCATGTGGCCCCCTTGTGGATTTGGCGTTGTGCACTCATGCGGCTGAAGTGCCCCCCCTTTCCCTCCCCCTGAGGTGCCTGTTTAGTTGCTGTCTGATGCCCCTGCAGTGTTCTCCCCGTCATGGTCGGGGATCTTGTGTGGGCCTCGCCCATACCGTGTGGTCCCAGTGTTCCACGGACTTTCTTAGAACACTACCTGGACTACTATGCTTGGTATATATTATGTACATGGTGTATATATATATTTCTGCCTACTTGCTTTTAATATATTCCAATGGTTACACTCATTTTCTATTGTCTTTGCATTCTTCTGGGGAGTTTGGGGGTGCAACTGTGATGTATTGATATGCATTAGTGTGTGTGTTGTAGTAGGTGAGGGTGGGGGTCGGGGTGTTGCGTGTGTGTGTCACTCTCTTTTCCCTCCCCCCACCTGTGTCGTAGGTGCAGTACTCACAGTGGTCTTCGCCGCCGGCGTTCATGCTCCTGGTAGAGGAGCAGGAAGACTACTGCAGGGAGAATTTGGAGATCCGGGTCCATGGCGTCCTCGTTCCTCGTGAAGTGTGTAGAGATGAGCGTTTTTCCTTCGGGATTCCTGTTTCCGCCGTGTTTTTATCCACGGTGAATCCGCCCCGGAAAAAGTGGCGGATTGGCCTGTCATAATAGTGTGGGCGGTACATTGTCTCCCGCCTGTCTGTTGGCGGTGACCGCCACAATGTTTGTTTGTACCGCCGTGTCGGTCAGAGTGTTAAAGTGGCTGTCTTTGTTAGCGGTTTCCGCCACGGTCGTAATTGCAATTTTGTTTCCGCCGGCCTGTTGGCGTTCTTACCGTCGCTTTGACACCGACTGCCAGGGTTGTAATGACCACCTAAGAATGATGCACCAAAACTAGGGCCCTTAGATGGAAGTACCTGTCCCTAGAAATCAGTTCGCAGTGCGGGGAGGATGGGTGGGTTGTTAAAGAAACTGCAACTAGAATATGTTTCTACCAGATATATCATTACTGAAGGTAAGTAACTTGTACATCTGATAGAGACTTCTAGTTGCAGATTCCTTACCTTTGAATAGATACCCAAGCAATACCATCCCCAGTGGTGGGCTGAAAACTAAGATCACACCAAAAAGTCCTGCAGGAGCGAAAGGCTTAAATAGCCATCCCTGCGGACCTGACTGTCCAAGCAGTAGTGCTTAGTGAACGTATGTAAGGACGTCCACGTTGCGGCGTGACAGATATCCAGGACTGGAACTCCACCTGCTAATGCTGTGGTAGCATCAGTTGCTCTGGTAGAATGAGCGCCCAAACCCTCGGGGTTGCTTTTTCGCCAAAGCGTAGCACATCTTGATGCAGAAGACCACCCATTGTGACATGGTCCTCTTCTTCACCATCTTCCCTTTCTTTGCAACCACAGATCCCACAAAGAGTTGATCGTCCACCCGGAAATCTTTGGTACGATCTAGATAGAACGCTGTTGTGTAGCCATTTTAGTTATAGCTCCATGCACGTTGTTTTAACACACTAGGCCTGCCGCTGTGCACTTTAACCTAAATATATTTTATTCGGCTCCGGTTTATTATTGTTATAGTTGCTGCTTTTACGGTCTTGTTTTATTTTCTATCTATCTCACTGTTTTACCTAGGCCAGCACTCTGTTCTCAAACAAGACATTCTTGCTCACTCTGTGCTTCTTCCAAAGCTGCCGCAAGATAGGTTGCCGGTGAACGTGGTATAAGTTTAGTCTCCGACATTCGTAGGAAAACACACATCCTTACGTAGGGACATTTTCTCAGAACATCAGCTGTTTTATTATAAAAACACTTCCCTGTCCCTTACACGTTAGAGGGAGATTCCAGCCAGAGAACCACTACTGTATGCTGATTGCCGAATGCTTCGCTACAGGTGTTTTGCAGACTTCAGGCCTTTGCTCAGGTATGGGGGATGATGTCTTACCAGGGGAACCTAAAGAGCAGAATTAGATCTTAACACGCTGTGCTCTACTATAGCCTAAGTAGGAATTAGTCTATTGACTTTAGTGACAATATGGTAGCGTTAATTCTATGTTTTACTCTCCTTGTCACAATTTTTATCTTGTCATGCTGTATCGTCCTGGTTACTGCAGTCCACGCTTTTCTATCTAAGATTTAGTCGCTTTATTAAAGCATTGTTGAAATATATACTGCCTCTGTTTGTCATTGTGTATATGAGACTAATGTAACTGAGAGAAACGGACGAGACCTGAGTGACCACAGCTTCCCTGAGAAACCAGTTATGTCATGCGCTCGGCTGCCCAATCATCCCTTCCCTTGGGTAGAGATGAGGCACTGCTAGTCAGCCGGAGCAAAACCCGGATTGGAGTGACAGGTGTCACCTGTAGTGGGTCAGACTCAGTCTCCCCACACCGCAAGCGATTCTGACACTCGGAATCCAGTAGTCTCATTAGAATAATGAGAGCCAACGTGACAATACCAACATTCTTTTTGGATCCAGACGGTGGAGTCTCTCCTCCTCATGTGAGGGATGTAGGTTGCGTAAAAAGTAGGCAAGATGATAGATTGGTCTATGTGAAAAGGGGTTACCACTTTGGGAAGAAAGGAAGCCCTGGTACAAAGCACCACTTTGTCTGGACGCACTGCTAGGAATGGTGGCTTCAAAGAAAGAGCCTGAAGCTTGCTTACTCTGCGAGCAGAGGTGATGGCAATCAAGAAAGCTGTTTTAAGGGTTAAGAGCCATAAAGGACAATTGTAGAGCAGCTCAAAAGAGGTGCACATGAGGTATGTGAGGACCAAGTTTAAATCTCACTAGGGCATGATGAATGGAACGGGAGGTAACATGTGAGTGAGGCTTTTAAGAAACCTCCCAACAATGGGAGATTTGAAAAGAGAAGGTTGGTTTGGTAGCCATAAGAAGGCAGATTTGGCAGACAAATATCCCTTGAGGGTGCCCAGAGTAGAGCGCTGCTGGGCAAGAGAGAGAATATAGAGGAGAACCTCTGAGATAGGTGCACAGAGGTGATCAACAGATTTGTTGATACACCATGCCACAAATTTCTTCCAACAACAGACGTATACCATTTTGGTGGAGGGACGCCTGGCTGCCAAGATGTCATTACAGACTTCGGGTGGGAGGTCAAAAGCCATCAACTGTCGCCGCTCAAGCTCCATGCAAGGAGCTGGAGACTGAACAGGTTCAGGTAGATAACCGTCCCCTGCTGTTGCAACAAAAGATCCTCCCAAAGGGGCAGTCTGATCGGAGGATCAATGGTCATGCTCAAGAGCTTGGGAAACCAGAATATTCGTGCCCAGTCTGGAGCTACCACGATTACTTGGGCTCGGTCTTGCCTGATCGTCTTCAGAACTCTGGGTAGAAGTGGTATTGACAGGAAGGCGTACAGGAGGCCTGAGTTCCACTCGTGATGAAAAGCGTCACCGAGCAAGTGCCGCCTTGGAAACTCCAACGTGCGAAACAGCTGACACTGCACGTTCTCTGCAGAGGCGAACAGATCTAACCAAGGCTCTCCCCACTGCTGAAAGAAACTTTCACCACCTCCGGATGGAGATGCCATTTGTGATCGACTATACATTGATGGCTGAGTTTGTCTGCTCTGGCGTTCAGGGAGCCCACCAGATGTTGAACCACCAGGGAAATGCCCTGGCATTCCAGCCATGCCTAGAAGTGAAGAGCCTCTTGACAAAGGATCCACGACCCCACTCCGCCCTGTTTGTTGCAATACCTCATGGCGGTGGTGTTGTCGGTGAACACCTGCACCACTTTCCCTTTGAAAGAGGGGGAATACTTTCAATGAAAGTCGGATCGCCCAGAGCTCCAAAAGGTTAATGTGGAGCCCGGCCTCTGCCAGAGACCAGAGGCCTCTGATCTCTGCCTCTCCCATGTGGCCGCCACATCCCAGGAGTGATGCATCTGGCACTACTGTGAAATCTGGCTCCAGAAGGGAGAGGGATCTGCCCTTGACCCAATCTGGATTTGACAACCACCACTGCAGGTCTTTCACAGTTCCCTCCGAGATCTAAACCATGTCAGAGATATTCCCCTGATGCTGCACCCACTGGAACTTCAGGTCCCACTGCGGAGCCCGCATATGCCATCTGGTATGTTGGACCAGCAGGATGCAGGAGGCCATGAGGCCCAGCAGCCTCAGAGTTATTCTCATCGAAATCCAGGATAGAGGCTGAAACATCAGAATCATCGCCAGAATATCCTAGGCACGCATTTTGGGAGGATAAGCCCGAAACTGCACTGTGTCCAGAACAGCTCCGATGAAAGGGAACGTGTGAGAGGGAGTCAGGTATGACTTCTGCACGTTGATAGTGAACCCCAGTGAATGCAGGAGGTTCGCCATAGTCTAGAGGTGGGAGATGACTTTCTGGGGCGTGTCCGCCTTCAACAGCCAGTCGTCGAAGTAGGGGAAGACTGGGATCCCTAACCTGCGCAGATGAGCTGCAACCACTACCATCACTTTCTTGAACACCCGAGGGGCACTGTTAAGGCCAAGGGGGAGCATGGTGAACTGAAAGTGCTCGTGACCTACCACGCATTGTATGTAACATCTGTGGGCCGGAAGGACGGGAATAAGGAAATAGGCATCCTGCAAGTCCAACGCAATCATCCACTCTCCAGGGTCCAGGGCAGAAAGGACCTGAGCTAGGGTTAACATCTTGAACTTCTCCTTCTTGAGGAAGTGATTGAGGGACCGGAGGTCTAGGATAGGGAGAAGACCCTTGTCCTTTTTGGGCACCAGAAAGTAGTGGGAAAAGCAACTACGACCGACTTCTGGCACCTTTGGCTCCCTTGGCCAGGACAGGAGAGCCTTGACTTCCTCATGGAGAAGTGCCAAATGATCCTCTGACAGTTGATCGAATGATGGTGGCATGGCTGGAGGAGAATTCTTGAAGGGGAGGGAGTAGCCTCTTAGGATGATTTGTAGAACCCACCTGTCTGTGGTAATGAATTCCCAGTGGGGCAGATTATTGCGAATTCTGCCGCCAACTGGTCCCGGATGTCCCAACGGACTAGGAAGGTTTTGAGGCAGAGGAGTGGGTGGGGGTGGACTGGGAAGCCCGCTGACTCCCTGATCCACGAGGTCGGTGGATCCCGCATCTGCGGCTGTACAACATGCGCAGATCGGTGGAAATGAACGTGGTTGACTGCCCCTTCTGCCTTCCTGGGCCAAGTCTGGCTGGACCCCAGGAGGGCAGAAACCTGTCTGAGGGGTTGGCAGCAGCAGCAGCTGCAGTGAAACCCCAGGAAAGGTAGTTTGGCAGTACCAGCGTCTGTGCTAGAGACTCGGGGGATCATGGAATTGTCTCCCCAAAGCCAGAATGGCATTGGGGTGACAATTCCATGATCTTAGACATGTTACATGGCCATGTTCGGAGTTACCATTGTGACGCTATACCTAGGTAGTGACCTATGTATAGTGCACGCGTGTAATGGTGTCCCCGCACTCACAAAGTCCGGGGAATTTGCCCTGAACGATGTGGGGGCACCTTGGCTAGTGCCAGGGTGCCCACACACTAAGTAACTTAGCACCCAACCTTTACCAGGTAAAGGTTAGACATATAGGTGACTTATAAGTTACTTAAGTGCAGTGGTAAATGGCTGTGAAATAACGTGGACGTTATTTCACTCAGGCTGCAGTGGCAGGCCTGTGTAAGAATTGTCAGAGCTCCCTATGGGTGGCAAAAGAAATGCTGCAGCCCATAGGGATCTCCTGGAACCCCAATACCCTGGGTACCTCAGTACCATATACTAGGGATTTATAAGGGTGTTCAAGTATGCCAATGTGAATTGGTGAAATTGGTCACTAGCCTGTTAGTGACAATTTGGAAAGCAAAGAGAGAGCATAACCACTGAGGTTCTGGTTAGCAGAGCCTCAGTGAGACAGTTAGTCATCACACAGGGAACACATACAGGGCACATTTATGAGCACTGGGGCCCTGGCTGGCAGGGTCCCAGTGACACATACAACTAAAACAACATATATACAGTGAAATATGGGGGTAACATGCCAGGCAAGATGGTACTTTCCTACACCCCCCCCCCCCAAACGAAGGACAATAAGACTAGCCATTACCTGATGAGTCTTCATTGTCGAAGTGGAAATATCTGGAGAGTCCATCTGCATTCGAGTGGGTACTCCCAGGTCTATGTTCCACTGTACAGTCCATTCCCTGTAGAGATATGGACTACCTCAACAATTTAGGGATTTCACCTTTCATTTGTTTTAGCCAAAGTAGAGGTTTGTGGTCTGTCTGAACAATGAAGTGAGTGCCAAACAGGTATGGCCTCAACTTCTTCAGTGCCCAGACCACAGCAAAGGCCTCCTTCTCTATGGCAGACCAAAGCTTTTCTCTAGGGGTCAACCTTCTGCTGATAAAAGCAACTGTTTGATCCTGGCCCTCAGAATTGAGTTGTGATAAGACTGCCCCTACCCCTAATTCAGATGCATCAGTTTGAACAATTAATTTCTTGGAGTAACATGGTTTTTTTAGGACAGGTGCAGAGTACATGGCCCGTTTCACCTCCTCACAAGCTTTCTGACAGCTAGCTGTCCACAATACCTTTTTAGGCATTGTCTTTGAAGTGAGGTCATTAGGAGGGGCTGCTATGGAGCCATAGTTCTTTATGAACCTCCTGTAGTACCCATTGAGGCCGAAGAAGGCTCTCACCTGGGTCTGAGTTGTAGGGGGAACCCAATCTATGATAGTTTGGATTTTTCCCTGAAGTGGTGCAATCTGTTCTCCACCTACAAGGTGTCCAAGATAAACCACTTTCCCCTGCCCTATCTGGCACTTTGAAGCCTTGATAGTGAGGCCTGCCTTTTGCAGGGCCTCCAAAACTTTCCATAGGTGGACCAGGTGATCATCCCAGGTGGAGCTAAAGACAGCAATATCATCTAGATATGCTGCACTAAAAGCCTCCAAACCTTGCAGGACTGTATTCACCAACCTCAGAAAAGTGGCAGGTGCATTTTTCAAACCAAAGGGCATTACTGTGAATTGGTAGTGCCCTCCAATAGTCGAAAATGCAGTTTTTGCTTTAGCATCCTCTGATAACTTGATCTGTCAATACCCTGCAGTCAAATCAAAGGTGCTTAGATACTTGGCAGATGCCAGTGTATCTATTAGCTCATATGCCCTGGGTATAGGGTGAGCATCAGTTTTAGTTACCTGGTTGAGACCTCTGTAATCCACACAAAATCTCATTTCCCTTTTCCCATCTTTGGAATGAGGTTTTGGTACAAGTACCACAGGAGAGGCCCATGGACTTTCAGCGTGCTCAACCACTCCCAGTTCAAGCATTTTCTGAACTTCTTGTTTTATGCAGTCCCTGACATGGTCAGGCTGCCTATAGATCTTACTTTTAACAGGCAAGCTGTCTCCAGTATCTATAGTGGGCTCACACCAAGAAGTGGTGCCTGGCACAGTAGAAAAGAGTTCAGAAAACTGACCCAGGAGATTTATGCAGTGGTCTTTCTGCTCAGCAGTAAGACAATCTGCTAAAACTACACCTTCCATTAGAGCATCTTGTTCTGTGGAAGAGAAGAGATCAGGGAGAGGGTCACTCTTTTCTTCCTGTCCTTCATCTGTTGCCATGAGCAGGGTGAGATCAGCCCTGTCATAGTAGGGTTTCAGGCGATTGACATGGAGCACCCTAAGGGGACTCCTGGCAGTGCCTAAGTCAACCAAGTAGGTGACTTCTCCCTTTTTTTCAACAATAATGTTGGGTTCACTCCATTTGTCTTGGAGTGCTCTTGGGGTCACAGGCTCCAAGACCCACACTTTCTGCCCTGGTTGGTACTGAATCAGAACAGCCTTCTGGTTATGCCATTGCTTTTGGAGCTCTTGGCTGGCCTGAAGGTTTTTGCTGGCCTTTTTCATATACGCAGCCATTCTGGATCTTAAGCCAAGTACATAGTCCACTATGTCTTGCTTAGGAGCTTTTAAAGGTTGTTCCCAACCCTCCTTTACAAATGTTAGCGGACCTCTTACAGGGTGTCCAAATAGGAGTTCAAGGGGGCTGAAGCCCACTCCTTTTTGGGGTACCTCCCTGTAAGCAAAAAGGAGGCAAGGTAACAGGACATCCCATCTCCTCCTGAGTTTTTCAGGGAGTCCCATTATCATTCCTTTGAGAGTTTTGTTAAACCTCTCAACCAGTCCATTTGTTTGTGTATGATAAGGCGTGGTAAATTTGTATGTTACACCACATTCCTTCCACATGGCCTTCAAGTATGCAGACATAAAGTTGCTACCCCTGTCTGATACCACCTCTTTTGGGAAACCCACCCTGGAAAAGATTCCCAGGAGGGCCTTTGCCACTGCAGGAGCTGTAGTGGTCCTTAGAGGAATTGCTTCAGGATATCTTGTGGCATGGTCCACTACCACCAAGATAAACCTATTGCCTGAAGCAGTAGGAGGGTCAAGGGGGCCAACTATGTCAACCCCTACCCTTTCAAAGGGGACCCCAACCACAGGTAGTGGAATAAGGGGAGCCTTTGGGGTGCCACCTGTTTTGCCACTGGCTTGACAGGTGACACAGGACTTACAAAATTAGTTTGTGTCCTCTGACATTCTAGGCCAATGAAACAGGGGGAAAAGCCTATCCCATGTTTTCATCTGCCCCAAATGTCCAGCCAAGGGAATGTTGTGGGCTAGAGTTAGGAGGAACTCTCTGTATTGCAGGGGAATAACCAATCTCCTGGCAGCTCCAGGTTTTGGGTCCCTTGCCTCTGTATACAAGAGGTTGTCCTCCCAGTAAACTCTGTGAGAGTCACTGACATCCCCATTTTGCTGTTTGACAGCTTGCTGTCTTAGACCCTCTAGTGTGGGACAGGTCTGCTGTACCACACTCAGCTCCTCCCTGGCAGGCCCCCCTCCACCCAAAAGCTCAGCAGTGTCTGCTTCCAGCTCCTCTGGTGAAGGTTCTGCACAGGGGGGAAATTCTTCTTCCTCAGAAGTTGGAACATCTGTAGAGGGAGGGATAGTAGGTAGTGATTTACCTTTACTAACCCTAGCTTTAGGGAGCACTTGGTCCATTATTCCAGGATCCAAGTCACCCTGTCCTTTTTGCTTTTTGGCCTGAGCCCTTGTCAAAGCAAAAATATGCCCAGGAATGCCCAGCATTGCTGCATGAGCCTCCAACTCCACTTCTGCCCAAGCTGATGTCTCTAAATCGTTCCCCAGTAGACAGTCTACAGGTAAATCTGAGGCAACCACAACTTTCTTTGGACCAGTAACCCCCTCCCAGTTGAGATTCACAACAGCCATGGGGTGGCTAAGAGTGTTGTTATGAGCATCAGTCACTTGGTACTGGTGACCAAGTAGGTGTTGTTCATGGTGGACCAGTGTCTCTATTACCAATGTAACACTGGCACCTGTGTCCCTGTAGGCCTAAACCTCAACACCATTTATTATGGGAAGTTGCTTGTACTTATCCATATTAAGGGGACAAGCAACGAAGGTGGCCAAATCAATGGCACCTTCAGAGACTAACACAGCCTCTGTGGTCTCCCTAACAAGACCAACCCCAACTAAATTACCAAAGGTGAGCCCAGCTACTCCCTTGGATTGGCTATTAGTAGGTTTGCTCCCACCACCACTGCTATTACTAGGGGCACTAGGTGTAGCAGTAGGGGTTGTGGTAGTGGGAGGCTTGGTGCTTTTCTTTGGACAACTGGCATCAGTTGTCCAATGGCCTTTTACTTTACATAAATAGCACCATGGTTTCTTTACTTGATTAGAAGAGGATTTGGACCCACCACCCCCACCAGAGTGTTTTTGTGGGCCTGATGAAGACTCATTTTTAGATTTGTCCCCACCCTTGTCTGAAGACTTACCATCCTTCTTCTTGCCATCCTTGTCACCCCCTGTATGAACTTTTCTGTTCACTCTTGTTCTGACCCATTTGTCTGCCTTCTTTCCCAATTCTTGGGGAGAGGTCAGATCTGAGTCCACTAGATATCGGTGTAACAAATCAGACACACAGTTATTAAGAATATGCTCTCTCAGGATCAAGTTATACAGGCTTTCATAGTCAGAAGCTTTACTGCCATGTAACCACCCCTCCAAGGCCTTCACTGAATGGTCAACAAAGTCTACCCAGTCTTGTGAAGACTCCTTTTTGGTTTCTCTGAACTTAATACTGTATTGTTCAGTGGTTAAGCCATAACCATCCAGGAGTGCATTCTTTAAAACTGTAAAATTATTGGCATCACTTTCCTTCACAGTAAGGAGCCTATCCCTACCCTTTCCACTGAAAGAAAGCCATAGGATAGCAGCCCACTGCCTTTGAGGGACCCCCTGTACAACACAGACCCTATCAAGTGCAGCAAACCACTTGTTAATGTCATCCCCCTCCTTATAAGGGGGAACTATCTTGTGCAGATTCCTAGAATCATGCTCTTTCACATGATTACTCTCTGTAATACTGCTGCTGCCACCATGGGGTCCAAACCCCAACCTCTGTCTTTCTTTTTCTAAGTCTAAAGTTTCCCTGTCTAGAGCCAGCTGTTGCTGTTTGAGCTTCAGCCTGGTCTCTTCCACTCTCAGTCTATTGAGCTCCCTTTCTAACATTCTGTCATCAGGGTGGGTGGGTTGGGCATGCTTTGACACAGAAGAATGATGTGAATGAACAGAGGGAGACCTGTCCCTAACAGTTGGCACTCTAACAACCTGGCCTGCAGGAATGACATCCCTACTGTGATGAGAACTCACATTAGTACCAGTTATGCTAGGTGGCCTGCTAAGGGGCAGGTTGGAAAGAATACCATCTAACATTCTTACTGGGGCTACCCCAGAATCAGAGTGTAAACCATATGCTAACTTCTCAACTGATGTGCCACCTAAGGCCTTATCATTTTCAATGAGCACGTTAATCCACAATTCTCTAGAGGGATTCTTCCCTACCCCTAAACCTCTATCAATGCAGAGACTCCTTGCACCTTTCCAGCTAAGGTGGTCATAAGCAGTGCTGGCCAGATCAAGAGTAGGACCTTTACCAGACATGATAGAAAAAAAATGTTTAAGGGACAGAAAAAGAAAGAAAAAGTTTCAGAACTTTTTAAGGAAACAGAAAAAAAAACTTTTTCAACTTTTAAGAAACTTTTTGAAAGTTTAGAGGTACTTTTTAGCACTTAGCAATAGAGTGAGAGAAGAAAAGCAAAACTTTTTGGTTAGGTGTACATACACTGAACTTGTTTTGTATATTTTTCTCTTATGAAAAGTACAAAATGACAAAGTGGTAAGTAGTTGCAAGTACTTATCCCACCGCTGCACAACCAATGTAGGAGGCTGGCCTGGCTTATAGTGGGTACCAAGGGGTACTTACACCTTGCACCAGGTCCAGTTATCCCTTATTAGTGTAGAAGAGGTGTTCTAGCAGCTTAGGCTGATAGAAAAGGTAGCTTAGCAGAGCAGCTTAGGCTGAACTAGGAGACGAGTGAAGCTCCTACAGTACCACTAGTGTCATATGCACAATATCATAAGAAAACACAATACACAGATATACTAAAAATAAAGGTACTTTATTTTTATGACAATATGCCAAAAGTATCTCAGTGAGTACCCTCAGGATGAGGATAACAAATATACACAAGATATATGTACACAATACCAAAAATATGCAGTAATAGCAAAAGGAAGTAATGCAAGCAATGTACAGTCACAATAGATTGCAATGAGTGCACATAGGTATAGGGGCAACACAAACCATATACTCCAAAAGTGGAATGCGAACCACGAATGAACCCCAAACCTATGTGAGCTTGTAGAGGGTCGCTGGGACTGTAAGAAAACAGTGAGGGTTAGAAAAATAGCCCACCCCAAGACCCTGAAAAATAGGTGTAAAGTGCACCTATGTTCCCCAGAGAACACATAAGTCGTGATAGGGGAATTCTGCAAGGAAGACCAACACCAGCAATGCAACAAAGATGGATTTGCGGACGAGAGTACCTGTGGAACAAGGGGACCAAGTCCAAGAGTCGCGACAAAGTCGAGATTGGGCAGATGCCCAGGAATTGCCAGATGAGGATGCAAAGAAGCTGCCACCGGATGGTAAAAGCTGTGGATTCTGCAAGAACGAAGAGGACTAGGAACTTCCTCTTTGGAGGATGGATGTCCCACGTCGTGAAGAAGCTTGCAGACATCTTCCCACGCAGAAAGACCGTGAACAAGCCTTGCTAGCTGCAAGGGTCACGGTTAGGGTTTTTGGATGCTGCTGTGGCCCAGGAGAGACCAGGATGTCGGCAATTGCGTGAGGAGACAGAGGGGGCGCCCAGCAAGATAGGGAGCCCTCACAGAAGCAGGCAGCACCCGCAGAAGTGCCGGAAAAGGCACTACAAAGAAGAGTGAACCGGAGCTCACCCGAAGTCACACAAGGAGATCCCACGATGCCGGAGGACAACGCAGGAGGTTGTGCACTGCAGGTTAGAGTGTTGGGGACCCAGGCTTGGCTGTGCACAAAGAAAATCCTGGAAGAGTGCACAGGAGCCAGAGCAGCTGCAAATCACGCGGTACCCAGCAATGCAGTCTAGCGTGGGGAGGCAAGGACTTACCTCCACCAAACTTGGACTGAAAAGTCACTGGACTGTGGGAGTCACTTGGACAGAGTTGCTGAGTTCCAGGGACCACACTCGTCGTGCTGAGAGGGGACCCAGAGGACCGGTGATGCAGTCTTTTGTTGCCTGCAGCTGCAGGGTGAAGATTCCGTCGACCCACGGGAGATTTCTTCAGCGCTCCTGGTGCAAGAAGGAGGCAGGCTACCCCTAGAGCATGCACCACCTGGAAACAGTCGGGAAAGCCAGCAGGATGAAGCGATATAAGGTTGCTAGTAGTCGTCTTGCTACTTTGTTGCGGTTTTGCAGGCGTCCTGAGCAGTCAGCGGTCGATCCATTGGCAAAAGGTGAAGAGGGAGATGCAGAGGAACTCTGGTGAGCTCTTGCTTTCGTTATCTGAAGAATTCCCCAAAGCAGAGACCCCAAATAGCCAGTAAAGGAGGTTTGGCTACCTAGGAAGGAGGATTGGCTACTAAGAGAGGTAAGAGCCTATCAGAAGGAGTCTCTGGCATCATTTGCTGGCACTGGCCACTCAGAGCAGTCCAGTGTGCCAGCAACACCTCTGTTTCCAAGATGGCAGAGGTCTGGGGCACATTGGAGGAGCTCTGGGCACCTCCCCTGGGAGGTGCAGGTCAGGGGAGTAGTGTAGGAGGCTGGACTGGCTTGTAGTGAGTACCAAGGGGTACTTGCACCTTGCACCAGGCCCAGTTATCCCTTATTAGTGTATAGGGTGTCTAGCAGCTTAGGCTGATAGATAATGGTAGCTTAGCAGAGCAGCTTAGGCTGAACTAGGAGACGTGTGAAGCTACTACAGTACCACTTAGTGTCATATGCACAATATCATAAGAAAACACAATACACAGTTATACTAAAAATAAAGGTACTTTATTTTTATGACAATATGCCAAAGTATCTTAGAGTGTACCCTCAGTGAGAGGATAGGAAATATACACAAGATATATATACACAATAGCAAAAATATGCAGTATAGTCTTAGAAAACAGTGCAAACAATGTATAGTTACAATAGGATGCAATGGGGAAACATAGGGATAGGGGCAACACAAACCATATACTCCAAAAGTGGAATGCGAACCACGAATGGACCCCAAACCTATGTGACCTTGTAGAGGGTCGCTGGGACTATTAGAAAATAGTGAGAGTTAGAAAAATAACCCTCCCCAAGACCCTGAAAAGTGAGTGCAAAGTGCACTAAAGTTCCCCTAAGGACAAAGAAGTCGTGTTAGAGGAATAATGCAGGAAAGACACAAACCAGCAATGCAACAACTGTGGATTTCCAATCTAGGGTACCTGGGGAACAAGGGGACCAAGTCCAAAAGTCACAAGCAAGTCGGAGGTGGGCAAATGCCCAGGAAGTGCCAGCTGCGGGTGCAAAGAAGCTTCTACTGGACAGAAGAAGCTGAGGTTTCTGCAGGAACAAAAAGGGCTAGAGACTTCCCCTTTGGTGGACGGATCCCTCTTGCCGTGGAGAGTTGTGCAGAAGTGTTTTCCCGCCGAAAGAACGCCAACAAGCCTTGCTAGCTGCAAATTGTGCGGTTAGCGTTTTTGGACGCTGCTGAGGCCCAGGAGGGACCAGGAGGTCGCAAATCGGACCAGCAGAGAGAGGGGACGTCGAGCAAGACAAGGAGCCCTCTCAGAAGCAGGTAGCACCCGGAGAAGTGCCAGAAACAGGCACTACGAGGATGCGTGAAACGGTGCTCGCCGAAGTTGCACAAAGGAGTCCCACGTCGCCGGAGACCAACTTAGAAAGTCGTGCAATGCAGGTTAGAGTGGCGTGGACCCAGGCTTGGCTGTGCACAAAGGATTTCCGCCGGAAGTGCACAGGGGCCGGAGTAGCTGCAAAGTCGCGGTTCCCAGCAATGCAGCCCAGCGAGGTGAGGCAAGGACTTACCTCCACCAAACTTGGACTGAAGAGTCACTGGACTGTGGGGGTCACTTGGACAGAGTCGCTGGATTCGAGAGACCTCGCTCGTCGTGCTGAGAGGAGACCCAAGGGACCGATAATGCAGCTTTTTGGTGCCTGCGGTTGCAGGGGGAAGATTCCGTCGACCCACGGGAGATTTCTTCGGAGCTTCTGGTGCAGAGAGGAGGCAGACTACCCCCACAGCATGCACAAGCAGGAAAACAGTCGAGAAGGCGGCAGGATCAGCGTTACAGAGTTGCAGTAGTCGTCTTTGCTACTATGTTGCAGGTTTGCAGGCTTCCAGCGCGGTCAGCAGTCGATTCCTTATCAGAAGCTGAAGAGAGAGATGCAGAGGAACTCGGATGAGCTATTGCATTCGTTATCTGAAGTTTCCCCAGAGCCAGAGACCCTAAATAGCCAGAAAAGAGGGTTTGGCTACCTAGGAGAGAGGATAGGCTACTAACACCTGAAGGAGCCTATCAGAAGGAGTCTCTGATGTCACCTGGTGGCACTGGCCACTCAGAGCAGTCCAGTGTGCCAGCAGCACCTCTGTTTCCAAGATGGCAGAGGTCTGGAGCACACTGGAGGAGCTCTGGACACCTCCCAGGGGAGGTGCAGGTCAGGGGAGTGGTCACTCCCCTTTCCTTTGTCCAGTTTCGCGCCAGAGCAGGGGCTAAGGGGTCCCTGAACCGGTGTAGACTGGCTTATGCAGAATTGGGCACATCTGTGCCCAACAAAGCATTTCCAGAGGCTGGGGGAGGCTACTCCTCCCCTGCCTTCACACCATTTTCCAAAGGGAGAGGGTGTCACACCCTCTCTCAGAGGAAGTTCTTTGTTCTGCCATCCTGGGCCAGGCCTGGCTGGACCCCAGGAGGGCAGATGCCTGTCTGAGGGGTTGGCAGCAGCAGCAGCTGCAGTGAAACCCCAGGAAGGGCAGTTTGGCAGTACCAGGGTCTGTGCTACAGACCACTGGGATCATGGAATTGTACCAACAATGCCAGGATGGCATAGAGGGGGCAATTCCATGATCTTAGACATGTTACATGGCCATATTCGGAGTTACCATTGTGAAGCTAAATATAGGTAGTGACCTATATGTAGTGCACGCGTGTAATGGTGTCCCCGCACTCACAAAGTTCAGGGAATTGGCTCTGAACAATGTGGGGGCACCTTGGCTAGTGCCAGGGTGCCCTCACACTAAGTAACTTTGCACCTAACCTTTACCAGGTAAAGGTTAGACATATAGGTGACTTATAAGTTACTTAAGTGCAGTGTAAAATGGCTGTGAAATAACGTGGACGTTATTTCACTCAGGCTGCAGTGGCAGGCCTGTGTAAGAATTGTCAGAGCTCCCTATGGGTGGCAAAAGAAATGCTGCAGCCCATAGGGATCTCCTGGAACCCCAATACCCTGGGTACCTTAGTACCATATACTAGGGAATTATAAGGGTGTTCCAGTAAGCCAATGTAAATTGGTAAAAATGGTCACTAGCCTGTTAGTGACAATTTGGAAAGAAATGAGAGAGCATAACCACTGAGGTTCTGATTAGCAGAGCCTCAGTGAGACAGTTAGTCACTACACAGGTAACACATTCAGGCACACTTATGAGCACTGGGGCCCTGGGTTACCAGGGTCCCAGTGACACATACAACTAAAACAACATATATACAGTGAAAAATGGGGGTAACATGCCAGGCAAGATGGTACTTTCCTACAAGTAGTCACTCCCCTTTCCTTTGTCCAGTTTCGCGCCAGAGCAGGGCTGAGGGATCCCTGAACCGGTGTAGACTGGCTTATGCAGAGATGGGCAGCATCTGTGCCCATCAAAGCATTTCCAGAGGCTGGGGGAGGCTACTCCTCCCCAGCCATCACACCTATTTCGAAAGGGAGAGGGTGTTACACCCTCTCTCAGAGGAAATCCTTTGTTCTGCCTTCCTGGGCCAGGGCTGCCTGGACCCCAGGAGGGCAGAAACCTGTCTGAGGGGTTGGCAGCAGCAGCAGCTGCAGTGGAGACATCGGAATGGCAGTTTGGCAGTACACGGGTTCTGTGCTAGAGACCCGGGGGATCATGGAATTGTCTGCATTTAGGTGACAATTCCATGATCTTAGGCATGTTACATGGCCATGTTCAGAGTTACCATTGTGACGCTAAACATAGGTAGTGACCTATGTATAGTGCACGCGTGTAATGGTGTCCCCGCACTCACAAAGTCTGGGGAATTTGCCCTGAACAATGTGGGGGCACCTTGGCTAGTGCCAGGGTGCCCACACACTAAGGGGGTCATTCTGACCCTGGCGGTCGGTGACCGCCAGGGTCACCGACCACGGGAGCACCGCCAACAGACTGGCGGTGCTCCGTCGAGCATTCTGACCGCGGCGGTTCAGCCGCGGTCAGAAACGGAAAGTCAGCGGTCTCCCGCCGACTTTCCGCTGCTCGGGAGAATCCTCCATGGCGGCAGAGCGCGCTCCGCCGCCATGGGGATTCTGACACCCCCTACCGCCATCCTGTTCCTGGCGGGTCTCCCGCCAGGAACAGGATGGCGGTAGGTGGTGCCGCGGGGCCCCTGGGGGCCCCTGAAGTGCCCATGCCAATGGCATGGGCACTGCAGGGGCCGTCGTAAGAGGGCCCCACAAAGTATTTCAGTGTCTGCAAAGCAGACACTGAAATACGCGACGGGTGCAACTGCACCCGTCGCACCTTCCCACTACGCCGGCTCCATTCGGAGCCGGCGTCCTCGTGGGAAGGTAGATTTGCCCTGGGCTGGCGGGCGGCCTTTTGGCGGCCGCCCACCAGCCCAGGGCAAATCTCAAAATACCCTCAGCGGTCTTGCGACTGCGGAGCGGTATTTTGTCGGGGGAAGACTGGCGGGCGGCCTCCGCCGCCCGCCAGTCTCAGAATCACCCCCTAAGTAACTTTGCACCCAACCTTCACCAGGTGAAGGTTAGACATATAGGTGACTTATAAGCTACTTAAGTGCAGTGGTAAATGGCTGTGAAATAACGTGGACGTTATTTCACTCAGACTGCAGTGGCAGGCCTGTGTAAGAATTGTCAGAGCTCCCTATGGGTGGCAAAAGAAATGCTGAAGCCCATAGGGATCTCCTGGAACCCCAATACCCTGGGTACCTCAGTACCATATACTAGGGAATTATAGGGGTGTTCAAGTATGCCAATGTGAATTGTTGAAATTGGTCACTAGTCTGTTAGTGACAATTTGGAAAGCAAAGAGAGAGCATAACCACTGAGGTTCTGGTTAGCAGAGCCTCAGTGAGACAGTTAGCCATCACACAGGGAACACATACAGGGCACACTTATGAGCACTGGGGCCCTGGCTGGCAGGGTCCCAATGACACATACAACTAAAACAACATATATACAGTGAAATATGGGGGTAACATGCCAGGCAAGATGGAACTTTCCTACACAACCCCCCCCCCAAACGAAGGACAATAAGACTAGCCAATACCTGATGAATCTTCATTGTCTAAGTGGAAATATCTGGAGAGTCCATCTGCATTGGAGTGGGTACTCCCAGGTCTATGTTCCACTGTACAGTCCATTCCCTGTAGGGATATGGACCACCTCAACAATTTAGGGATTTCACCTTTCATTTGGTTTAGCCAAAGTAGAGGTTTGTGGTCTGTCTGAACAATGAAGTGAGTGCCAAACAGGTATGGCCTCAACTTCTTCAGTGCCCAGACCACAGCAAAAGCCTCCCTGTCAATGGCAGACCAACGCTTTTCTCTAGGGGTCAACCTTCTGCTGATAAAAGCAACTGGTTGATCCTGGCCCTGAGAGTTAAGTTGTGATAAGACTGCCCCTACCCCTAATTCAGATGCATCAGTTTGAACAATTAATTTCTTGGAGTAACATGGGCTTTTTAGGACAGGTGCAGTGCACATGGCCTGTTTGAGCTCCTCAAAAGCTTTCTGACAGCTAGCTGTCCTCAATACCTTTTTAGGCATCTTCTTGCTAGTGAAATCATTAAGTGGGGCTGCAATGGAGCCATAGTTTTTAATGAATCCTCTATAACACCCAGTGAGGCCTAGGAAGGCTCTCATCTGGGTCTGTGTTGTAGGGGGAACCCAATCCATGATTGTCTGGATTTTCCCCTGAAGTGGTGCAATCTGTTCTCCACCTACAGGTGTCCCAGATAAACCAGCATTCCCTGCCCTATCTGGCACTTTGAAGCCTTGATAGTGAGGCCTGCCTTTTGCAGGGCCTCCAAAACTTTCCACAGGTGGACCAGGTGATCATCCCAGGTGGAGCTAAAGACAGGTATATCATCTAGATATGCTGCACTAAAAGCCTCCAACCCTTGCAGGACTGTATTCGCCAACCGCTGAAAAGTGGCAGGTGCATTTTTCAACCCAAGGGGCATCACTGTAAATTGGTAGTGCCCTCCTATAGTTGAAAATGCAGTTTTAGCTTTAGCATCCTCTCCCAATTTGATCTGCCAATACCCTGCAGTCAAATCAAAGGTGCTTAGCTACTTGGCAGATGCCAGTGTATCTATGAGCTCATCTGCCCTGGGTATAGGGTGAGCATCAGTTTTTATTACCTGGTTGAGACCTCTGTAATCTACGCAAAACCTCATGTCCCTTTTTCCATCTTTTGAGTGAGGCTTTTTTGGTACAAGCACCACAGGACTCGCCCATGGGCTTTCAGAAGGTTCAACCACTCCTAGATCAAGCATTTTCTGAACTTCTTGCTTTATGCAGTCCCTGACATGGTCAGGCCTATAGATTTTACTTTTGACAGGCAAGCTGTCTCCAGTATCAATTGTGTGTTCACACCAAGATGTGGTGCCTGGCACAGTTGAAAAGAGTTCAGAAAACTGTCCAAGGAGATTTATGCAGTTGTCTTTCTGCTCTGCAGTAAGACAGTCTGCCAAAACTACACCTTCCACTAAAGTGGAAGAGAAGAGATCAGGGAGAGGGTCACTCTCCTCTTCTCCCTGTCCTTCATCTGTTGCCATGAGCAGGGTGAGATCAGCCCTGTCATAGTAGGGTTTTAGGCGGTTGACATGAATCACCCTAAGGGGACTCCTGGCAGTGCCTAGGTCAACCAAGTAGGTGACCACGCCCTTCTTTTCAACAATGAGGTGGGGTCCACTCCATTTGTCTTGGAGTGCTCTTGGGGCCACAGGCTCCAATACCCACACCTTCTGTCCTGGCTGGTACTGAATCAGAACAGCCTTCTGGTCATGCCATTGCTTCTGGAGCTCTTGGCTGGCCTAAAGGTTTTTACTGGCCTTTTTCATGTACTCAGCCATTCTGGATGTTAGGCCAAGCACATAGTCCACTATATCCTGTTTGGGAGCTTTTAAAGGTTGTTCCCAACCCTCCTTCACAAGTGTTAGTGGACCTCTTACAGGGTGCCCAAGGAGGAGTTCAAAGGGGCTGAAGCCCACTCCTTTCTGGGTCACCTCCCTGTAAGCAAAAAGGAGGCAAGGTAACAGGACATCCCATCTCCTCCTGAGTTTTTCAGGGAGTCCCATTATCATTCCTTTGAGAGTTTTATTAAACCTCTCCACCAGTCCATTTGTCTGTGGATGATAAGGTGTGGTGAATTTGTATGTTACACCACATTCCTTCCACATAGCTTTCAAGTATGAAGACATAAAGTTGCTACCCCAGTCTGATATAACCTCTTTTGGAAAACCCACCCTGGAAAAGATTCCCAGGAGGGCTTTTGCCACTGCAGGTGCTGTAGTGGTCCTTAGATGAATTGCTTCAGGGTAATTTGTGGCATGGTCCACTACCACCAAGATAAACCTATTGCCTGAAGCAGTAGGAGGGTCAAGAGGGCCAACTATGTCAACCCCTACCCTTTCAAAGGGAACCCCAACCACAGGTAGTGGAATAAGGGGAGCCTTTGGTGTGTCAACAGTCTTGCCACTAGCTTGGCAGGTCACACCAGACTTACAGAAATCTTTTGTGTCCTCTGACATCCTAGGCCAGTGAAACAGGGGGAAAAGCCTTTCCCATGTTTTAATCTAGCCCAAATGCCCAGCCAAAGGAATGTCATGTGCCAGAGTTAGGAGGAACTCTCTGTACTGCAGGGGAATGACCAATCTCCTGGCTGCTCCAGGTTTTGGGTCCCTTGCCTCTGTGTACAAGAGGTTGTCCTCCCAGTAAACTCTATGTGAGTCACTGACATCCCCATTTTGCTGCTTGACAGCTTGCTGTCTGAGACCCTCTAATGTGGGACAGGATTGCTGTGCCACACTCAGCTCTTCCCTGACAGGCCTCCATCCACCCAAAAGCTTAGCAGTGTCTGCTGCCAGCTCCTCTGGTGAAGGTTCTGCACAGGGAGAAAATTCTTCTTCCTCAGAAGGAGAATCATCTGTAGAGGGAGGGATAGTGGGTAGGGATTTACCCTTGCCACCCCTAGCTTTAGGGAGCACTTGGTCCGTTGTTCAAGGATCCAGGTCACCCTGTCCTTTTTGCTTTTTGGCCTGAGCCCTTGTCAAAGCAAAAATATGCCCAGGAATGCCCAGCATTGCTGCATGAGCCTCCAACTCCACTTCTGCCCAAGCTGATGTCTCTAAATCATTTCCTAGTAGACAGTCTACAGGTACATCTGAAGCAACCACAACTTTCTTTGGACCAGTAACCCCCCCCAGTTGAGATTCACAACAGCCATGGGGTGGCTAAGAGTGTTGTTATGAGCGTCTGTCACTTGGTACTGGTGACCAAGTAGGTGTTGTTCAGGGTGTACCAGTTTCTCTATCACCATGGTAACACTGGCACCTGTGTCCCTGTAGGCCTGAACCTCAACACCATTGATTAGGGGAAGTTGCTTGTACTTATCCATATTAAGGGGACAAGCAACGAAGGTGGCCAAATCAATGGTACCTTCAGAGACTAACACAGCCTCTATGGTCTCCCTAACAAGACTGACCCCAACTAAATTATGAAAAGTGAACCCAGCTACTCCGCTGGATTGGCTATTAGTAGGTTTGCTCCCACCAACACTGCTTTACTAGGGGCACTAGAGTTTGCAGTAGGGGTTGTGGTAGTGGGAGGTTTGGTGTTTTTCTTTGGACAACTGGCATCAGTTGTCCAATGGCCTTTTACTTTACATAAATAACACCAAGGCTTTTTTACTTGATTTGAAGAGGATTTGGACCCACCACCCCCACCAGAGGATTTTTGTGGGCCTGATCAAGACACATTTTTAGATTTGTCCCCACCCTTGTCAGAAGACATACCATCCTTCTTCTTGCCATCCTTGTCACCCCCTGAATGAACTTTTCTGTTCACTCTTGTTCTGACCCATTTGTCTGCCTTCTTTCCCAATTCTTGGGGAGAGGTCAGATCTGAGTCCACTAGATATTGGTGTAACAAGTCAGACACACAGTTATTCAGAATATGCTCTCTCAGAATAAGATTATACAGGCTTTCATAGTCAGAAACCATACTGCCATGTAACCACCCCTCCAAGGCCTTCACTGAACAGTCAACAAAGTCTAGCCTGTCTTTTGAGGACTCTTTTCTGGTGTCTCTGAACTTAATCCTGTATTGTTCAGTGGTTAAGCCAAATCCATCCAAGAGTGCATCCTTCAAAACTGCTCAATTGTTAGCATCACTTTCTCTAACAGTAAGGAGCCTATCCCTACCCTTTCCATTGAAAGATAGCCAACATATAGCAGCCCACTGCCTTTGAGGGACCCCTGTACCATACAGGCCCTCTCAAGTGCAGCAAACCACTTGTTAATGTCATCCCCCTCCTTGTAAGGGGGAACTATCTTATGCAGATTCCTGGAATCATGCTCTCTAACAGGATTACTATCAGGAATACTGCTGCTGCCACCATGGGGTCCAAACTCCAATCTCTCTCTCCCCTTCTCCAGGTCTAGGGATTCCCTGTCTAGAGCCAGCTGTTGCTGTTTAGGCTTCAATCTGGTCTCTTCCATTCTCAACTTTTTGTGTTCCCTTTCTAACATGTTGTCTTCAGGGTGGGTGGGTTGGGAATGCTTGGACACTGAGGACAAATTGGAAATAACAGAGGGAGATCTGTCCCTAACAGCTTGGACTCTAACAACCTGGCCTCCAGGAACAAAAACATCCCTACTATGATGGGAGCTTCTATTACTACCAGCATTGCTCTGAGGTCTGCTGAGGGGCAGATTTGGAAGAGAACCCTCCACACCTCCCTCAAGGGGTTCCCCTGACTCAGAATGGGGGTATCTACTAACTTCTCAGTTGAAGTGCCAGCTAGGGACTTATCATTCTCAATGAGCATGTCATACAGAAATTCTCTTGAAGGGTTCTTTCCTATCACTAAACCTCTATCAATGGAGAGACTCCTTAGGCTCTTGAAGTTTAAATTGTCATAAGTGGTATTGACCAATTTAAGAGCAGTTCCTACATCAGACATGATAAAAGAAGGTTTAGAGACAGTGAGAAGAGATAAAAAGTTTCAGGACTTTTTAAAGAACAGAGAAAAAAAACTTTTTCAAACTTTTTGGAAACTTTTAGAAGTTTAGAAGTACTTTTCACCATATAGCAGAAAGTGTAAAAGAAGAAAAGCAAAACTTTCTGGTTAGGTGTACATACACTGAACTTGTTTTGTATATTATTCTCTTATGAAAAGTACAAAATGACAAAGTGGTAAGAAGTTACAAGTACTTATCCCACCGCTGCACAACCAATGTAGGAGGCTGGCCTGGCTTGTAGTGGGTATCAGAGGTACTTTCACCTTGTGCCAGGTCCAGTTATCCCTTATTAGTGTAGAAGACGTGTTTGTAGCATCTTAGACTGATAGAAGGTAGCTATGGCAAAGGAGCTTAGGCTGAACTAGGAGACATGTAAAGCTCCTACTATACCACTGGTGTCATATGCACAATATCATAAGAAAACACAATACACAGATATACTAAAAATAAAGGTACAGCTGCAGTGGAGACCCCGGAAAGGCAGTTTGGCAGTACCCGGGTTCTGTGCTAGAGACCCGGGGGATCATGGAATTGTCTCCCCAATGCCAAAATGGCATTGGTGTGACAATTCCATGATCTTAGACATGTTACATGGCCATGTTCGGAGTTACCATTGTGACGCTATACTTTGGTAGTGACCTATGTATAGTGCACGCGTGGAATGGTGTCCCCGCACTCACAAAGTCCGGGGAATTTGCCCTGAACAATGTGGGGGCACCTTGGCTAGTGCCAGGGTGCCCACACACTCAGTAACTTTGCACCCAACCTTTACCAGGTGAAGGTTAGACATATAGGTGACTTATAAGTTACTTATGTGCAGTGGTAAATGGCTGTGAAATAACGTGGACGTTATTTCACTCAGGCTGGACTGGCAGGCCTGTGTAAGAATAGTCAGATCTCCCTATGGGTGGCAAAAGAAATGCTGCAGCCCATAGGGATCTCCTGGAACCCCAATACCCTGGGTACCTCAGTACCATATACTAGGGAATTATAAGGGTGTTCCAGTATGCCAATGTTAATTGGTGAAATTGGTCACTAGCCTGTTAGTGACAATTTGGAAAGCAAAGAGAGCATAACCACTGAGGTTCTGGTTAGCAGAGCCTCAGTGAGACAGTTAGGCATCACACAGGGAACACATACATATAGGCCACAAACTTATGAGCACTGGGATCCTGGCTAGCAGGGTCCCAGTGACACATAACAAACATACTGAAAACATAGGGTTTTCACTATGAGCACTGGGCCCTGGCTAGCAGGATCCCAGTGAGACAGTGAAAACACCCTGACATATACTCACAAACAGGCCAAAAGTGGGGGTAACAAGGCTAGAAAGAGGCTACTTTCTCACAGATATATAAACCCCATGTGCTGAACGGAACCAGTAAGGTAAAAATGAACACTACAGCCCAAACTTGTTAAATACTTGTAGGTAGATATAAACATATATTTCTAGTGTGGCTCAAATCTAGCGAATTGTAAAAATATATATACCGGTGGTACCGAAAAAGCAGTAGAATGAAAAACAAATAGCGCTCAATATCACAATTATGAATGTAGGTATTAGACAAAAAGCCTTGTCAGCAGAGAACTGGACAACGCGCCCCACCGATCGCCAATATTCAAGACCTAGACAAGTCCTATACTAGGATACGGTAGGGCTCGGTAGAGTCAAAACGGGAGAGGAAAAGGGAACTTTAGGGACGGAAAGAGTGGCGCGTCCAGATGGATGTTACGGTGCGCGCTACACATAGAAGCGCAGCTCAAGCGATCTCTAACAATTTATAGTTTTAAAACAAAGAGAGGTCGCCGGTATGCACGGCGCGTGCCGAATAATCAACATTACGGAGCACGCCAAAAGTGCCAGAGCGCATCGCGGCTCAAGCGCTCCAGCATATGGATACTTTGGTACGCGGACGCGAAGAGGATCATTACGAGAGCTCCCGTAAAGCAACTATAATTTAAAACTATCTACATAAGATTGAAAGAAAGGTCACAGGAGAACTTACTAGTCTGAAGTACCACTTCTGGCGGCACACCTGCATGTTTTCTGTGCTCCTGGAATACTGGGGCTTAGCAGAGGGAAGGGCCTTAAGAGGACGGGAGGAAGAGCCGCAGAAAGAGAAAAAGGACTATGCAGAAAATGTAGAAAAAACATAAATAAAGGACAATGTATTGTATACCCAAAAACGAGGGTGGTGCCAAACAAGGAGAGACTCTCTCAATATACCCTATGATAAAGATGCACATAGTTAAGTTGGAGTAAATAACAAACAACCCTACTACATCCATTTAGGACCTAGTTTTATAAGAATAAAGAAGGACAGCTCCATAAACAATAAGAATTTACTTATGCATAAAGTTAGTCCAAGAAATGTTGTTGTTATGCCCATTGAGATGTGTTTTTAATCTGTACACCCAACGTTGTTCCTTCTCAAATAACCTGTTGGAGCAGTCTCTATTGTCCTTGATGGTTTCCAAAATGATCCATCTAAGGTCTTCAGGGGTATGATGTTTTTCAATATAATGATTAGTCAATTTAGTGGCAGTTCTTTTACATCTAATTGTACTTCGGTGTTCGTTAATACGTGTCTTTACCATTCTAGTAGTCATACATATATATCTCAAGTCACATGGGCAGAGAATCATATATATGCAGTTTTTAGTGCGGCAGTTAGTATGTGATCTTAATTGCCATTTCTTTGATTCACCCAAATCCAATTCTTGCGTGCTTATTGTTAATGGGCAGACATTACATCCACCACAAGGGTGATGGCCCGTGACCCCCAACCAATGTCTAGTACTAGTAGGGTTGGGTAGTTTCTGTAGTGCTGGTCTGGTGTGGATCACTAGATCTCGAATATTTTGTATTCTCTTAAAAGAGAAAAGAGCACGTTCAAGGGATTCCCCAGCACTATTAAGAATCGGCCAGTGTCTCTGCACTATTTTCTTGATCTGATTACTCAATGGGGTAAAAGTAGTCACACAAGTCAACCTGGATTGCTCTTCACGTATAGTGTTAGTTAGAAGGGATTCTCTAGGAATGTTGCTGGCTCTTTCCTTAGCTCGTCTGATCTTAGAAATAGAGTAATTTTGTTCCTGTAGTTTGCAATCTAAGGTATTTGCTTGGGTCTGGAAATCAGATATTTCTGAACAGTTACGCCTAATTCTTAGAAAGTGACCGAAGGGGAGATTATCTCTCAAGGCTTTAGGGTGATGGCTATCATAAAGTAAGAGACTGTTTCTATCTGTGGGCTTGTGAAACACAGATGAGTGTAGAAGGCCATCTTTTAATGTGATCCATAGGTCAAGGAAAGATACCTTTTTATCTGACATATTAGCACTAAAACGAAGATGGACATCCAAAGTGTTGATCCAGTGGATAAAGGCAGTTGCTTGCTCTGCATCCCCTTTCCAAACTACCAGGATCTCATCTATGTAGCGACGCCACAGTCTGATGTTGGAAAAAAAGGGTTGTGATGGTGTAAGTATATGTTGTTGTTCAAAAGTGTGTAGGAAAGTACCATCTTGCCTGGCATGTTACCCCCATTTTTCACTGTATATATGTTGTTTTAGTTGTATGTGTCACTGGGACCCTGTTCACCAGGGCCCCAGTGCTCATAAGTGTGCCTGAATGTGTTACCTGTGTAGTGACTAACTGTCTCACTGAGGCTCTGCTAATCAGAACCTCAGTGGTTATGCTCTCTCATTTCTTTCCAAATTGTCACTGACAGGCTAGTGACTATTTTTACCAATTTACATTGGCTTACTGGAACACCCTTATAATTCCCTAGTATATGGTACTGAGGTACCCAGGGTATTGGGGTTCCAGGTGATCCCTATGGGCTGCAGCATTTCTTTTGCCACCCATAGGGAGCTCTGACAATTCTTACACAGGCCTGCCACTGCAGCCTGAGTGAAATAACGTTCACGTTATTTCACAGCCATTTTACACTGCACTTAAGTAACTTATAAGTCACCTATATGTCTAACCTTTACCTGGTAAAGGTTAGGTGCAAAGTTACTTAGTGTGAGGGCACCCTGGCACTAGCCAAGGTGCCCCCACATTGTTCAGAGCCAATTCCCTGAACTTAGTGAGTGCGGGGACACCATTACACGCGTGCACTACATATAGGTCACTACCTATATGTAGCTTCACAATGGTAACTCCGAATATGGCCATGTAACATGTCTATGATCATGGAATTGCCCCCTCTATGCCATCCTGGCATAGTTGGCACAATCCCATGACCCCAGTGGTCTGTAGCACAGACCCTGGTACTGCCAAACTGCCCTTCCTGGGGTTTCACTGCAGCTGCTGCTGCTGCCAACCCCTCAGACAGGCATCTGCCCTCCTGGGGTCCAGCCAGGCCTGGCCCAGGATGGCAGAACAAAGAACTTCCTCTGAGAGAGGGTGTGACACCCTCTCCCTTTGGAAAATGGTGTGAAGGCAGGGGAGGAGTAGCCTCCCCCAGCCTCTGGAAATGCTTTGTTGGGCACAGATGTGCCCAATTCTGCATAAGCCAGTCTACACCGGTTCAGGGGACCCCTTAGCCCTGCTCTGGCGCGAAACTGGACAAAGGAAAGGGGAGTGACCACTCCCCTGACCTTCACCTCCCCTGGGAGGTGTCCAGAGCTCCTCCAGTGTGCTCCAGACCTCTGCCATCTTGGAAACAGAGGTGCTGCTGGCACACTGGACTGCTCTGAGTGGCCAGTGCCACCAGGTGACGTCAGAGACTCCTTCTGATAGGCTCCTTCAGGTGTTAGTAGCCTATCCTCTCTCCTAGGTAGCCAAACCCTCTTTTCTGGCTATTTAGGGTCTCTGTCTCTGGGGAAACTTTAGATAACGAATGCAAGAGCTCATCCGAGTTCCTCTGCATCTCTCTCTTCACCTTCTGCCAAGGAATCGACTGCTGACCGCGCTGGAAGCCTGCAAACCTGCAACATAGTAGCAAAGACGACTACTGCAACTCTGTAACGCTGATCCTGCCGCCTTCTCGACTGTTTTCCTGCTTGTGCATGCTGTGGGGATAGTCTGCCTCCTCTCTGCACCAGAAGCTCCGAAGAAATCTCCTGTGGGTCGACGGAATCTTCCCCCTGCAACCGCAGGCACCAAAAAGCTGCATTACCGGTCCCTTGGGTCTCCTCTCAGCACGACGAGCGAGGTCCCTCGAATCCAGCGACTCTGTCCAAGTGACCCCCACAGTCCAGTGACTCTTCAGTCCAAGTTTGGTGGAGGTAAGTCCTTGCCTCACCTCGCTGGGCTGCATTGCTGGGAACCGCGACTTTTGCAGCTACTCCGGCCCCTGTGCACTTCCGGCGGAAATCCTTTGTGCACAGCCAAGCCTGGGTCCACAGCACTCTAACCTGCATTGCACAACTTTCTAAGTTGGTCTCCGGCGACGTGGGACTCCTTTGTGCGACTTCGGGTGAGCACCATTTCACGCATCCTCGTAGTGCCTGTTTCTGGCATTTCTCCGGGTGCTACCTGCTGCTGAGAGGGCTCCTTGTCTTGCTCGACGTCCCCTCTCTCTCCTGGTCCAATTTGCGACCTCCTGGTCCCTCCAGGGCCACAGCAGCGTCCAAAAACGCTAACCGCACGATTTGCAGCTAGCAAGGCTTGTTGGCGTTCTTTTGGCGGGAAAACACTCCTGCACGACTCTCCACGGCGAGAGGGATCCGTCCACCAAAGGGGAAGTCTCTAGCCCTTTTCGTTCCTGCAGAAACCTCAGCTTCTTCTGTCCAGTAGAAGCTTCTTTGCACCCGCAGTTGGCATTTCCTGGGCATTTGCCCATCTCCGACTTGCTTGTGACTTTTGGACTTGGTCCCCTTGTTCCACAGGTACCCTAGATTGGAAATCCACAGATGTTGCATTGTTGGTTTGTGTCTTTCCTGCATTATTCCTCTAACACGACTTCTTTGTCCTTAGGGGAACTTTAGTGCACTTTGCACTCACTTTTCAGGGTCTTGGGGAGTGTTATTTTTCTAACTCTCACTATTCTCTAATAGTCCCAGCGACCCTCTACAAGGTCACATAGGTTTGGGGTCCATTCGTGGTTCGCATTCCACTTTTGGAGTATATGGTTTCCCCATTGCATCCTATTGTAACTATACATTGTTTGCACTGTTTTCTAAGACTATACTGCATATTTTTGCTATTGTGTATATATATCTTGTGTATATTTCCTATCCTCCCACTGAGGGTACACTCTAAGATACTTTGGCATATTGTCATAAAAATAAAGTACCTTTATTTTTAGCATAACTGTGTATTGTGTTTTCTTATGATATTGTGCCTATGACACTAAGTGGTAGTGTAGTAGCTTCACACGTCTCCTAGTTCAGCCTAAGCTGCTCTGCTAAGCTACCATTATCTATCAGCCTAAGCTGCTAGACACCCTATACACTAATAAGGGATAACTGGGCCTGGTGCAAGGTGCAAGTACCCCTTGGTACTAACTACAAGCCAGTCCAGCCTCCTACAAAGTGTACATATACAAACATGCAAGACTGGGTGCAAAGGTACTTCCCATGGAGGTACCTTGTATTTGATGGTAAAGGCTTTCTTCAAATTGGAAAAAGTTATGTTTAAGAGCCACACTGGCACACTGCATAATAAAACTGACAGGGGTGTTGTAAGTCCATGTGTTGGACCGGAGTAGGTCTTTCACTGTGGTGAGAGTTGCCTCCTGGGGTATATTAGTGTATAAAGCCTCAACGTCAAGGCATATCAGCATGTCAGTGGTGCCAGTATTGTTAATATCCTCTAGTAGAATCAAAGTATCTTTAGTGTCTTTCAAACATGTTGAAGTTGCTTGAACAATGGGTTTAAAAAAGAAGTGACAAAATTTAGAGAGAGGTTCAAGGAGGGAACCTATCCCTGACACTATAACTCGTCCTGGAGGAGGAGTACCCTTGTGAATCTTGGGAAGACAGTAGAAGTATGGTACCCTAGGGCTATTAGCATCTAAGAACTCAGCCTCATGTTGCGTGATCCAGCCAGCTGATTCCGCTTCGGTTATCATCCCACGGATCATGTGTTGCAAACGTACAGTGGGGTCTGTAGATATACGTCTATAAAAGGTACCATCACTCAGCAATCTGAGGCATTCTTGTCTGTAGAAGGTTGTATCTAGAACCACAATAGAGCCCCCTTTATCTGTAGGTTTTATAGTGATCTCCAAATTATGTTGTAAGGATTGAATAATTCCCCTTTCCAGTTTGGATATGTTCTGAAAGGGATGTGGGGATTCTAGAAGTTGTATTTCATTACGTACCGCTTTCTCAAAGGTAAGTACTTCTATAGGAACCGAGGTAGGGGGAGGCATAAAAGAAGATGGATTCCTAAGGTTGGTATCTCCTCCCCGGTCTATAGTGGGGCTGTCTTTAAAGAAAAAGTGTAGCCGGATCTTTCGAAATAGAGCTGTCATCTCGCAGTTTAGTCGGAATTGATCTTCCTTCGGAGTTGGCACAAAGCCTAATCCCTTCTCCAGAACTGCCGTCTCAGATGGGGTAAGTAAAGTACCGGAAAGATTGACAACTAGGGTTTCTTTTGTGATGTTACACTGTGACTCCTGGTGATCATTTGGGGTTCTTCTTGTGCCCAATGGACGTTTCTGCCTCTGCCTCTGCCCGGCCTCTTCCTAAAAAAGGAATGTAATTAAACTGAGGCTGTGGTTGGAAGAAGGGCATGGGAATTTGTTGCCAAGGAGGTACCTATTGATAAGGAAATGGAGGATTACAATGGGTCGGGGGAACATAGCGGTTTTGATTAGGTCTCGACCCCTCATCACTGCTCCAGTCATCTGAGCTCGAGCTGTAATGTGGTCCCCGAGATTAACGTTGTGAGACATCCGAGTCATCTGAGGTTTCTGATGCTCCTTCACATTGATAATCATCCTTGGTATAAGTGTAAACTTTCTCTCTGTTGAATCTCTTGATGTCTTTCTGTAGTTTGTTAATCTTCTGTTGTGTTAAATATTCTTTGGTCTCATTTAGATCTAAATTGATCTCTGATAAACGAGATTTAAACTGAGAGAGTTGGACTGTAGTCTTAATTGATGTTTCCATGATTGAGATCTGGATGGTGAAGGAATCAGCCAGACGTTTAGAAGTGTTGATAATCAAAACTAACCAATCTCTGGTACATTTCCATGAAATTTGTGCCCAATCAAGACGGAATTGTAGATCTTGTAAAAAGATCCTAGGAACATTCGTAACAATCAAACCATTTGGTGCGATGTTGGCCCTTAAATATTCTGTCATTATCGTGCCATGGAGAAGGGTCTTGATTAGTTCTTTTTTCAAAGCTGATAGTTTAGCCCAATCTTCCTTGGAACCACCGGAGGGGCCACCGCTATCTTCTCCTAAAATCGAAGTAGCCTGTAGGATGGCTTGCACCATATTGTCATGAAAACTCAGACCTTGTAAGTCTGACATACTCACCACCTGATAATTAATCGGGGTGAACGTAAAGCCCCGCAGCTAAACAAGGAGTCCTTGCCTCCCCACGCTAGACTGCAAACCTGTGTACTGCGTGATTTGCAGCAGCTCCAGCTCCTGTGCACTCTTCCAGGATTTCCTTCGTCCACAACCTAGCCTGGCTCCCCAGCACTCCGTCCTGCAATGCTCAACCCTCTGAGTTGGCCTCCGGCGTCGTGGGACCCTCCTTTGTGACTCTGAGACAGCTGCAGTTCACAAATCTTCTAAGTGCCTGTTCGGGTACTTCTGCGGGTGCTGCCTGCTTCTGTGGGGGCTCTCTGAGTTGCTGAGCGCCCCCTCTGTCTCCTCCTCCATGGGGCGACATCCTGGTCCTTCCTGGTCCCCAGCAGCACCCAAAAACCTCTACCGCGACCATTGCAGCTAGCAAGGCTTGTTTGCGGTATTTCTGTGTGGGAACACTTCTGCAACCTTCATCGCGACGTGGGACATCTTCCATCCAAAGGAGAAGTTCCTAGTCCTCTTCGTTGTTACAGAAATCCAAGCTTCTTCCATCCGGAAGCAGCTTCCTTGCACCTTCATCCAGGGTTTTCTGGGCTCCTGCCCCCCCCGGACACTACCGCGACTCTTGGACTTGGTCCCCTTGCTTTGCAGGTCCTCAGGTCTAGGAATCCATCTTCAGTGCTTTGCTGGTGTACTTTACTCCTACTTTTCAGGGTCTTGGGGTGGGGTATCTTGGACACCCTGACTGTTTTCTTACAGTCCCAGCGACCCTCTACAAGTTCCCATAGGTCTGGGGTCCATTCGTGATTCGTATTCCCACTTTTGGAGTAAATGGTTTGTGTTGCCCCTAGACCTATGTTCACCTATTGCATCCTATTGTAATTCCACACTGTTTGCATTACTTTTCTTACTCTTACTTACCTGTTTTGGATTTGTGTACATATAACTTGTGTATATTACTTACCTTCTTACTGAGGGTGCTCACTGAGATACTTGTGGCATATTGTCATAAAAACAAAGTACCTTTATTTTTAGTAACTCTGAGTATTGTGTTTTCTTATGATATTGTGCATATGATATAAGTGGTATAGTAGGAGCTTTGCATATCGCCTAGTTCAGCCTAAGCTGCTTTGCCATACCTACCTTCTATCAGCCTAAGCTGCTAGAAACACCTCTATTCTGGTAATAAGGGATAACTGGACCTGGCACAGGGTGTATGTACCAGAGGGTACCCACTATAAGCCAGCCCAGCCTCCTACAATCAGGAGGTAGAACTCCCCCCTCCTAACCTAACTAGGGAGACCAGGGTTCCAAGATCCCTGTCTTCACAGATAAGACTCACAGAATCTGGTTCTTCCACAGGGGAGTCCATTTCCTCTGTGAACATTGAGGGCAGCCTCAATGAGGAGGACATCCTTTTAGCAAGGATGGCCAAAAGATTAGCCCTGGAGAAACAGCTCCTGACTATAGAAAGGGAGAGAGCAGAAATGGGCTTAGGGCCCATTCATGGTGGCAACAACATAAATAGGGTCAGAGAGAATACTGACATCCTAAAAATCCTCCACGGGATTGTCTCAAAATATGAAGAGGGTGATGATATCACCAAATGGCTCACAGATTTTGAGAGGGCTTGTGCAACCAATAAGTTAAACTGATCTCACTGTGGAGCTCTCCTTTGGGAACTGTTCACTGGTAAGTGTAAGCATAGACTCCTCACACTCTCTGGTAAGGATGCAGAATCCTATGACCTCATGAAGGCTACCCTGATTGAGGGCTTTGGATTCTCAAATGAGTACAGAATTAGGTTCAGGGGGGCTCGCAAAACCTAGAGCCAGTCCTGGGTTAATTTTGTTGACTACTCAGTCAAAACACTAGATGGTTGGATAACTGGCAGTGGAGTGAATGACTATGATGGGCTGTATAGTTTATTTATGAAAGAACATCTGTTAAGTAACTGCTTTAATGACAACTTGCATCAACATCTGGTAGACCTAGGTCCAATTTCTCCCCAAGAATTAGGAAAGACAAGGGTGACCCAGACTTGCACGTGGGTGACCAAAAGAAAAGGGTCACAAAGCCTCCCCAGGGGAAGGGTGGTGAGACATCCAAGGACAAAACTAAAGAGTATTTGCAAGGGCCCCAAAATCCTGCTCAGGAAGGTGGACCCCAGTCTCTTCACAGTCCACAAATGGATATAAGGGTAAAAACTTTGATCTTAAAAAGGCCTAGTGTCACAGTTGTAAACAGCATGGACACCAAACTGAAAACAAGGCCTGTCCCAAGAAAAGTCCCACTAACTCTACTTCAGTTAGCACTGGAATAGCCAGTTTCCAGGTAGGATCAACAGTGTGCCCAGAGCTAATCAGGGTTCACACTGAAGCTACTCTAGTCTCTGAAGGTGGGGTGAACATAGCCACTTTAGCTGCCTGGCCGCCTAACATGCAAAAATACAGGCAGCAGCACTTGATAAATGGGACAAAAGTAGAAGCTCTGAGAGATACAGGTGCCAGTGTCACCATGGTGACAGAAAGAATGGTTTACGCAGGACAGTATTTGGCTGGACAAACATATCCAGTTACCAATGCTGATATTGTAACTAAAGTTCATCCCATGGCAATGGTGACTTCAGGGGTTACTGACCTGAAACAGGTGGTGGTCTCTTCTGCAATCCCAGTACAATGTTTGCTAGCGAATGATTTGGAGTCCTCAGCATGGGCTGAGGTAGAACTCAAAACCCAAGCAGCCATGCTGGATATCCTTGAACTGGTGTGTGTAAAAACAAGAGCACAGAGCAGAGCACATGGTGAAAAAGAAGTGTTGGAGCCTGGAATAATGACCCAACCTTCCAAGAGAAAAGGTAAGAGGACTGGGGGACCAACCTGTGTACGGCAAAAGGAGCAGGACCTCTCTTCCCAGGAAGATGTCCTATCCCCTGAGGGAACTGAGTCCATGGAGCTGAAAACCTTACCAGGTGGAGCTCTTGGGCCCAGGGGGACACTCAAGGGAACACCTGTGCCAGGGAGAAAAGACTTGTCCCACTCTTGAAGGCCTGAGACAGCAAGCTGCTGAACAGGAGAAGGGAGATGTCAGTGGCTCCCACAGGGTCTACTGGGAGGATGGACTCCTGGTCTCTGAGGCAAGAGATCCCAAACCTGGTGCCACTAGGAGAGTGGTAGTGCCTCAGGAGTTTAGAGAGTTTATCCTCACATTGGTCCATTACATCCCCCTAGCTGGGTATTTGGGACAAACCAAGAATTGGGAGAGATTAGTGAACCATTTCTATTGGCTCAACATGTCCAAGAAAGTAAGGAAGTTTTGTAGCTCCTGTGTCACCGGTCAAGTAGTGGCAAGACAGGTGGCCATCCAAAGGCCCCTCTCATTCTACTTCCAGTGGTTGGGGTCACCTTTGAAAGGGTTGTTGTGGACATCTTGGGTTCACTGGAAACTCCCACAGCCTCAGGGAACCAATACATACTGGTAGTAGTGGATCATGCTACCAGATACCCTGAAGCAATTCCCCTTAGGTCGACTACTGCCCTGCAGTAGCCAAAGTCCTAATAGGTATTCTTACCAGAGTGGGCTTCCCTAAGGAGGTGGTTTCTGACAGAGGTACAAACTTCATGTCAGCTTACCTCAAACATATGTGGAATGAGTGTGGGGTGACTTATACATTCACCACACCCTATCATCCACAAACCACTAGCCTTGTTGAAAGGTTTAACAAGACATTGAAGGGCATGATCGTGCGGCTCTCTGAAAAACTCAAAAGGAGATGGGATGTCCTCCTGCCATGCTTGCTTTTCACCTATAGAGAGGTGCCACAGAAGGGAGTAGGGTTTTCCCCCTTTGAGCTTCTGTTTGGCCACCCTGTCAGGGAAGCACTGGCACTTGTTAGGGAAGGCTGGGAGAGACCACTCCATGACCCTAAACAAGAGTTGGTGGACTATGTGCTTGGCCTTCATTCAAGGATGTCTGAGTACATGGAAAATGCATCCAAAAAATTGAGGTCAGCCAACAACTCCAGAAGTTGTGGTATGACCAAAAGGCTGCAATGGTTGAATTTTAACCAGGGCAGAAAGACTGGGTTCTGGAGCCTGTGGCTCCCAGAGCACGTCAGGACAGATGGAGTGGCCCTTACCCAGTTCTTGAGAAAAAAAGAGTCAGGTCACTTACTTAGTGGACCTGGGCACTAGCAGGACCCCCAAGGGGGTGATCCATGTTAACCGCCTGAAACTCCATTATGATAGGGCAGACATAACCATGCTGATGGTTACTGATGAGGATCAGGAAGCAGAGGGTGAACCTCTCCCTGACCTCCTCTCAACTGACCCTAAAGATGGATCAGTAGATGGAGTTGTCTATTCAGACACCCTCTCTGCCCAACACCAAGCTGACTACAGGCAAGTCCTGGAGCAGTATGCTGAGCTCTTCTCTTTGACCCCTGGTCAGACACACCTGTGTACCCATGATGTGGACACAGGAGACAGCCTGCCTGTCAAAAACAGAATATACAAACAGTCTGACCAAGTCAAAGAGAGCATCAAAGTGGAAGTCCACAAGATGCTGGAGTTAGGGGTAATAGAGCACTCTGACATTCCCTGGGCTAGCCCAGTGGTCTTAGTCCCCACACCTCATACCAAGTATGGAAAGAGAGAAATTAGGTTTTGTGTAGACTACAGAGGACTCAATTTTGTCACCAATACAGATGCTCAGTGTAGGAGGCTGGCCTGGCTTATAGTGGGTACCTGATGGTACTTACACCTTGTGCCAGGTCCCGTTATCCCTTATTAGTAGATTAGTAGTGTCCTAGCAGCTTAGGCTGATAGAGGTAGCTATAGCAGAGCAGCTTAGGCTGAAGTAGGAGACATGCAAAGCTCCTGCTCTACCACTTATGTCATATAGCACTATGGCCCTCATTCTGACCCTGGCGGTCCTAGACCGCCAGGGCCGCGGGCAACGGAAGCACCGCCAACAGGCTGGTGGTGCTTCATTGCCCATTCTGACCGCGGCGGTAAAGCCGCGGTCAGAAAAGGGGATCCGGCGGTTTCCCGCCGGAATACCCCTGGCAGGGCTGAACCTCCATGGCGGCGCTGCAAGCAGCGCCGCCATGGGGATTCCGACCCCCTTCCCGCCAGCCTGTTTCTGGCGGTTTTGACCGCCAGGAACAGGATGGCGGGAACGGGTGTCGTGGGGCCCCTGGGGGCCCCTGCACTGCCCATGCCACTGGCCTAACAGGGCCCCAGCATGATTTTCACTGTCTGCATCGCAGACAGTGAAAATCGCGACGGGTGCAACTGCACCCGTCGCACCCCTGCAACACCGACGGCTCCATTCGGACCCGGCTTCTGTGTTGCAGGGCCTTTCCCGCTGGGCCGGCGGGCGCTCCTTTAGCGGGCGCCCGCCGGCCCAGCGGGAAAGCCAGAATGGCCTCCGCGGTCTTTTGACCGCAGAGCGGCCAAATGGCGGTAACCGCATGGCAGGCCCGCGGTCAGAATGACCGCCTATATCATAAGAATCCCAATACTCAGAGTTACTAAAAATAAAGGTACTTTATTTTAGTGACAATGTGCCTAGAATATCTCAGAGGATATACTCCCTTAGGAGGTAAGTAAAATACACAAAATATACACACAAACAAAAATCAGGTAAGTAAACAGTTAGAAAAGTAGTGCAAACACTGTAGAATACAGTAGGATGCAATAGGCCTGGGGGCAACACAAACCATATACTAAGAAAGTGGAATGTGAATCACTTAGGGACCCCAGCCCTAGGGTAGTGTGTAGAGGGTCACTGGGAGTGTAAGAAAACACTAAGGGTGTCCAAGATACCCCACCCTAAGACCCTGAAAAGTAGGAGTAAAGTTACCATACTTCCCCAGAAACACACTAAAGTTGTGATAGGAGATTTTGCATAGACCACAACAGACTGCAAAGCACTGAAGACGCATTCCTGGACCTGAGGACCTGCAAAGGAAGGGGACCAAGTCCAAGAGTCACAAAAGTGTCCAGGGAGGGCAGGAGCCCACTTACCTTCCAGGTGGAATAAGCTGAAGATTCTGCAACAACGGAAGATGCCAGGAACTTCTCCTTTGCACAGAAGATGTCCCACAGCGTGCTGGAGGATGCTGATTTGTTTCCATGCAGAAAGACCGCAAACAAGCCTTGCTAGCTGCAAAGGTCGCAGTTGAAGAAAATGGGCGCTGCCTGGGCCCAGGAAGGACCAGGAGGTCGCCCCTTGGAGGAGGAGGCAGAGGGGGCGCTCAGCAACACAGAGCACCCACACAGAAGCAGGCAGCACCAGCAGAAGTACTTGAACACGGTTTCAAGAAAATTGAGCACGGCAGTCGTCTCAACACTACAAAGGAAGGTCCCACGAAGCCGGTGGTGAACTCAGCAAGTTGAGCAATGCAGGATGGAGTGCTGGGGACCTGGGCTGTGCTGTGCACGAAGGATTCCTTGCAAAAGTGCACAGAAGCCCTAGCAGCTTCAGTTCACGCAGTACACAGGATAACTATCTGGCGTGGGGAGGCAAGGACTTACCTCTACCAAATTTGGACAGATGGACCACTTGATTGTCGGGGTCACTTGGATCCAGCTCCTGTGTTGCAGGGACCATGCTCATCACGATGAGAGGGGACCCAGAGGACCAGTGAAGCAGAAGGTTGGTGCCTGCGTTAGCAGGGGGAAGATTCCTTCGACCCACAGGAGATTTTTTCTTCGCTTCCAGTGCAGGGTGAAGGCAGACAGCCCCCAGAGCATGCATCACTAGGAAACAGTCGAGAAAGCCATCAGGATTAGGTGCTACAATGTCGCTGGCAGCCTTCTTGCTTGCAGTTTTGTAGGTGTCCTGGAGCAGTCAGCGGTCGATCCTTGGTAGAAGTCAAAGAGGGAGATGCAGAGGAACTCTGGTGAGCTCTTACATTCGTTACCTGAAGAGAAGCCTACAGGAGGTACCCTAAAAAGCCCTCAGAGGAGGATTGGCCACCTAGTCAGGTAAGCACCTATCTGGAGAGGTCCCTGATGTCACCTGCTGGCACTGGCCACTCAGAGGCCTCCATTGTGCCCTCACACCTCTGTATTCAAGATGGCAGATGTCTGGGACACACTGGAGGAGATCTGGGCACCACCCCTGGGGTGATGATGGACAGGCAAGTGGTCACTCCCCTTTCCTTTGTCCAGTTTCACGCCAGAGCAAGGGCTGGGGGATCCCTGAACCGGTGTAGGCTGGCTTATGCAAGGAGGGCACCATCTGTGCCCTTCAAAGCATTTCCAGAGGTTGGGGGAGGCTACTCCTCCCCAGCCCTTAACACCTATTTCCAAAGGGAGAGGGTGTAACACCCTCGCTCAGAGGAAACTCTATGTTCTGCCTTCCTGGGACTGGGCTGTCCAGACCCCAGGAGGGCAGAAGCCTGTCTGTGGGTTGGCAGCAGCAGTAGCTGCAGTGAAAACCCCAGAGAGCTGGTTTGGCAGTACCCGAGGTCCATGCTGGAGCCCCGGGGATGCATGGGATTGGCACCCGAATACTGGATTTGGCACGGGGGCAATTCTATGATCTTAGACATGTTACATGGCCATATTCGGAGTTACCATTGTGAAGCTACATATAGGCATTGACTTATATGTAGTGCACATGTGTAATGGTGTCCCCGCACTCACAAAGTCTGGGGAAATTGCCCTGAACTATGTGGGTGCACCTTGGCTAGCGCCAGGGTGCCCTCACACTTAGTAACTTTGCACCTAGCCTTCACTAAGTGAAGGTTAGTCATATAAGTGAGTTATAAATGATTTAAGTGCAGTAAAAAATGGCTGTGAAATAACGTGTGCGTTATTTCACTCAGGCTGCAGTGGCAGTCCTGTGTAAGATTTGTCTGAGCTCCCTATGGGTGGTAAAAGAAATGCTGCAGCCCATAGGGATCTCCTGGAACCCCAATACCCTGGGTACCTAGGTACCATATACTTATGGAATTATAAGGGTGTTCCAGTGTGCCAATTAGAATGGGTGAAAATGGTCACTAGCCTATAGTGGCAATTTTAAAGGCAGAGAGAGCATAAGCACTTAGGTTCTGGTTAGCAGAGCCTCCGTGACACAGTTAGTCACTACACAGGTACACACATTCAGGCCACAAACTATGAGCACTGGGGTCCAGGCTAGCAGGAGCCCAGTGAGACAGGTAAAAACAAACTTACATACATGTGAAGAATGGTGGTAACATGCCAGATAAGATGGTAATTTCCTACACTCACCCCATACTCAGTGCAGATTAATTTATTGACAGGTTAGGTGCAGCCAAATTTCTGAGTACCTTTGACTAAACTGCAGGGTAATGGCAAATTAGGATGGCACATAGAGCAAAAGAGAAAACAGCATTCTCAACATCTGATGGGCATTATCTGTTTACTTTTATGCCCTTTGGCTTAAAGAATGCCCCTGCCACATTCCAAAGGTTGGTGAATCAAGTCCTTGCTGGTTTGGAGTCCGTAGTGCAGCATATCTAGATTATATTGCTGTCTTTAGTTCCAACTGGCAAGATCACCTGGTCCACCTGGGGAAGGTTTTGTATGCCCTGCAAGCAGCAAGCCTCTCTATCAAAGCTTCTGAATGCCAGTTAGGGGAGGGCACAGTGGTTTAATTGGGCCACCTTGCAGGTATAGGCCAAGTACAACGTTTACAACCCAAGATCTAGGCAATTATGGACTGGGAAGCTCCAAAATCCCAGACTCAAGTCAAGGCATTCCTTGGCTTGACTGGGTACTACAGCAGGTTTGTGAAGGGATATGGGTCCATTGTGACTCCCCTCAGATTACTGACCTTTAAGGAAATATCCAAGAAGGTAAACTGGACCCTGGACTGCCAAAAGGCCTTTGACACCCTAAAAGAAGCAATGTGCTCAGCACCAGTTCTAAAAGCTCCATATTATTCTAAGAAATTCATTGTGCAGACAGATACCTCTGAACATGGGATAGGAGCAGTCCTGTCCCAAACCAATGCTGATGGCCTTGACCAGCCTGTTGCTTTCACTTGCAAGAGGTTACTCCCCAGGGAGCAGTGTTGGAGTGCCATTGAGAGGGAGGCCTTTGCTGTGGTTTTGTCACTGAAAAAGCTGAGTGCATACTTGTTTGGTACTCACTTTATTGTTCAAACTGACCACAGACCTCTCAGATGTCTAATGCAAATGAAAGGTGAGAACCCTAAACTTTTGAGGTGGTCCATATCCCTACAGGGAACAGACTTTGTAGTGGAACACAGAGCTGGGACTGCCCATGCCAATGCAGATGGCCTTTCTGGGTTCTTCCACTTAGAACATGAAGACTCTCTTTGGAGAGGTTAGTCTCATCCTCTTTCGTTTTGGGGGGTGGGGTTTGTGAAGGAAAATTATACTTTTGGCAAGGTTACCCCCCACTTTTTGCCTAGTGTTGATGCCAACTTTGATTGAAAGGGTGCTGGGACCCTGCTAACCAGGCCCCAGCACAAGTGTGCTTTCTCTAAAACTGTACTTTTGTTCCCACAATTGGCACGGCCCTGGCACACAGTTAAGTCCCTTGTAAAAGGTACCCCTGGTACGAAGGGCCCTGTGGCCAGGGAAGGTCTCTGAGGGCTGCAGCATGTATTATGCCACCCTGGGGACCCCTCAATCAGCACACTCACAGTGCTTGGCAGCTTGTGTGTGCTGGTGGGGAGAAAAGACAAAGTTGACACGGCACTCCCCTCAGGGTGCCCTGTCCCTAAAACCACTGCCTGTGGCATAGGTAAGTCACCCCTCTAGCAGGCCTTACAGCCCTAAGGCAGGGTGCACTATAACAAGTGAGGGCATAGCTGCATGAGCAATATGCCCCTATAGTGTCTAAGTCAATTCTTAGGCATTTTAAGTGCAGTGTAGCCATACTGAGTACATAGTCTGGGTGTTTGTCATTACGAACTCCACAGCCCCATAATGGCTACAATGAACACTGGGAAGTTTGGTATCAAACGTCTCAGCACAATAAACCCACACTGATGCCAGTGTGGGATGTATTGAAAAATGCACACAGAGTGCATCTTAGAGATGTCCCCTGTATTTTAGCCCAACTGCTAGTGTAAAGCTGACCGGTCTATGCCAGCCTGCCACTTCCACACGAGTTTCTGACCACATGGGGTGAGTGCCTTTGTGCACTCTGTGGTCAGAAACAAAGCCTGTCCTTGGAGGAGGTGCTTCACACCTCCCCCTGCAGGCTCAGGCCTGGTGTTACAGTGCCCCAGGGCACTCCAGCCAGTGAAGATGCCCGCCCCCCGGACGCACCCCAAGTATTGGCTGCAACTCCAGAGGGATAATGAGAAAAACTAGGAGGAGTCACCCACTCAGCCAGGACCACCCCTAAGGTGTCCAGAGCTGAAATGCCCCCCTTCTATATGTAGTGCACACGTGTAATGGCGTCCCCGCACTCACAAAGTCCGGGGAATAGGCCCTGGACTGTTTGAGGGCACCTTTGCTAGTGCAAGGGTGCCCTCACACTTAGTAACTTTGCACCTAGCCTTTAGTAAATGAAGGTTAGACATATAGCTGACCTATAAGTTACTTAAGTGCAGTGAAAATGGCTGTGAAATAGTGTGTGCACTATTTCAAGCAGAGTGCAATGGCAGTCCTGTGAAAGGGTTGGCCTGAGCTCCTTATAGGTGGCAAATGAAATGCTGTAGCCCGTAAGGATCTCCTTACCCTTGGTACCTGGCTACCATATACTAGGTGTAGGAAGTTGGCTGTGTATATACTATCTCAACGTGAGAGATAGTGTGCACAGAGTCCAAGGGTTCACCTTAGAGGTTGATAGTGGCAAAATTAGATAATACTAATGCTCTATTTTGTGGTAGTGTGGTCGAGCAGTAGGCTTATCAGAGGGTAGTGTTAAGCATTTGTTGTACACACACAGGCAATACATGAGAACACACACTCAAAGACTTAACTCCAGGCCAATAGGTTTTTATATAGAAAAATATTATAAGTTCAGTCTCTGGGGCATAGGCAGCCCACCGTTGGGGGTTCAAGTTAACCCCCAGCACCAGCAACACAGGGCTGGTCAGGTGCAGAGATCAAAGTAGGGCCCAAATAGCACAGACTCCTAAGGAGACTAGGGGTGCTCCGGTTCCAGTCTGCTAGCAGGTAACTACCTGCGTCCTCAGGGAGCAGACTAGGGGGTTTTTGTAGAGCACTGGGGGGGGGGGTCCAAACAGGCACACAAAATACACCCTCAGTGGCACAGGGGCAGCCGTGTGCAGTGTGTGAAGTAGGTGTCGGGTTTTAGGTAGAAATCAATGGAGAGACCCGGGGGTCACTCTGGCGAGGCAGGCAGTGCACAGGGGGGCTTCTCGGGCCAGCCACCAACTGGGCAAGGATGAGAACTGCCTGCTGGTCACTCTTGCACTGGTAGTTGCTTTCTCTGGGCCTGAGGGTTGCGGGTGCAGTGCTTCTTTCAGGCGGCGGGTCGTTTTTACCGGGCAGTCGCGGTCAGGGGGAGCCTCTGGATTCTCTCTGCAGGTGCCACTGTGGGGGTGCATGGAGGTCATCTCAGGGTGTCCATGTCGTGGGAGTCACCTGGGGGTCCTCTCTGCAGTGTTGGTTCTTCTGGACACAAGCCGGGGGTGTCGGGTGCAGAGTGTTGGGGACTCACGCTTCCGGCGTGAGGCTAGAGTCCTTTTAAAGATGGTTTCTTTGTTGTTGTTTTGGACGGAACTGCTGACCACGCTGGATGAGTGGCTGTGCAGGTTATTTGAGTCTGGAAACAGGCTGGTAGGGCTGGGGCCAAGTCTGTTGTCATCTCCGTCGTCCCTGCGGAGCTTTCAGGTCAGCAGTCCTTCTTGTTCAGGTCGTCAGGAATCTGGTTTCCTAGGTTCATGGTCATCCCTAAATACTCGATTTAGGGGTATGTTTAGGTCTGGGGGTCAGTACCCAAGGGCTACTGTCATTGAGGGTGGCTACACCCTCTTTGTGCCTCCTACCTGTGTGAAGGGGGGCACATCCCTAATCCTATTGTGGGGAATCCTTCAAAACAAGATGGAGAATTTCCTAAGGCAGGGGTCACCTCAGCTCAGGACACCTTAGGGTCTGTCCTGACTGGAAGGTGACTCCTCCTTGTTTTTCTCATTATCTCCTCTGGACTTGCCACCAAAAGTGGGGGCTGTGTCCGGTGTGGGGGTGGGGGGCGGCTATCTCCACTAGCTGGAGTGCCCCGGGGCGCTGTAACACCAGGCTTGAGCCTTTGAGGCTCACCGCCAGATGTTACAGGTCCTGCAGGGGGAGGTGTGAAGCACCTCCACCCAGTACAGGCTTTGTTCCTGGCCACAGAGTGACAAATGCACTCACCCCATGTGGCCAGAAACCCGTCTGAATGTGGCAGGCTGGCAGAAACTGGTCAGCCTAACACAAGTAGTCAGACTGGTATACAGGGGGCATCTCTAAGGTGCCCTCTGTGTGCATTTCCCAATAAATCCCACACTGACATCTGTGTGGATTTATTGTGCTGAGAAGTTTGATACCAAACTTCCCAGTATTCAGTGTGGCCATTATGGAACCGTAGAGTTCATGTTTGACAAACTCCCAGACCATATACTCTTTATGGTTACCCTGCACTTACAATGTCTAAGAATTGGCTTAGATACTGTAGGGGCATAGTGCTCATGCAGCTATGCCCTCACCTGTGGTATAGTGCACGCTGCCTTAGGGCTGTAAGGCCTGCTAGAGGGGTGACTTACCTATGTCACAGGCAGTGGGTTGTGGGCATGGCACTCTGAGGGGAGTGCCATATCGACTTAGTCTTTTTCTCCCCACCAGCACACACAAGCTGTGAGGCAGTATGCATGTGCTGAGTGAGGAGTCCCCAGGGTGGCAGAAGACATGCTGCAGCCCTTAGAGACCTTCCCTGGCCACAGGGCCCTTGGTACCAGGGGTACAATTTACAAGGTACTTATCTGTGTGCCAGGGCTATGCCAATTGTGGAGACAAAGGTACAGTTTAGGGAGAGAACACTGGTGCTGGTGCCTGGTTAGCAGGGTCCCAGCACACTTTCAATCATAACTAGCATCAACAAAAGGCAAAACGTTAGGGGGTAGCTTTGCCATCAGAGGCATTTTCCTACACTAGTGACTTATAAGGTGGGTCCAGTGCGCCAACTGAAATTGGTAAATGAAGTCATTAGCCTATAGTGACACATTTAAAAGCAGAGAGGGCATAAGCACTGAGGTTCTGGTTAGCAGAGGCTCTGTGACACAGTTAAGCACTACTGACAACACACACATTAGGCCACAAACTATGAGCACTGGGGTCCTGACCAGCAGGATCCCAGTGAGACAGGCAAAACACACTGACATATAGGGTTTTCATTATGAGCACTGGGGTCCTGGCTATCAGGATCCCAGTGATATAGTAAAAACACACTGACACACACTCACAAACAGCCCTAAAGTGGGGTAACTATGCTAGACAGAGGCTACTTTCTCACAGAGGGGTCACACCTCCTCCCCCAAGAATGTTCCCTTTTCTCTCAGTAAGGTTGAAAGACCATGCTGCCTTTGAAGAACCACTCCAGCCATTTGCTGCTAGCAGCAGATAGCCACCCCCCATCCCAGACCCTATGGTTGGCTGGAGGAACAGCAGAAAAACTAACAAAGGATAGAGGGAGTGACCACCCTCAGCCTGCACCATACCCCAGCTGTGGCAGGCAAGGTGACCACTCCATTTCATTTTCCTCCATTTTGGATGACAAGAAAATAGCCTATCAGGGTTAGGGATGTGACCTGTTCCCTCGGTAAGTGGTCACATAGTGGGTGTAGCCATCCTATGGTAAGTGGCCCATTAGCCACTACCAGGTACTCCCCTTAACGTACATCCCCAGCACCAGTCTGTGGATGGGGATGCCCCCACGGTCTAAGCTTCCCCCGGGTCTGGCTCCAAAATGTCTAGGGTAACAAAGGGTAAGCAGGGGTAGTTTTGAGATCCATTTGTGATGTGTTAGAGCTGGAAGCCCTTAGAAGTCAGGAAGGGGTTGTGTATGCCCCAAGGCTAACCATAGAGGCTCAGTATTTGAAGGTCAGTGACGCTAAGATCACCCCCACAAGAACAATCTGCTCAGGAGGTGAACACCCTTCCCCGTACCAAGGGCCCTTTTCTTCCCATGCCTGGAAGGAATAGACAAAACTCTTCGGAAGAGCCATTCACAATCATGTGACCTTGGACACTCTACGAATGCAGTATTTAGTGGGCATCGCTAAACCATGCACATTAGATTTGATGGACACAAGAAGGCCAGCGATAAAGAAGACCCAAGGCTCGAGAACAGACATCCTGCTGCAAGAACAAAAAGGCACCAAACCCTGCCTGCTGCACCCAGGTCTCGATAATCGCCGCTGAGGGGTCAACTGGACATTAGACACACTCTAAAAAGCCCAAGAGGACCTCCAACCTTCTCAGAATTGCCAAGAACCTCCCTCCAGAGTGAAGGCATCGCTCCCTGAACTCAGCAGACAAGGACCAGTGAAGTCCAGTTCACTGACCAGCCGCTGACCAATGAACCAGACACAGCAGTCAGACCAAATTTCACCCGATGGACCCGGAGGACAAACCCTGTCAGTGTGCCAAGTTTGGTGGCACTGCGACCTCCAAAGGCTGAGACGTGCCATAGCCTGGGAAACTGGACCCCCACGTAAGACACCCAGAACAAAAGTGCACCCTGGACTCTCCATGGAACCAGAAGCAAGTTTCAGTAGAGGGACTGCAGGACACTAAAGATCCACCCCCCAGAGTGGCCGTATTGACCTGCAATTCACCCTCAAAGTGTCCTACACCTGGCTTCAAGGACTCCCGGACGCACGGCCTTGGCTGACCTATCTGCACTGCACTCTGCCTCCCTGGCCTCTGCATTGGAAAACAAGTTGTGCTCTACGGGGCCCTAACCCCTTGCAACCCCGACACTCCAAGGGGACCCACCGGACTAACCTTTAAGTACACTTGTGCAGTGAGTTTCCAAATGGTCCCCTTCTCTCTTCTGCACCAGCTCCAGGACTTTCAGCCACTGGTCCCACTTGAACCAGAAACCGCTGAAATTGTCCGGCTGGCCCACAGGACATCTTGACAACCTCAACTTAAAAATAGAAGGTGATTCTTGTGAGAGCATTATTTGATTTTAAATACATTTTTAAAGCTTTTCCCATTGATTCTAATGGTGCGTAACTCAACACAAAGGGCCAGATGTATCAAAACGTTTTGCACTCGCAAACGGTGCGAATCGGTAAATTCGGCCGTTTGCGAGTGCAAAAACGTGGTCTGCGATGCATGAAAGGCATTCGCAGACCAAAAATAAGAAATCGCAAAATCTGCGAATTTTTTCGGTGCGACCTGGTTTTGCAAGTCGCATTTTGCGATTCGGTATTTCCAGTAGGAAATTGTGAGGTGCAAAATGCGAATCGCAAAATCCAAATCGCAAATAGATGCATCAAAAAATCGCAATTAGCGATTTTTCGCAGAATGGCATTTTGCACATGCAAAATACCACTAAGTGAAAGCAGGTGGTAACCAGGTGCAGCCTATATAAAGAGGCCCAGAATGCCTCAAACTCTGTTCCACAATGGCTGCACTCTACGTCATGGCGAGGAGGATGAGGATCCTGGCAGGTTTGAGGAGAGGGAGGAGGAGACAGGAGCGCATTTTCAGAGTGCGCATTACACTTTTTAACCTGACAGAGGAGGAAATATTTGAGAGGTATAGGTTGAACTCAGCCATGATTCTTGATCTGATAGCTGAGCAACAACCCATACTGCAGCGCAGAACACTAAGGACCCACAGCATACCCACCCATGTGCAGGTATTATGCTCCTTACACCTACTCGCCTCAGGGAGCTATCAAGGGGTCATAGCAGCGGCTGGGGGGGGGTGTCACAGAGCACCCTCTCCAGATTTTTCAATGCATTTATCAACGCCATGCTAAGAAAACTCCAACAGTACATCAGATTCCCCCACACCCCACAGGAAATACAGCAGACAAAAATTGAGTTTTATCAGATAGCACAGTTCCCCCACGTCCTAGGTGCCATAGATGGCACACTTGTGGCAATATGTCCACCATCAGTCACAGAGTATGTGTACTGCAACCGTAAACACCAACATTCCATGAATATACAGGTGATATGCAATGCCTCCTATTTCATAACTGATCTCGTGGCCAGGTACCCAGGGAGCACACATGATTCATACATCTTTCGTCACAGTGGAATTCACACAAGACTGCTAGCTGGGGAGTTTGGTGAAGGATATCTACTAGGTACGGTCACTCTTTACACTGGCGCATGGATAACAAACCCATGTCAGATGGCTGAGTTACTCATCACACCTTCTGTCCCTTCCAAGAGACAGTGCCTACGCAGTGCGCACCTACATGATGACGCCCTACCTCAATCCCACAACACCAGCAGAACGGAGATACAATGCAGCACACAGGGCGACCCGCAACGTGGTGGAGCGCACATTTGGTCTCCTGAAGAGTCGCTTTCGTTGCCTCCACAAGAGTGGAGGGGCACTACAGTACAGTCCAGAAACCACATGTAGAATAGTGGCTACTTGTGCAATCTTGCACACTATAGCTACAACCACGGGCATACCTATAGAAATCAGTGACACTGAATCAGATGAGGATGACGATCCCATACCACCTCTACAGCCAGCAGACAGGACCAGTGCAGCAGAGGGAAGGCAAAGGCGTGCTGACATCACACACAACCATTTCAGACGTGATTATGAATGACAAAACTCCACTGACAACGGTACCTGTAGTGATAGAAATTTATTACCTTACGCCAGGTAATGAATGGTGAAAATTGAAGTAAACAGGTGATGGCAAAAACTAAAATAAACAAAAGAACTGAGTCCCACACTATTACATCATAGTGGGAACACCAGTGTCAATGTGGCAAGAGTCACTTCCTCCTCCCACGCACACCACTGGGGTGCCCATTTGACTCACTGGCACCCTGAATGTCACCCTCAGTGGCAGTGCTGCGCCTGGCACTGAGCCGTCTGGTGTCTGATGCAGGTACTGCCACACTACTAAGGCTCAAACTGTCCTCAGTGTCCCCCAAGGCTACCTCACTGGGAGTAGCAGATCTCTGTCCCATGACTAGTTCAATCACATTAGTGATTTGTACAAGGCCCTGGACCACATCCCTGCTGGTGTGTGCAGCCTCCACTTGGTCCGCCACAGTGCGACGGGCGATGAGTGCTGTGGAGTTTGCCATCCTGTTTGAGGACCTGCAGTAGTTTGCAAACATTGTCCTGAAGTGGTGCTCATGTCTGCGTCGGCTCACCCTTGTGGCGCAGCTCCTCACACAGGTCACGCAATGCACTAGTAAGCTCCCTAGTGTCCTCAGAGGCCTGCACCTGTCCCTCACGCAGCTGGGTGATGTTGCTGTTCAGTGTGTCAAGTCGCCGATGCAGGCCCATCATATATCTATTGTGGACTCTCAGGTTCCGGTCCAAACTCAATATTCTCCTGTTTTGCAGGCGCTGTTGCTGCAACATAGCAGCCTCAAGTCCCCCGAACAAGGATGGACCCTCACCTGCCTCATGCTGTTGCTGCTGGGACACTTGGCACTCCTGCATTGTGCTGCATGACCCCTGTCCTCCGGTATCTGGCTGCGCCTGTCTGGTGCAGACGGTGTGCTTGGCCCCTCCTGCTGCACATCCGAGTCGCCACTGAGGTCTGGCAGTGGTAGTGGCCTGGGCCTGCGGCGCAGAGTGGGGATGTTGATGGACCCACTGGTGTTGGTGTCAGAGGGCTGCTGGGAGTCCGTCTCCCCTACACAAGGACTGTGTGTGGCTGCCTGCACAGGCCCACCTGCAACAACAATATGCAGCATGTCAGTTCTGTATGGTACATTATCTGTCCGAAAATGGTAATAAAGGTACAGGTACTGCTCTACATGGTGTAGTGTGTGTTGTGTTACCTTGGTTGTCACTATGCTTGCTTACATTGTCATGCTACTGTCTGTACTAGTTTGTGGACCGCAACTCCCATAATGCATTGTTGTGCTGCTTCTCAGATGTGGACTGGACTACTTCACACACTACTTCACATTACATGCTAATTCCTAAGGGGCTTTTATGCATGCACAAATTGGGTTCACACAACAACATTGCACTTACCTTGGCTGGTACTCGGTTGAGCGGAGGTGTCGATATCTGTGACCCCTGTCACTGCTTCAGGGAGGAGTGTGGATTCCACCAGGTCCTCCAGTGGTGTGGCAGGTGGTTCGGTTGGTGGTCCGCCACTTGTGCCCCTGGCCTCTGCAAGTCTCCTTGCCACCCTCTCCTTTGCCCGGGACCGCAGGTCGTACCACCTTTTCTTAATCTCCTCAATGGAGCGCTGTGCCACTCCAATGGCGCAGATTTTACCCTGGATGTCAAGCCATAGCCTTCTTTTCTCGCTCTCAGGAACCTGGAGTGATGATTTACCAAACAGGCAGTCATGGCTCCTTACAACCTCTTCTGTTAGTACCTCCAGCTCCTGTTCACTGAACTTGAGTTTGCGCTTCCTCTCCTGCTTCTCCTGTGATGTACCTTGGGGCTCCATTCTGGCTCGGGTGTTGCTGCTCCTTCAGAGTGCTGCTCTATGTGGCTGGGGTGCTCTCACTCAGGATGCTGGTTTGGGTGTGGCACCTGAAACTGCCTGGAATGACTCATTTCCTGCTGGTGATGTCATCAGGCTCCTCCAGGTATGCATTCTCGAACTTTCTCGCATTTTGCGATTTTTTACTAAATCGCAAAAAAATCGCAAATTGCGAGAATGCAAATTGCGATTCCGTAAATGGGCCTCACAAACCACAAATAGCGATTTTTAAGAAATCGCTAATTCCGAATCGCAATTTTGTTACATAGCCAATTGCGACTCGGAAATAGCGATTTCTTGATAATCGCATTTTGCGATTCGCAGACCCCAGTTTTCATACATATGGCCCAAAAAGTCTATTTTTGCTAAAATTTGAAAAATCATAACTTAAAAAGTATTTACCCGTTTTCAATGACCTGGGTCTTAAAAATGTTATGAAAATCTGAAGTATATTTGTAAATTGGTCACAAGATAGTCTTTTGAGTGTGTGTCCAAATTTAGTGATACAAGGGGTTTAACAAATGCTTAGCACATCTCTGAGATTAGCCAAACTGCTCAACCAAGCTACCACTAAAAATAGAGCATTAGGTGGTCTCCTTAATAAGTCTGGATACCAAGGTGGGATTGTCTGGACTCTCTGCCCAGTGTACATCATTTTTGGGCTCTATATAGAGAGCCAGCCTCCTACAGGGTACTGCAACCAGAACCCAGCTCCCTACAGCCCCTGTAGCTGAAACAGAATGCCAGCTAATTGACGCTTGGAGCCAAGAAAGTCCAATCGTCCTCAACTAGACAGCAGGGCAGTCCTTCTTCTGAGTCTTCGACTGGTCCAAGATTATTCTGATGAGAGGATATTAAGGTGCCACTTTTATCCCTAGTGCCAGTCTGTGGGTGGGGGGTGCTCCCACTGTCTAACCTTCCACCTGGATATGGCTCTAAACTGCCCCAAAGCCCTTAGTAGTTAGGGAGAGGGCGGGCATGCCCTAAGGTTAATCTTAGAAGTTCAGTATTAGAAGCTCAGTAAGGCTAAGATCACTGCCACAAGAACAACCTGCTCAGGAGGTGAACACCCTGCCCCGTACCAAAGGTGCTTTTGTCCTCATGCCTAGAAGGAATGCACAAAACTCTTCTGGGGGTTGCTTTTTAGCCGGAGCGTAGCACATTTTGATGCATAAGAGTACCCAGCTTGAAATGGAACTCTTCTGCACCGCCTTCCCCTTCTTTGCACCCACATATCACACAAAAAGTTGATCGTACACCTGGACATCTTTGGTACGATCAAGATAGAATTCCAACTCTCTTTTTGGGTCCAGGCGGTGGAGTCTCTCCTCTTCATGAGAGGGATGTGGGGGTGCATAAAAGGTAGGCAAGGTGATAGACTGTCCAACATGGAAGGGTGTCATTACCTCAGGTAGAAAATAAGCCCTCGTGCGAAGTAGCACTTTGTCAGGATGTATGGCAAGTAAGGGTGGCTTAGATGACAGAGCTTGGAGTTCACTAACTCTACGGGCAGAAGTTATGGGTACTAGAAAGACAGTCTTTATTGTGAAGAGCCTTAGAGGACAGTTGTGAAGCGGTTCAAACAAGGTACCCATAAGGTAAGTTAAGACCAAGTTGAGATCCCATTGGGGCATGATGAACAGGATAGGAGGAAAGAGATGTGTGAGGCCTTTAAGAAACCTCCCAACTATGGGAGATTTAAATAAGGATGCCTGATCATGTAACCTTAAGACAGCAGAGATAGCAGTAAGATATCCCTTGGTGGAACACTGCTGGGCAAGGGAAAGAATAAACAGAAGAACTTGAGAGAGAGGAGCAGATAGGGGATCAACAGAATTGTCGATGCACCATGCCACAAATCTCTTCCAACGACAGGCATATACAGTTTTGGTTGAGGGACACCTGGCTGCCAAGATAATGTCACAGCCTTCGGGTGGCAAGTCGAAAGACATCAACTGTCACTGCTCAATCTCCATGCAAGAAGTTGCAGAATTGACAGGTTTGGGTGGAGGACCTTCCCCTGCTGCTGCGACAGAAGATCCTCCGAGGAGGCAGTCTGATCGGAGGCGCTATGGCCATGTTCAAAAGCTCGGGATACCAGACTCTTCGTGCCCAGTCCTGAGCCACCATTATTACTTGGGCCCAGTCTTGCCTGATCTTCTTCAGAACTCTGGGAAGAAGTGGTACTGGCAGGAAGGCGTACAGAAGGGCTGAATTCCATTCGAGACGAAAAATGTCGCCGAGCGAGTGCCGCCTTGAAAAACTCCAAAGCGCGAAACAGCTGACATTGGGCGTTCTCTATGGAGGAGAACAAGTCTAACCAAGGTTCTCCCCACTGCAGGAAGAGACCTTGCGCCACCTCCGGATGGAGACGCCATTCGTGGTCGACCATGCATCGTCGGCTGAGTTCATCTGCTCTGGCATTCAAGGAGCCTGCCAGGTGTTGAACCACCAGGGAAATGCCCTGATGTTCCAGCCAAGTCCAGAGACGAAGGGCCTCTTGACAAAGACTCCACGACCCCACTCCGCCTTGTTTGTTGCAATACCACATGGAGGTGGTGTTGTCTGCGAACACTTGCACTGCTTTCCCCTTGAGGGAGGGAAGAAATGCTTTCAATGCTAGTCGAATCGCTCGGAGCTCCAGATGATTGATATGGAGTGCGGTTCCTCCAGATACCAGATGCCTCTGATCTCTGCCTCTCCCATGTGGCCACCCCATCCGAGAAGTGACCTGATCTGTGATCTGTCAGGACCATAAGATCTGATAGGGGAAAGGAGAGGGATCTTCCCTTGACCCAATCCTGATTCGTTAACCACCACTGCAGGTCTTTCGCAGTTCCTTCTGAGATCTGTCTGGAACTTGTCGGAGAGCTTTTCCTGATGCTGCGCCCACTGGAACTTCAGGTCCCACTGCAAAGCCCTCATATCCCATCTGGCATTTTGAACCAGCAGAAGGCAATGAGGCCCAGAAGCCTCAGAGTCATTCTCACCAAAATCTAGGACAGAGGCTGAAACTTTGGAATCATAGCCTGAATATCCTCAACTCGCTTCTCGGGAGGATATGACCGAAACTGCACTGTATCCAGAACAGCTCCGATTAAAGGGAGCGTCTGAGAAGAAGTCAGGTGTGACTTCGGCACATTGATAAGGAACCCCAGTGAATGCAAAAGGTTCACTGTGGTCTGGAGGTGGGGGACGACTGTCTGGGGTGAGTTCGCCTTCAACAGCCAATCGTCGAGGTAGGGGAAGACTGGGACCCCTAACCTGCCCAGATGAGCTGCCATCACTACCATCACTTTCATGAACACCCGAGGGGCACTGGTAAGGCCAGAGGGGAGCATGGTAAACTGAAAGCGCTTGTGACTGTAGGAAAATGGCTCCTTGTCGCAGTTACCCCCTACTTTTTACCTGATATTGATACTGACTTGACTAAGAAGTGTGCTGGGACCCTGCTAACCAGGACCCAGCACTAGTGTTCTTTTACTACAAATGTACCATTGTTTCCACAATTGGCACACCCCAGGCACACAGAAAAGTATCTTGTAAAAGGAACCAGTGGTACCAAGGGCCCTGTGAACAGGGAAGGTCCCTAAGGGCTGCAGCATGTGTTGTGCCACTCTAAGGGACCCCTCACTTAACACATGCACACTGATGTTGCAGATTGTGTGTGTTGGTGGGGAGAAAAAGACAATGTCGACATGGCATCCCCCTCAGGATACCATGCACACAAAATACTGACAGTGGCATAGGTAAGTCACCCCTCTAGCAGGCCTTAAAGCCCTAAGGCAGGGTGCACTATACCACAGGTGAGGGCATAGCTGCATGAGCAATATGCCCCTACAGTTTCTAAGTCTATTCTTAGACACTGTAAGTACAGTGTGGCCATATTAAGTATATGGTCTGGGAGTTTGTCAAAACAAACTCCACAGTTCCATAATGGCTGCACTGAACACTGGGAAGTTTGACATCAAACTTCTCAGAATAATAAACCCACACTGATGCCAGTGCTGGATTTATTAAAAAATGCACACAGAGGGCATCCGAGAGATGTCCCGTGTATTTTACCCAATCCTTCAGTGCAGGACTGACTGGTCTGTGCCAGCCTACCACTGAGCCCCTGGGGTGAAAGCCTTTGTGCTTCTGAGTCCAGAAACAAAGCCTGATCTGGCTGGAGGTCCTTCACACCTCCCCCCTGCAGGAACTATAACACCTAGCAGTGTAGGAAAGTACCATCTTGCCTGGCATGTTACCCCCATTTTTTACTTGTGTGTCAGTTTGTTTTTGCCTGTCTCAATGGGACCCTGCTAGCCAGGACCCAATGCTCATAGTTTGTGGCCTGAATGTGTTCCCTGTGTGGTGCCCAGCTGTGTCACTGAGGCTCTGCTAACCAGAACCGCAGTGCTTATGCTCTCTCTGTCTTTAAAATTGTCACTGCAGGCTAGTGACCATTTTTACCAATTCTGATTGGCACACTGGAACACCCTTATAATTCCCTAGAATATGGTTCCTAGGTACCTAGGGTATTGGGGTTCCAGGAGATCCATATGGGCTGCAGCATTTCTTTTGCCACACATAGGAAGCTCAGACCATTCTTACACAGGACTGCCACTGCAGCCTGAGTGAAATAACGTCCACGTTATTTCACATCCATTTTACCCTAGACTTAAGTAACTTATAAGTCACCTATATGTCTAACCCTCACTTGATGAAGGTTAGGTGCAAAGATACTAGGTGTGAGGGCACCCTGGAACTAGCCAAGGTGCTCCGACATAGCTCAGGACAATTTCCCCAGACTTTGTGAATGCGGGGACACCATTCCACATGTGCACTACATATAGGTCAATATCTATATGTAGCTTCACAATGGTAACTCGGAATATGGCCATGTAACATGACTAAGATCATGGAATTGTATTCCCATGCCAAATCTGGTATGGGGATGCCAATTCCATGCATCATGGGGCTCTAGCATAGACACCGGGTACTGCCAAACTAGCTCTCTGGGGTTTTCACTGCAGCTACCGCTGCTGCCAACCCTAAAACAGGCTTCTGCCCTCCTGGGGTCTGGGCAGCCCAGTCCCAGGAAGGTAGAGCAAAGAATTTCCTCTGAGACAGGGTGTTACACCCTCTCCCGTTGGAAATAGGTGTTAAGGGCTGGGGAGGAGTAGCCTCCCCCAGCCTCTGGAAATGCTTTGAATGGCACAGATGGTGCCCTCCTTGCATAAGCAGTCTACACCGGTTCAGGGATCTCGTAGCCAATGCTCTGGCGCGAAACTGGACAAAGGAAAGGGGAGTGGCCACTCCCCTGCCCATCACCACCCCAGGGGTGGTGCCCAGAGCTCCTCCAGTGTGTCCCAGACCTCTGCCATCTTGAATGCACAGGTGTGAGGGCAAAGTGGAGGCCTCTGAGAGGCCAGTGCCAGCAGGTGACGTCAGAGACTCCTCCTGCTAGGTGCTTACTTGACTAGGTGGCCAATCCTCCTCTGAGGGCTATTTAGGGTGTCTCCTGTGGGCTTCTCTTCAGATAACGAATGAAAGAGCTCACCAGAGTTCCTCTGCACTTCCCTCTTCGACTTCTGCCAAGAATCGACCGCTGACTGCTCGAGGACGCCTGCAAAACCGCAACAAAGTAGCAAAAAGACTACCAGCAACATTGTAGCGCCTCATCCTGCCGGCTTACTCAACTGTTTCCTGGTGGTGCATGCTCTGAGGGCTGTCTGCCTTCACCCTGCACTGGAAGCCAAGAAGAAATCTCCAGTGGGTCAACGGAATCTTCCCCCTGCCAACGCAGGCACCAAACTTCTGCATCACCGATCCTCTGGGTCCCCTCTCATTCGGACGAGCGTGGTCCCTGGAACACAGGAGCTGGATCCAAGTGTCTCCCACAGTCCAGTGGCCTTTCTGTCCAAATTTGGTCAAGGTAAGTCCTTGCCTCCCCACGCCAGACAGCAAACCTATGTACTGCATGATTTGCAGCTGCTCCGGCTTCTGTGCACTTTTCCACGACTTCCTTTATGCACAGCCTAGCCTGGGTCCCCAGCACTCCGTCCTGCATTGCCCAACTCGCTGAGATGAAATCCAACGTTGTGGGACCCTCCTTTGTGACTCTGAGTCAAACGCTGTCCTTAGATCTTTTAAGTGCCTGTTCCAGTACTTCTGCGGGTGCTGCCTGCTTCTTCGGGGGCTGTCTGAGTTGCTGAGCACCCCCTCTGCCTCCTCCTACCAGGGGCGACATCCTGGACCTTCCTGGTCCCCAGCAGCACCCAAAATCCTCAACCGTGACTCCTGCAGCTAGCAAGGCTCGTTTGTGGTATTTCTGCCTGGAAACACTTCTGCAACCTCCAGCACGCCATGCAACATCTTCCATCCAAAAGAGAAGTTCCTGGCCCCTTTCGTTGCTGCAGAATCTTTGGCTTCTTCCACCCAGAGGCAGCCCTTTTGCACCTTCATCCGGGGTTTAGTGGGCTCCTGCCCCCCCTGGACACTTGCGTGACTCTTGGACTTGGTCCCCCTGCTTTGCAGGTCCTTAGGTCCAGGAATCCGTCTTCAGTGTTTTGCTGGTGCTTGTGGTTCTTGCAGAATCCCCTATCACGACTATTCTGTCTTTCTCGGGTAGTAGGGTAACTTTACTCCTACTTTTCAGGGTCTTAGGGTGGGGTATTTTGGACACCCTTACTGTTTTCTTACAGTCCCAGCGACCCTCTAAAACCTCCCATAGGTCTGGGGTCCATTCGTCATTCGCATTCCCCTTTTGGAGTATATGGTTTGTGTTGCCCCTAGACCTATGTTTACCTATAGCATCCTATTGTGATTCTACATTGTTTGCACTACTTTTCTTACTGTTACTTACCTGTTTTGGGTTTGTGTACATATAATTTGTGTATATTACTTACCTCCTAAGTGAGGGTATCCTCTGAGATACTTTTGGCATATTGGGGGTCATTCTGACCCCGGCGGGCGGCAGTCGCCGCCCGCCTGGCGGGAACCGCCATATGGCCGCTCCGCAGTCGAAAGACCGCTGGGGCCATTCTGACTTTCCCGCTGGGCCGGCGGGCGCTAGCCAATATAGCGCCCGCCGGCCCAGCGGGAAAGAGGCCTGCAACACTGAAGCCGGCGGTGTTGCAGGTGTGCGACGGGTGCAGTTGCACCCGTCGCGCTTTTCACTGTCTGCTAGGCAGACAGTGAAAAGCAGGCTGGGGCCCTGTTAGGGGGCCCCAGGACACCCGTTCACGCCATCCTGTTCCTGGCGGTAAAAGCCGCCAGAAACAGGGTGGCGGGAAGGGGGTCAGAATCCCCATGGCGGAGCTGCTTGCAGCGCCGCCATGGCGGATTCGCCCAGCCGGGGGAAATCCGGCGGGAAACCGCCAGACCCGGCTTTCTGACTGCGGCTTTACCGCCGCGGTCAGAATGGGCAGGGAAGTACCACCAGCCTGTTGGCGGTGCTTCCGTTGCCCGCGGCCCTGGCGGTCTTTGACCGCCAGGATCGGAATGAGGGCCATTGTCACTAAAATAAAGTACCTTTATTTTTAGTAACTCTGAGTATTGTGTTTTCTTATGATATTGTGCTATATGGTATAAGTGGTATAGTAGGAGCTTTGCATGTCTCCTAGTTCAGCCTAAGCTGCTTTGCCGTAGCTACCTCTATCAGCCTAAGCTGCTAGAAACACCTCTATTCTACTAATAAGGGATAATTGGTCCTGGAAAAAGGTGTAAGTACCCTCAGGTACCCACTATATGCCAGGCCAGTCTCCTACATTAGCAGTGAGCCTCAAAGGCTCAGGCTTCGTGTTATAATGCCCCAGGGCACTCCAGCTAGTGGAGATGCCTGCCCCCTGGACACAGCCCCCACTTTTGGCAGCAAGTCCGGGGATATAATGAGAAAAACAAGGAGGAGTCACCCCGTCAGCCAGGTCCACCCCTAAGGTGACAAGAGCTGATGTGACCCCCTCCTTGGAAAATCCTCCATCTTGCTTTGGATGATTTAGCCCAAAAAGGATAGGGAAGTGCTCCCCTCCCCAAAGGGACGAGGCACAAGGAGGGCAAAGCCACCCTCAGGGACATTAGCCATTGGCTACTGCCCTCCAGCCCTAAACACCCCCCTAAATCTAGTATTTAGGGACGACCTTGAACCCAGGAACTCAGATTCCTGCAACCTGAAGAAAGAAGAAGGACTGCTGACATGAAATCCCTGCAGAGACGATGGAGACAACAACTGACTTGGCCCCAGCCCTACCTTCCTGTCTCCAGACTCAAAGAACCTGCACAGCGATGCATCCAGCGGGACCAGCGACCTCTGAGGACTCAGAAAACTGACCTGCACCTAAAGGACCAAGAATCTACCAAGGACAGCAGCTCTGTCCAAAACTACAACCAAGAAACCATCTTTAAAGAAGACTCCAGCCTTCACTCCGGAAGCGTGAGTCTTCACACTCTGCACCCAACGCCCCCGGCCCATTTCCAGAGAAACAAACACAGCAGAGAGGACTCCCAGGCGACTCCAAAGATGTGGACGCCCTGAGTCCACCTCCCTGCACCCCCAAAGCGACGCCTGCAGAGAGGATCCAGAGGCTCCCCCTGACCGCAACTGCCCGTTAACAAAGGAACCCGACGCCTGGACAAAGTACTGCACCCCCAGCCCCCATGACCGAGAGGAACCAACCAAGGGTGCAGGAGTGACCAGCACATGGCCCTCATCCTAGCCCAGTTGGTGGCTGGCGCGAGAAGCCCCCCTGTGCCCTGCCTGCATCGCCAGAGTGACCCCCGGGTCCCTCCATTGATTTCAACACAAAACCAGACGCCTTGTTCACACACTGCACCCGGCCACCCCTGTACAGCTGAGGGTGTATTTTGTGTGCCTGTTTAACCCCCCCAGTGCTCTACAAACCCCCTGGTCTGCTCCCCGAGGATGCAGGTACTTACCTGCTAGCAGACTGAAACTGGAGCACCCCTGTTCTCCATAGGCGCCTATGCTATTTGGGCCCTACTTTGATCTCTGCACCTGATCTGTCCTGTGTTGCTGGTGCTGTATATTTGGGGTTGACTTGAACCCCCAATGGTGGGCTGCCTATGCCCAGGAGACTGAAGTCTGACACCACCAACTCAGTACACTTCTGGTCCTGTGAATACTCTGCCAAGAAGAAGGACTGCTGTACTGCTAAAGGACTGCCACTCTGCTGGACTGCTGCTTTGTTGGCCTCTGGCCTTTAAGTGCTGCCCTGCTGCCTGCCATTCCCCTGCCTGGGTGAGAAGTACTGGACCTGCATTACTTGAACCCACAGGGATTCCAGGGCTAGCTGGATGGCCTCCTGATCTGAAGTCTCAGGGCCATACTAAACTTCCAACCATCCTGCCCCTGAAGCTGGGCTGTGCCATCTGTGAGTCTGCCCTGCCAAGTGGTGCCACCCCGGTCCTAGACTCTTAGAAGTGGACCTAAGGTGTTTGCTACAGAGCAACGATGCATTCTCTGCTGTAGGAGCAGAATCAACTGCTTTGCATGGAACAGAACTGGTGCATCACCTTCAAAACAGCCACTGCAACAGATTTCCAGGTTGTTCTGAGCGAAGCTAACAAAGGGTGAGCACAGGTTAATCTAGGGTCTGCCTGACATACCCTGACTAGGTTTGTGATTGCTGCTTGTCTAGGGTTCATACCCCAGTCAACCAACAACCCAATACGTCTCTACCAGATATTTCATTACCGAAGGTAAGTAACTTGTATATCTGATAGAAACCTCTAGTTCCAGATTCCTTACCTTTGAATAGATACCCGAGCAATACCATCCCCGGTGGTGGGCCTGCGAACCAAGACTACACCAAAAAGTCCTGCAGGACCGAACGGCCAATGTAGCCATCCCTTCGGACCTGAATGTCCAGGCAGTAGTTCTAGGTAAAAGTGAGCAGAGATGCCCACCTTGCTGCTTGACAAATATCCAGGACTGGAAAGCACCGTGCTAGCGCTGTAGAAGCAGCAGTAGCTCTGGTGCAGTGAGCTCGCAAACCTTCAGGAGTTTGGTTTTTAGCCAGATTGTAGCACATTTTGATGCATAAGAGTACCCAGCTTCAAATGGTCCACTACTGCACCGCCTTTCCCTTCTTTACACCCACATATCACACAAAAAGTTGATTGTACACCTGGACGTCTTTGGTACAATCAAGATAGAACTCCAACGCTCTTTTTGGGTCCAGACGGTGGAGTCTCTCCTCTTCATGAGAGGGATGTGGGGGTGCATAAAAGGTAGGCAAGGTGATAGACTGTCTGACATGGAAGGGTGTCACTACTTTAGGTAGAAAAGAAGCCCTCGTGCGAAGCACCACTTTGTCAGCATGTATGGCACGAAAGGGTGGCTTAGATGACAGAGCTTGGAGTTCACTAACTCTGCGGGCAGAAGTTATGGGTACTAGAAAGAAAGTCTTTATTGTTAAGAGCCTCAGAGAACAGTTGTGAAGCGGTTCAAACGGGGTACACATAAGGTGAGTTAAGACCAGGTTGAGATCCCATTGGGGCATGATGAATGGGATAGGAGGAAAGAGATGTGTGAGGCCTTTAAGAAACCTCCCAACTATGGGAGATTTAAATAAGGATGGCTGATCATGTAACCTTAAGACAGCAGAGATGGCAGTAAGATATCCCTTGGTGGAACCCTGCCGGGTAAGGGAAAGAATAAAGCTAAGAACTTGAGAGAGAGGAGCAGATAGGGGATCAACAGAATTGTCGATGCAGCACGCCACAAATTTCTTCCAATTGACAGACGTATACAGTTTTGGTTGAGGGACGCCTGGCTGCCAAGATAACGTCACAGCCTTCGGGTGGCAAGTCGAAAGACATCAACTGTCACCGCTCAATCTCCACGCAAGAAGTTGCAGAGTTGACAGGTTCGGGTGGAGGACCTTCCCCTGCTGCTGCGACAGAAGATCCTCCCGGAGAGGCAGGAGGAGCTATGGCCATGTTCAAAAGCTCGGGATACCAGACTCTTTGTGCCCAGTCCGGAGCCACCGGTATTACTTGGGCCCAGTCTTGCCTGATCTTCTTCAGAACTCTGGGAAGAAGTGGTATTTGCAGGAAGGCGTACAGAAGGCCTGAATTCCACTTGCGACGAAAAGCGTCGCCGAGCGAGTGCCAACTTGGAAACTCCAACGCGCAAAACAGCTGACATTGCGCGTTCTCTACGGAGGCGAACAAGCCTAACCAAGGTTCTCCCCACTGCAGGAAGACACCTTGCGCCACCTCCGGATGGACATGCAATTCGTGGTCGACCATGCATCGTCTGCTGAGTTTGTCTGCTTTGGCATTTAAGGAGCCTGCCAGGTGTTGAACCACCAGGGAAATGCCCTGATGTTCCAGCCAAGTCCAGAGACGAAGGGCCTCTTGCCAAAGAGTCCACGACCCCACTCCGTCTTGCTTGTTGCAATACCACATGGAGGTGGTGTTGTCTGTGAACATCTGCACTGCTTTCTTCTTGAGGGAGGGAAGAAATGCTTTCAATGCTAGTCAAATCGCTCGGAGCTCCAGATGAATGATATGGAGTGCGGTTCCTCCAGATACCAGATGACTCTGATCTCTGCCTCTCCCATGTGGCCACCCCATCCCAGAAGTGACGCACCTGTCACAAGCATAAGATCTGGTAGGGGAAAGGAGAGGGATCTGCCCTTGACCCAATCCTGATTTGTTAACCACCACTGAAGGTCTTTCACAGTCCCGTCTGAGATCTGGACCTTGTCAGAGAGATTTTCCTGATGCTGCGCCCACTGGAACTTCAGGTCCCACTGCAGGATGCCATCTGGCATTTTGAACCAGCAGGATGCAGGAGGTCATGAGGCCCAGCAGCCTCAGAGTCATTCTCACCAAAATCCAGGACAGAGGCTGAAACATCGGAATCATAGCCTGAATATCCTGGACTCGCTTTTCGGGAGGATATGACAGAAACTGCACTGTATCCAGAACAGCTCTGATGAAAGGGAGCGTCTGAGAAGAAGTGAGGTGTGAGTTCGGCACATTGATAGCGAACCCCAGTGAATGCAAAAGGTTCGCCATAGTCTGGAGGTGGGAGATGACTGTCTGGGGCGAGTTCGCCTTCAACAGCCAATCGTCGAGGTAGGGGAAGACTAGGACCCCTAACCTGCGCAGATGAGCTGCCACCACTACCATCACTTTCGTGAACACCCGAAGGACACTGGTAAGGCCAAAGGGGAGCACGGTAAACTGAAAGTGCTTGTGACTGTAGAAAAATGGCTCCTTGTTGCAGTTACCCCCCACTTTTTGCCTGATATTGATGCTGACTTGACTAAGAAGTGTGCTGGGACCCTGCTAACCAGGATCCAGCTCCAGTGTTCTTTCACTAAAAACGTACAATTGTTTCCACAATTGGCACATCCCTGGCACACAGATAAGTCCCTTGTAAAAGGAACCAGTGGTACCAAGGGCCCTGTGAACAGGGAAGGTCCCTAAGGGCTGCAGCATGTGTTGTGCCACCCTAAGGGACCCCTCACCTAACACATGCACACTGCCGTTGCAGATTGTGTGTGTTGGTGGGGAGAAAAAGGCAAAGTCGACATTGCATCCCCCTCAGGATGCATGCACAGAAGATACTGCCTGAGGCATAGGTAAGTCACCCCTCTAGCAGGCCTTAAAGCCCCAAGGCAGGGTGCACTATACCACAGGTGAGGGCATAGCTGCATGAGCAATATGCCCTTACAGTGTCTAAGTCTATTCTTAAACAAGTACAGTGTGGCCATATTAAGCATATCGCCTGGGAGTTTGTCAAAACGAACTCCACAGTTCCATAATGGCTGCACTGAACACTGGGAAGTTTGATATCAAACTTCTCAGAATAATAAACCCACACTGGTGCCAGTGCGGGATTTATAAAAAAATGCACACAGAGGGCATCTGAGAAATGCCCCCTGTATTTTACCCATTCCTTCAGTGCAGGACTGACTGGTCTGTGCCAGCCTGCCACTGAGCCCCTGGGGTGAAAGCCTTTGGGCTCTCTGAGGCCAGAAACAAAGCCTGCACTGGTTGGAGGTCCTACACACCTCCCCCATGCAGAAACTGTAACGCCTAGCAGTGAGCCCCAAAGGCTCAGGCTTTGTGTTACAATGCCCAATGGCACTCCAGCTAGTGGAGATGCCCGCCCCCTGGACACAGCCCCCACTTTTGGTGGCAAGTCCGGGGAGATATTAAGAAAAACAAGGAGGAGTCACCCCCACAGCCAGGTCCACCCCTAAGGTGACCAGAGCTCATGTGACCCCTCCTTAGAAAATCCTCCATCTTGCTTTGGAGGATTTAGCCCAATAGGGATAGTGTTGTGCTACCCTCCCCAAAGGGACGAGGCACAAGGAGGATGTAGCCACCCTCAGGGACAGTAGCCATTGGTTACTGCCCTCCAGCCCTAAACACACCCCTAAATCTAGTATTTAGGGACGACCTTGAGCCCAGGAAATCAGATTCCTGCAACTTGAAGTAAGAAGGACTGCTGACGTGAAATACCCACAGGGACGACGGAGACAACAACTGACTTGGCCCCAGCCCTACCGTCCTGTCTCCACACTCAAAGAACCTGCACAGCGACGCATCCAGCAGGCCCAGCGACCTCTGAGGACTCAGAGAACTGACTTGCACCAAAAGGACCAATAAACTCCCAAGGACAGCAGCTCTGTCCAAAACTACAACCAAGAAACCATCTTTAAAGAAGACTCCAGCCTCACTCCGGAAGCGTGAGTCTTCACACTCTGCACCCAACGCCCCGACCAGTGTCCAGAGAAACCAACACAGCAGAGAGGACTCCCAGGCGACTCCAAAGACGTGGACACCCTGAGTCGACCTCCCTGCACCCCCACAGCGACACTTGCAGAGAGGATCCAGAGGCCCCCCCTGACCGCAACTGCCCGGTAACAAAGGAACCCGACGCCTGGACAAAGTACTGCACCCCCAGGACCGAGAGGAACCAATCAACAGTTCAGGAGTGACCAGCAGGCAGCCCTCATCCTAGTCCAGTTGGTGGCTGGCCCAAGAAGCCCCCCTGTGCCCTGCCTGCATCGCCAGAGTGACCCCCGGGTCCCTCCATTGATTTGAACACAAAACCCGACGCCTTATTCACACACTGCACCCGGCCACTCCTGTGCCACTGAGGGTGTATTTTGTGTGCCTGTTTTGACCCCCCTCCCACCCCCAGAGCTCTACAAACCCCCCCGGTCTGCTCCCCGAGGATGCAGGTACTTACCTGCTAGCAGAATGGAACTGGAGCACCCCTGTTCTCCATAGGCGCCTATTGTATTTGGGCCCTACTTTGATCTCTGCACCTGATTGGTCCTGTGTTGCTGGTGCTGGGTGTTTGGAGTTGACTTGAACCCCCAATGGTGGGCTGCCTATGCCCAGAAGACTGAACTTGTAAGTGCTTCACTTACCTGATAAACTAACTATTACTTACCTTCCCCAAAAACTGTTGATTTTTGCAGTGTCTACTTTTAAAATAGCTTATTGCCATTTTTTGCCAAAACTGTGTACATTACTGTTTTAATTTAAAGTTCAATACTTACCTGTGTGAAGTACCTTGCAATTTATGTACTTACCTAAAATCTGAATCTTGTGGTTCTAAAATAAATTAAGAAAATAATATTTTTGTATATAAAAACCTATTGGCCTGGACTTAAGTCTTTGAGTGTATGTTCTCATTTATTGCCTGTGTGTGTACAACAAATGCTTAACACTACTCTCTGATAAGCCTACTGCTCGAACACACTACCACAAAATAGAGCATTAGTATTATCTAATTTTGTCGCTATCAACCTCTAAGGGGAACCCTTGGACCCTGTGCACACTATCTCTCACTTTGAGATAGTATATACAGAACTAACTTCTTTCAGGGCCCTACCACGAATAGTAAGTAACGCCGGTGGGCTGGCAAGAGGGGAATATGGAAGTATGCGTCTTGCAAGTCCAACGCTACCATCCAGTCTCTGGGATCCAGGGCAGATAGGACCTGAACCAATGTCAACATTTTGAACTTCTCCTTTTTTAGGAAGAGGCTGAGTGACCGAAGATCTAATATAGGTCGAAGACCTTTGTCCTTTTTCAGAACCTGAAAGATGCGGGAATAGCAACCACGACCTACTTCTGGCGACGGAACCCTCTCTATAGCTCCTTTGGCCAAAACGGCTTGGACTTCCTCGTGGAGAAGCACCATATGATCCTCCGATATCTGACTGTATGAAGGTGGCATGGCTGGAGGAGATGTCTTGAGGGGGAGGGAGTAGCCCCTTCAGACAATTTGGAGTACCCACCTGTCGGAGGTAATGGCTTGCCATTGGGGCAGGTGATGGCGTATCCTGCCACCTACTGGCTCCTGATGTACCTTCGTTTTAAGAAGGCTTGGAGGGTGAGGAGGGGGTGGACTGGGTGACCCGTTGGCTCCCTGATCCCCAGGAACGTGGGATCCCGCGTACACGGCCGCACAGAGGCTGTACAGCATGCACGGGTCTGTGGCCAGGGGGAAAATGACGCAGTTGGGTGCCCCTTCCATAGCCACGAAAGGGGCAAAAGATAGACTGTTGGGGTCTAGGTGCAGGCGCAAGGCCAAGGAACCGGGCCGAGGCTCGGGAATCCTTAAAGCGCTTGAGCGCCGGGTCCGCCTTGTCTCGGAAGAGACATGTGCCATCAAAGGGCATGTCCATCAAGGATTGCTGGACATCTCCCGAAAAGCCAGACGTTCTCAGCCAGGTGTGGTGTCTCAATGTAGGAGGCTGGACTGGCTTGTAGTGAGTACCAAGGAGTACTTGCACCTTGCACCAGGCCCAGTTATCCCTTATTAGTGTATAGGGTGTCTAGCAGCTTAGGCTGATAGATAATGGTAGCTTAGCAAAGCAGCTCAGGCTGAACTAGGAGACGTGTGAAGCTACTACAGTACCACTTAGTGTCATATGCACAATATCATAAGAAAACACAATACACAGTTATACTAAAAATAAAGGTACTTTATTTTTATGACAATATGCCAAAGTATCTTAGAGTGTACCCTCAGTGAGAGGATAGGAAATATACACAAGATATATATACACAATAGCAAAAATATGCAGTATAGTCTTAGAAAACAGTGCAAACAATGTATAGTTACAATAGGATGCAATGGGGAAACATAGGAATAGGGGCAACACAAACCATATACTCCAGAAGTGGAATGCGAACCACGAATGGACCCCAAACCTATGTGACCTTGTAGAGGGTCGCTGGGACTATTGGAAAATAGTGAGAGTTAGAAAAATAACCCTCCCCAAGACCCTGAAAAGTGAGTGCAAAGTGCACTAAAGTTCCCCTAAGGACAAAATAGTCGTGTTAGAGGGAGAATGCAAGGAAAACACAAATCAGCAATGCAACAACGATGGATTCCTGTCTGAGGGTACCTGTGGAACAAGGGGACCAAGTCCAAAAGTCACAAGCAGCTCGGAGATGGGCAGATGCCCAAGAAATGCCAGCGGTTGGTGCAAAGAAGCTCTTACTAGGCTGAAGAACTGTGAATACTGCAGGAACGACAAGGGCTAGAGACTTCCCCTTTGGAGGATGGATCCCCCACGCCTTGGAGAGTTGTGCAGAAGTGTTTTCCCGCCGGATGGACGCCGACAAGCCTTGCTACACGCAAATCGTGCGTTTGGCGTTTTTGGACGCTGCTGGGGCCCAGGAGGGACCAGGAGGTCGCAAATTGGACCTGCAGAGAGAGGGGACGTCGAGCAAGACAAAGAGCCCTCACTGAAGCAGGTAGCACCCGGAGAAGTGCCAGAAACAGGCACTACGAGGATGCGTGAAACGGTGCTCGCCGAAGTTGCACAAAGGAGTCCCACGTCGCCGGAGACCAACTTAGAAAGTCGTGCAATGCAGGTTAGAGTGCCGTGGACCCAGGCTTGGCTGTGCACACAGGATTTCCGCCGGAAGTGCACAGGGGCCGGAGAAGCTTGCAAAGTCGCGGTTCCCAGCAATGCAGCCCAGCGAGGTGAGGCAAGGACTTACCTCCACCAAACTTGGGCTGAAGAGTCACTGGACTGTGGGGGTCACTTGGACGGTGTCGCTGGATTCGAGGGACCTCGCTCGTCGTGCTGAGAGGAGACCCAAGGGACCGGAGATGCAACTTTTTGGTGCCTGCGGTTGCAGGGGGAAGATTCCGTCGACCCACGGGAGATTTCTTCGGAGCTTCTGGTGCAGAGAGGAGGCAGACTACCCCCACAGCATGCACAAGCAGGAAAACAGTCGAGAAGGCGGCAGGATCAGCGTTACAGAGTTGCAGTAGTCGTCTTTGCTACTATGTTGCAGGTTTGCAGGCTTCCAGCGCGGTCAGCGGTCGATTCCTTATCAGAAGGTGAAGAGGGAGATGCAGAGGAACTCGGCTGAGCTCATGCATTCGTTATCTAAAGTTTCCCCAGAGACAGAGACCCTAAATAGCCAGAAAAGAGGGTTTGGCTACCTAGGAGAGAGGAAAGGCTACTAACACCTGAAGGAGCCTATCAGCAGGAGTCTCTGACGTCACCTGGTGGCACTGGCCACTCAGAGCAGTCCAGTGTGCCAGCAGCACCTCTGTTTCCAAGATGGCAGAGGTCTGGAGCACACTGGAGGAGCTCTGGACACCTCCCAGGGGAGGTGCAGGTCAGGGGAGTGGTCACTCCCCTTTCCTTTGTCCAGTTTCGCGCCAGAGCAGGGGCTAAGGGGTCCCTGAACCGGTGTAGACTGGCTTATGCAGAATTGGGCACATCTGTGCCCAACAAAGCATTTCCAGAGGCTGGGGGAGGCTACTCCTCCCCTGCCTTCACACCATTTTCCAAAGGGAGAGGGTGTCACACCCTCTCTCAGAGGAAGTTCTTTGTTCTGCCATCCTGGGCCAGGCCTGGCTGGACCCCAGGAGGGCAGCTGCCTGTCTGAGGGGTTGGCAGCAGCAGCAGCTGCAGTGAAACCCCAGGAAGGGCAGTTTGGCAGTACCAGGGTCTGTGCTACAGACCACTGGGATCATGGGATTGTGCCAACTATGCCAGGATGGTATAGAGGGGGCAATTCCATGATCATAGACATGTTACATGGCCATATTCGGAGTTACCATGGTGAAGCTACATATAGGTAGTGACCTATATGTAGTGCACGCGTGTAATGGTGTCCCCGCACTCACAAAGTTCAGGGAATTGGCTCTGAACAATGTGGGGGCACCTTGGCTAGTGCCAGGGTGCCCTCACACTAAGTAACTTTGCACCTAACCTTTACCAGGTAAAGGTTAGACATATAGGTGACTTATAAGTTACTTAAGTGCAGTGTAAAATGGCTGTGAAATAACGTGGACGTTATTTCACTCAGGCTGCAGTGGCAGGCCTGTGTAAGAATTGTCAGAGCTCCCTATGGGTGGCAAAAGAAATGCTGCAGCCCATAGGGGTCTCCTGGAACCCCAATACCCTGGGTACCTCAGTACCATATACTAGGGAATTATAAGGGTGTTCCAGTAAGCCAATGTAAATTGGTAAAAATGGTCACTAGCCTGTTAGTGACAATTTAAAAGTAATGAGAGAGCATAACCACTGAGGTTCTGGTTAGCAGAGCCTCAGTGAGACAGTTAGGCACCACACAGGGAACATATACATGCACACCTATGAGCACTGGGGCCCTGTGTGACAGGGTCCCAGTGACACATACATATAGGCCACAAACCTATGAGCACTGGGGTCCTGACTAGCAGGATCCCAGTGACACATAACAACCATACTGAAAACATGGTGTTTTCACTATGAGCACTGAGGCCTGGCTATCAGGATCCCAGTGAGACAGTGAAAACAGTGACAAACACCCTGACATACACTCACAAACAGGCCAAAAGTGGGGGTAACAAGGCTAGAAAGAGGCTACCTTCTCACACAACCCCCCCCCAAACGAAGGACAATAAGGCTAACCTTGGCCAGTTGAGACTTTATTGTCTAAGTGGTGATAAGTAGAGAGTAGCTCTGCAATAGACTGGTTACTCCCTTTATCATCCACTATATGGTTACTTCCCTGTGGGGATGTAAACCACCCTGTTTGAAGTTTTTTAGCTAAGCAACAATGTGAAGATGTATTTTCAGAGTTTCTATCAGTAAGTTTTAGTTTAGAGCAGTGGGAATTGTCCACTGAACCTATTTGTAGTGATGGAAATGCCAGACAGGGATGCTGTCTCAGAAAAGCCATAGCTGGGCAAAAACTTTGTCCATATGGCTGGAAGAGAGAACAGGGATGCTGTTTCTCTTGGGTTGGAGCAGGGCAGGGATGCTGTCCTATCAGCTCCACACTAGGGCAGGAATGCTGTCCTAAGTGTTGTGAGGCAGTGCAGAGTTTCTGCACTAAAGTTTCTCTGGGAGGGTTGGAGGGATGCTCCATGTTAACTAAAATGGTGCTCTTTTTCTCACCAATGTTAGTTATCCCACAGAGAGGTACTTCCACCTCAGGGAGTCCAACTTTGCCAGCTGATGATTCCCTTGGAACAGGTGCCACCCCAGGAGAGGTTTCTCCCACCACAGGAATAGTATCCTGAATGGTAGGGTGGTTAGGGGATACTGTGATACCCTTTTTACCTGTTGATGGAGAGGGATCCTGAGTTTTCAGGCCTTCTCTCCTTTGCTTTTTCATTTCAGTAGAAATGAGAGGGAACAATTCCTCAGGGATGCCCAGCATGGCTGCATGGGCATAAAACTCTACATCAGCCCAACCTGAGGCCTCTAGGTCATTACCTAAGAGACAGTCTACAGGTAAGCTAGGTGATACCACCACCTGCTTAGGGCCAGTAACTCCACCCCAACTAAACTGAATTATAGCTAAGGGAAGAAACTTAGTGGAGTTATGGACATCAATAATTTTATACTGTTGTCCAATGATGTGTTGATCAGGGTGCACTAGGTTTTCAGTCACCAAAGTGAAACTGGCACCTGTGTCCCTGTAAGCCAAGGCCTCAACACCATTTATTGAAACTGTCTGCCTGTACTTATCCATTGTAAGGGGACAAGCAGCCAGTGTGGCAAGGCCAGTGCCACTAGGTGTGACAGAAACTGTCTTGGGACTGATTACATCAGTTTCCACTATGGACCCATAAGTGAACCCAACTACACCCTTTGCTTGACTGTTGCCAGCAGTCCCACCACTAGTACCACTACTGCTAGGGGCACTAGAGCTTGATGTATTAGTGGTGGTAGGCTCAGGGGGTTTACCTGGACAGGACTTATCCCCTGGCCTATGGCCTCTGTTTTTACACACAAAGCACCAAGGCTTTTTAATGTGTGCAGGTTGGGAAGAAGAGGAAGAATTTGTTTTATCCCCACCCTCTGAAGAGTGTTTAAGATTTGAAGTGGGATCTTTGGTTTTACCCTTATCCCCATGCTTATCTTGAGATTTTTCACCATCTTTCTTCTTAATGCCATCTTTGTCACCCCCTGTATGAACTTTTCTGTTCACCCTTGTTCTGACCCATTTGTCTGCCTTCTTTCCCAATTCTTGGGGAGAGGTCAGATCAGAGTCTACCAGGTACTGGTGCAACAAATCAGACACACAATTATTAAGTATATGCTCTCTCAGGATTGTGTTATACAGGCTGTCATAATCAGTAACTTTACTGCCATGTAACCACCCCTCCAAGGCCTTCACTGCCTGGTCAATGAAATCAACCCAGTCTTGTGAAGACTCCTTTTTGGTCTCTCTGAACTTTATCCTGTACTGTTCAGTGGTTAAGCCATAACCATCCAGGAGTGCATTCTTAAGAACTTGGAAATTATTGGCATCATTTTCTTTCACAGTAAGGAGCCTATCCCTACCTTTTCCACTAAATGATAGCCATAGGATAGCAGCCCACTGCTTTTGAGGGACATCCTGTACAGCACAGGCCCTCTCAAGTGCAGCAAACCACTTGTTAATGTCATCCCCCTCCTTATAAGGGGGAACTATCTTGTGCAGATTCCTGGAATCATGCTCTTTTGCGGGATGACTATGGGGAATACTGCTGCTGCCACCATGGGTATCTAAACCCAACTTCTGTCTTTCCCTCTCTATTTCTAAAGACTGTCTATCCAAATCCAGCTGTTGCTTCTTGAGCTTCAGTCTGGTTTGTTCCACTCTCAATCTATTGAGCTCCCTTTCTAACAATCTGTCATCAGGGTGGGTGGGAGGGACATTTCTAGATACAGAGGTATGATGGGAATGAACAGAAGGAGACCTGTCCCTTACAGAGGGCACCCTAACAGCTTGGCTACCAGCATAATGTGAGAGCACATCATCAGTATGATGTGATTCAACCTCTGTACCAACTATGCTAGACTGTCTAGTAATGGGCAGGCTGAGAAGTTTCTTTCCTGAACCTTTTCCTGGGGGAGTCCCTGGATCAGATTGAGAACCATTAGCTACTTTTTCTACAGATTGGGCACTTATGGCCTTATCCTGTACTCTAAGCATATTAATTAACAGTTCTAAAGAAGGATTTTTCCCTACACTCAAACCTCTCTCTATGCAGAGACTCCTTGCTCCTTTCCAGCTAAGGTGATCATATGCAAGTTTGGACCGTTCAACATTTTTTCCTGTGCCAGACATTTTTTTAGAGAGAGTTAAAGTGATAGAAAAAGAGAAAAAAGTTTTCAGAACTTTTTGGAAATACAGAAAAAACTTTTTAAACTTTTAAGAACTTTTTGAAAGTTTTAGAAGTACTTTTCAGCACTTAGAAAAGAGTGAAAAGAGGAAATGCAAAACTTTTTGGCTATGTGTATATACACTGACCTTGTTTTGTATATTTTTCTCTTATGAAAAGTACAATGACAAGAGTGGTAAGTAGTCTCAAGCACTTATCCCACCGCTGCACAACCAATGTAGGAGGCTGGACTGGCTTGTAGTGAGTACCAAGGAGTACTTGCACCTTGCACCAGGCCCAGTTATCCCTTATTAGTGTATAGGGTGTCTAGCAGCTTAGGCTGATAGATAATGGTAGCTTAGCAAAGCAGCTCAGGCTGAACTAGGAGACGTGTGAAGCTACTACAGTACCACTTAGTGTCATATGCACAATATCATAAGAAAACACAATACACAGTTATACTAAAAATAAAGGTACTTTATTTTTATGACAATATGCCAAAGTATCTTAGAGTGTACCCTCAGTGAGAGGATAGGAAATATACACAAGATATATATACACAATAGCAAAAATATGCAGTATAGTCTTAGAAAACAGTGCAAACAATGTATAGTTACAATAGGATGCAATGGGGAAACATAGGAATAGGGGCAACACAAACCATATACTCCAGAAGTGGAATGCGAACCACGAATGGACCCCAAACCTATGTGACCTTGTAGAGGGTCGCTGGGACTATTGGAAAATAGTGAGAGTTAGAAAAATAACCCTCCCCAAGACCCTGAAAAGTGAGTGCAAAGTGCACTAAAGTTCCCCTAAGGACAAAATAGTCGTGTTAGAGGGAGAATGCAAGGAAAACACAAATCAGCAATGCAACAACGATGGATTCCTGTCTGAGGGTACCTGTGGAACAAGGGGACCAAGTCCAAAAGTCACAAGCAGCTCGGAGATGGGCAGATGCCCAAGAAATGCCAGCGGTTGGTGCAAAGAAGCTCTTACTAGGCTGAAGAACTGTGAATACTGCAGGAACGACAAGGGCTAGAGACTTCCCCTTTGGAGGATGGATCCCCCACGCCTTGGAGAGTCGTGCAGAAGTGTTTTCCCGCCGGATGGACGCCGACAAGCCTTGCTACACGCAAATCGTGCGTTTGGCGTTTTTGGACGCTGCTGGGGCCCAGGAGGGACCAGGAGGTCGCAAATTGGACCTGCAGAGAGAGGGGACGTCGAGCAAGACAAAGAGCCCTCACTGAAGCAGGTAGCACCCGGAGAAGTGCCAGAAACAGGCACTACGAGGATGCGTGAAACGGTGCTCGCCGAAGTTGCACAAAGGAGTCCCACGTCGCCGGAGACCAACTTAGAAAGTCGTGCAATGCAGGTTAGAGTGCCGTGGACCCAGGCTTGGCTGTGCACACAGGATTTCCGCCGGAAGTGCACAGGGGCCGGAGAAGCTTGCAAAGTCGCGGTTCCCAGCAATGCAGCCCAGCGAGGTGAGGCAAGGACTTACCTCCACCAAACTTGGGCTGAAGAGTCACTGGACTGTGGGGGTCACTTGGACGGTGTCGCTGGATTCGAGGGACCTCGCTCGTCGTGCTGAGAGGAGACCCAAGGGACCGGAGATGCAACTTTTTGGTGCCTGCGGTTGCAGGGGGAAGATTCCGTCGACCCACGGGAGATTTCTTCGGAGCTTCTGGTGCAGAGAGGAGGCAGACTACCCCCACAGCATGCACAAGCAGGAAAACAGTCGAGAAGGCGGCAGGATCAGCGTTACAGAGTTGCAGTAGTCGTCTTTGCTACTATGTTGCAGGTTTGCAGGCTTCCAGCGCGGTCAGCGGTCGATTCCTTATCAGAAGGTGAAGAGGGAGATGCAGAGGAACTCGGCTGAGCTCATGCATTCGTTATCTAAAGTTTCCCCAGAGACAGAGACCCTAAATAGCCAGAAAAGAGGGTTTGGCTACCTAGGAGAGAGGAAAGGCTACTAACACCTGAAGGAGCCTATCAGCAGGAGTCTCTGACGTCACCTGGTGGCACTGGCCACTCAGAGCAGTCCAGTGTGCCAGCAGCACCTCTGTTTCCAAGATGGCAGAGGTCTGGAGCACACTGGAGGAGCTCTGGACACCTCCCAGGGGAGGTGCAGGTCAGGGGAGTGGTCACTCCCCTTTCCTTTGTCCAGTTTCGCGCCAGAGCAGGGGCTAGGGGGTCCCTGAACCGGTGTAGACTGGCTTATGCAGAATTGGGCACATCTGTGCCCAACAAAGCATTTCCAGAGGCTGGGGGAGGCTACTCCTCCCCTGCCTTCACACCATTTTCCAAAGGGAGAGGGTGTCACACCCTCTCTCAGAGGAAGTTCTTTGTTCTGCCATCCTGGGCCAGGCCTGGCTGGACCCCAGGAGGGCAGCTGCCTGTCTGAGGGGTTGGCAGCAGCAGCAGCTGCAGTGAAACCCCAGGAAGGGCAGTTTGGCAGTACCAGGGTCTGTGCTACAGACCACTGGGATCATGGGATTGTGCCAACTATGCCAGGATGGTATAGAGGGGGCAATTCCATGATCATAGACATGTTACATGGCCATATTCGGAGTTACCATGGTGAAGCTACATATAGGTAGTGACCTATATGTAGTGCACGCGTGTAATGGTGTCCCCGCACTCACAAAGTTCAGGGAATTGGCTCTGAACAATGTGGGGGCACCTTGGCTAGTGCCAGGGTGCCCTCACACTAAGTAACTTTGCACCTAACCTTTACCAGGTAAAGGTTAGACATATAGGTGACTTATAAGTTACTTAAGTGCAGTGTAAAATGGCTGTGAAATAACGTGGACGTTATTTCACTCAGGCTGCAGTGGCAGGCCTGTGTAAGAATTGTCAGAGCTCCCTATGGGTGGCAAAAGAAATGCTGCAGCCCATAGGGGTCTCCTGGAACCCCAATACCCTGGGTACCTCAGTACCATATACTAGGGAATTATAAGGGTGTTCCAGTAAGCCAATGTAAATTGGTAAAAATGGTCACTAGCCTGTTAGTGACAATTTAAAAGTAATGAGAGAGCATAACCACTGAGGTTCTGGTTAGCAGAGCCTCAGTGAGACAGTTAGGCACCACACAGGGAACATATACATGCACACCTATGAGCACTGGGGCCCTGTGTGACAGGGTCCCAGTGACACATACATATAGGCCACAAACCTATGAGCACTGGGGTCCTGACTAGCAGGATCCCAGTGACACATAACAACCATACTGAAAACATGGTGTTTTCACTATGAGCACTGAGGCCTGGCTATCAGGATCCCAGTGAGACAGTGAAAACAGTGACAAACACCCTGACATACACTCACAAACAGGCCAAAAGTGGGGGTAACAAGGCTAGAAAGAGGCTACCTTCTCACACTCAATGCCACCGTCGATGCAACCGATCTGCCTAGAGAGTCGGTCGTATCCAGTCCACATCAAATCATGAACTAAGCTGCATCTCTCCCATCTGTTATGGCTTGGGACGGGACAGTCCGGGATTCCTCCGGAACTGCAGACAGCACTTGCGCGACCGTATCCCAGAGAGTATGGGAATAGCAACCCAAAAGGCATGCAGTGTTCACGGACCGCAGCGCTAGACTGTTGGAAGAAAACAACTTCTTCCCCAAATTATCGAGTCTTTTTGATTCCCTGTGCGGCGGTGCGGCAGGGAATGCGCCAGATGAAGAAGAAGGAGAAGCCTGGATGGCAAGGCTCTCAGGCGTGGGGTGTTGGGTCAGGAATTTCAGGTCTGATGGTGCAGGCCGATGGCGGCGGGCAATCGTCCTATTCACAGGAGCCCCTGTGCTGGGTCTGGACCAGGTAAAAGGGCCTCTGAAGAGGAAGACCCCGGCTGAAGCACGTCGGTTAGGATGTTAGGCCTAACCTCCACAGCAGAAAGCTTGACCAGGACCTCAGTAACCCTTCTCACCACCATAGAGTACGAAGCACCCTCCTCCGTAACCAGGAGGAGAGAGCATACCAGTGTCAGGGGAGGTGTCTAGACCACTGGCATCACCCAAATCCTGCACCCAGTCTATTTTTGGGTCAAGATGGTATTCTAAAGGGTCCAGCGACCCCTCAATACTCTCCCCGTATCCATACCCACAAGAATAAGGGTCTGGATCAACCCTGGGCCCAGGAGAGCCCACAGAGAACAAAATTGGCGTAGATCGACGTCATTCCGGCTCCTGGTTGTCAGTTATGAGGATGGGATCAACGTCGATTGTGGGCCCAACCGATGTCGGGAGCAAGGAAAGTCGCTGTTGCATGACCGGCATCAGGACAGATCCGCGATTGGATCCACAGGAGCCCTCCAGAACTGAGGCAGATTCCGACGGCTTTGAAACCGAAGGGACCCCAACTGACTCAGCTGTGCCCGAAGGCTCCGAAGGTGGGTCGGACCGCCCAAAAATGAGGCGCATGGCCTCGTAAAATTCTTTAAGTTGGGCGGTGCTGGCTTCGGCTCCCGGGAAGTTGGGGAAGCGCAGAGCTGACCCAGAAGAAGGCTCCGTTGTTGGAGGCCTAGAGCGTCAACGCTCTTCCCACGCCGTATCATCCGATCGATGGGGTGAAGTTGAAGAACGCTTTTCTTTCTTTGACTTCTTCTTTTTGTGACCCAAATGTCCCGATAACTTGGTGGACGAAGAGTGCTGGTGACTCCGTGGCTGGTCTCAAGACCTTCCTCTCGTACAGGACTGTGAGCGCCGCAGAGTCGAGTGTCGGCCCGCCATAAATTTTAGGGACCGCTCCCTCAAAGCCTTCAGGTTCATGGCCTGACACTCGGTGGTCGCACTCCAGACACCGTAAGCACACAAGGTGCAGATCCGTCACCGACATAGTTCTGTGACAGGAGTTGCAGGGCTTGAATCCGGTCTTGCGGGACATCCCTCGATGTATCCACAAACTCGTCAAAAATACTACAAAAATTTCAGCGCAGCCAAAACATGACTGAGGTAGCTCTTCTCCGGGTGGCACCTATATACGATTGTGACGTCATCAGGGTGAGCGCGATACCAACAACACCCGCAGAGTCGACCGACGCTACCTGACGGCACGCAGAGGTACTGTTCGAAGAAAAAATCTCCGGATCCAGTCTGACGCCTGGGGAAATTCAAAGGTAAGGTTTTGTGTTGGAATCCCAATGAATATAGGGGAGCACGTGGTGTGTTGTGTTGTCTGTGATGCAGGGAGATGCATATGTCAAGGGTAGACTGTGTGGGTGTGACTTACCTGTAATCCTCAGCCACTGCCATTGTCCGATGTTCACTCAGTCCAGTGATGTCCTCCATCTATCAGAAAACGGCCGGCAGTACACCGCCAGCAGGACTGTATCATCTAACTACGGGAAGCGGTGACCCACCAGCCTGACACCTAGGAAGAGCACTCTGAGTGGCGATGTGTGGCTCAGCTGCAAAACATCTAAATACAGCGGCGGAAGACCATCACCTTGGCGGTCTTCCCGGGCTCGCCTCCACTTTGGATTGGCAGTAAGACCACCAAGATCTAAATCAGGCCCTAAAACAAATCTAAATTTATGAATATCGATGAAGGTCACTTGGAGAATGAAACCACTTTGGGTGAGCCATCTTACTTGGCGAGCTAGATTCCATAATTAATAGGACTCAACACTGCGAGAAGGTAAGGGCAACTGCACTGATACATTCCATATAAAACAATAGTCAGCCTAAATGGCTGCTAGATCACATAGTAGCACTCAATGAAACAACTAAATAAAAAAAAAAATACAAAAAAAAATACACAATGTCAGGAATGGTCGGATAGTGCAGTGTTGATGTTTATTCATCTTTTTGGTTTGGTGTTCTTACCTACTTATCTGCATGTGCTTCCCTTTTATGGACCTGCCTTTGTCCCATGCAAGCCAATACTCACTCAGCATATTACACAAAGAGTAGGTACCTGGATTTATCAGGTTGTCGCTGTCTGGTTGGCGAGCCCTAAAAAGTGCACTGAGTAAGAGCAAAAATGTGTTCTATGTTGCCTTTGTTAATATTATCTAGATTGCAGTCCATGGCTAATTCTCCATCCATTCTCACTGCTAACAGATTTTTCACCTTCCAACACAACCTGAAACTTTTCCTTTGATTACATTCAAATTACAATCATGTATGGATATATGGATCTAGGAAACATATTAAACTCTCATGAAAAAACATACCTTGTGGATTGAAGAAACCAGTCATCCAAAATGCATTTGGCCGTCCGCCAAATATCCAGGTGCTAAACTGATTGTTTCTCTCCAAGAACTCAGTGAACCAAAATCCAAGTGTTGAGGAATCCCAGGAGATCTTTTTCCACAGCTTTGGAATTCGGGCATCATACATGTTATCCAAGGCATCTCTTAAATTCTGAAAAAATATTAAAATCCATTTGTATTTCTCTACTCATCCTCACACACACACATGGTTTTATGACACAGAAATTACTATTTGTATGGTATTTATACAGCACAAACCTAGCTAGGAAGCAATAAAGCATGCAAAAAGGACAAAGAAAGAGACAAAGGAATGAAAGAAGGAAAGAGGAAAAGTAATGAGAACTGGGAGAAATACAGAAAAAGTTAAATAGTGTAAGAAAGTACCCTCTTTTTGGCATTTTTCCCTGCTATCAGTATGCTTTGACTTTTTTCACTGGGATCCTGGGGTCCCCTTATAAGTCCCTAGTAAATATGGTACTTAGGTACCCAGGGCATTGGGACACCAGGGGTTCCTCATCGGCTGCAGCATGTATTATGCCACCCAGGGTACCCCATGCAAAATTTGTCTGCAGGCCTGCCATTGCAGCCTGCGTGAAAAGGTGCATGCACCCGTTCACCACAGGTCACTGCTCCAGATCACTGCAAGTCACCCCTATGGTAGACCCTCCTAGCCCAGAGGGCAGGGTGAAGGTACCTGTGTGTGAGGGCACCTCTGCATGAGCAGAGGTCCCCCTACAAACTCCAGTTCCAATGCAATGGACTTCAGAAGTGTGGGGAAGCCATTTTACCTGTGTCCAGCTACATAATGGTAACTCCAAACCTGGGCCTGCTTGGTATCAAACATGTCAGAATCATACCCCAATCCTGTTGCCTGTATTGGTTGTATGATTTCATGCACTCTGGGAGGTCCTTAGAGGAGCCCCAGCATTGATCCTACCAGTCTTTTGGAGTTTTCCGAGCAGCCCATCACAGGTGATAGTCTGGAGTGGTCCCCTTGGTCTTCTCTGCCAGCTATCCAACTTGGGAGACGGTAAGCCCTTGCCTCTCCTTGCAGGACACAACCCCTGTGCACCAGGACTCTTGCAGCTACCAAGGCTTATTTTCTCCTCCTCCAAGAGATCTTCAGGCTTCAAGCAGCCCCGGTGCCCATCACATTTTCCTGCCAGGCACAGTCTCCTTTCCACTGCTCCAGTGACGTGGGGCTCCTCTTCAGGTGTGCTGAGTAGGCCTCACTGCGATTACTGTGCCTGCTGCCAGTGGGTTGCCTGTGGGGGGTGACTCCTCTTCTGGTGTCTCTCCCAAACGCTTAGGGTCACCCCAGACTCCCCTCCTTGGCTCGAGTCTCCTGGACCTTGCTGGTCCTCTTCAGCCTTACAACTCGTCTTCTTCCTCTCTTGCATTTGCCAAGGCTTGTTGGTGGTCTTCCTATACCACTGACCCACTGCAACCTGACAGCCGACATGGGACATCACCTGCATCACTTCAGGGACCCCTCTTCAGCTCCTGTGCTGCACAGCTTGTCTTCTTCGTCCCCCATCGACCTGTTCCTTCTTTGACAGAAGGGTGGGTAGTGGCTCCTGCCACAACCAGACACTTCATCACAAACTGGACTTGGTCCCCTTCCATTGCAGGTCCTCCTCTGCCAGAATCTACCTTTGGGTCCTTCCTGTCTTGTTTGGGTCTCGCATAATCCTTTTCCTAAGTCCTCCTGTTGGTTTTGGTGAAAACCAGGTACTTACCTCTGCTCTCCTGGTCGCTGGGGGTCACTCTGGTATTCACCTGTTGGGGTTCCTAGTCCCTCCAGCTTCTCTCTAACGATTCCACAGCCTTAGGTGGGGGACTGTATTTCGCATTCCACTTATTTAGTATATCGTTTGGCCCTCCCCTAGGGCCTACACTATCTTCAATTGCTTTTGCCAATGCTTATTGCTTTTTATGTTCTTTACTGATTGCTAATATGTATATAATAGTGTGTTTACTTATCGCCAGTTGGCGGACTGCCTATTAGTATTCTAGTATTTGTAACACCGTGTGCTTCTTTAATGTGTGATAGGGCTGTGTGACTGTCGTGGTATTGTATAAGCTTTGCATGGCTCCTAGATATGTCTTGGTTGCTCATCCACAGCTACCTCTAGAGAGCCCTGGCTTCCTAGACACTGCCTACACTTCACTAATAGGGGATCCCTAGACCTGGTATAAAGTGATAACACCATGGGTGCTCACCACACACCAGGCCAACTTCCTACAAATAGGAAAAACAAAAATAACAAAAGGTGGAAACAAAAGGGAAAAATGGAAACAAAAAGTAAAAACACAGAACAAAAAACACAGAAAGCGATGCGGACAAAACTAAAAAAAGAAAAACAATAAAGAGAGAGAAATGGAAAAAGGAGATAAAGGAAAGGAAGACATACAGAAAGAAAGGAGATAAATGAAGGAGAGAAAGGAAATAAGAGAACAGAAAAGAGAGAAAGAAAGAAAAGAGGAAAGAACAAATTAAGATCACGAAAGAAGCAGAGAAAGCTTGGTCAAAAGACAGAGGAAAAGAATGAAAAAAGGGCCAAAATAGAGATGAAACAAAAAAACAGCATCAAAGATAAAAACAGAAAGAAGTGAAAGATAAGTAAATCGAAAAACCTAATGGAAGAAGTGAAGTACAAGAAAGAAAGATTGAAAAAGACAAAGAGGGAGCAAAAAGAGGAAAGGAGAGAAAGGGAAAGAAAACGAGCAAGAGAGAAACAGGAAGCACAAGTGGAGAAACAGTGGAAGAAATTATAAAAAGGACACAGTAGAAAAAGAAACACAGAGGGGAAGAAAAAAGAAAAATAAGTAAATGGAAAAAAGACAATACTGAATGAAAGAGAAAGAAAGCTAAGGAGAAAGGAAATAAAAAGAACTAGGAAGAAAGAGGGGAATACAAGGGAGAAAGGAGGGAATGAGTGGAAAGAGAGAAGGAAAGAAAAAGACAAAATACAGAGGAAGAGGAAAAATAAAAGAGAAAATGGAGGAGAGGGAGAAAAAAGCATCTCAAAAACAACAGAGGGCAGCTCGATTCCGGATCTGTGATAACCGGCGCGGAACGAAAATAATTGATGTACGTGCCTTTATAGGCAACCATGACATCACAAACGGCTCCAGCAATGCCACATCGATCTGAACAATGCCACCTGATGGTGCACGCAAGGGTATTGCTCAGCAAAACTTCCGGATTCCAAGCTGACGCCAGGGAATTCTAAGGTAAGGAATCTGCAGCTAGAAGTCTCTATCAGATATAAAAACCTTTTTGAAGAGTGTGGGCTCCATGGTTTTGTACTGTCAGCTTCCCAAGCCTAACCGAAGTGGACACAGACATATTTTGTAAGATTTAACACAACACAGCACAGCAAGGGAAGTTACTGCGCTGCTGAAAGAAAGACGGAGAGCCGAACTGTGCAATGTTTACCAAGATATGGCATAGTTCTACTCTCTTCTACTGCTGGCACACTTGTGTCTGCCTAGCGCCAACACAGGCACCCTTAAGCCATGTCACACAGGCTGCCTGCATTGCGGTCAGGATAGTTTTTGTGCAGGAAGGGGTCCATTCCTGCACAAATACTATCCTCTGAGGCATATTCCTCATTCTATATGTGCTGAATAATACATCATGCATGCAAAGAGGAAGTAATGTGGAGAAATTAAGATATATGTCTGTGTTGAATAAGTTACTTACCTTTGGTAACACATCATCTTGTAGAGACAATATCTAGATGCCGATTCCTTAACTTTGCATTTCCCCAGGCGTTAGACGGATCTGATTTTGTTTTTCATATCGGGCATCATAAATACTATACAAAAAAATATATATTTATTTTGTATAGTATTTATGATGCCCGATACATTTTTTACAGGTTATCTCCTTTTGATATCTAAGTGCAACATGATGACGTATAGGGAAGTCACAAGGTTGAGGCATCGTCGAAAACTCACTCGCAGACAGTATTGTATATACATTTTATTTTAATTATTTTGTCCTCATATAGCATGGCACACATACATAAAAGTAGTTGATTCTATTTTTATTAAGACCTGGGTTTATAGGTTCAGACATTCTCGGCATAGAGATATGGAGCTTTTTTAGATGCCCACATTGGGTTAAGATGGCCTTTTTAAGATGGCTACTTTTGTTTCTACAGAAACTTATACAACAGTCCAAGATGGCCACCATGGAAGCAGTTTTTAAACGAGGCTCTAGCGCCAGTTCCGGCTTAGCAGTTCTGTTGTAATCCTTCGGGGTTTGCATGCCGTAGTCTGAACACACAGGAGTATCTAATTGACTTTGAGCAAAGCCTTGCGGGCTCTCACGTGCAATGCAGCACGTTCGTTGAAGCACAGATGGTGGAGTTTGTGACACTCCGGGAGTGGGAGATTTATTTCCCCATACTGAAGCGCTTATCTCATAAGTGCAGTCAACATATTATAAAAATAGGCTGTTGTACTCTCACCAAACTCATAGGAAGATCCCATCCTCGTCGCCAAAAATATGATGTTATGATCGATGCAGGGGACGCCCAAGTAGGAGTAACATATAGGGGGTCATTACAACCCTGGCGGACGGTGTTAAAGCAGCGGTAAGACCGGCAACAGGCTGTCTGTCTTTTTTTTAGTATTATGACCATGGCGGTTACCGCCATGGTCATCCGCCGCTTCCCCGTTCCGCCCGCCACGGCGGAGACGACCGCAAGGCTGGAGACCTGGGTCTCCAGCCCGGTGGCCGTGACAATACCGCCGCCGGTATTGTGACCTGGCTTACCGCCGTGGATTTCCAGCGGTAGGAACCGCCATGAAATCCATGGTGGTAAGCACTATCAGTGCCAGGGAATTCCTTCTCCCCCACCCCCCATCCCACCCCGACTCCCTCCCCTACACCACCCCTGCCACCCCCAAAGGTGGCAGGGCCCCCCTCCCCACCCCGACCCCCGACATTACCTTACACATACACACCCGACACGCACGCAGGCACCACCAACACACATACACGCACACACACCGACATATATGCCAACATCCACACACACAGTCAGACACCCACATTCACGCACACATTTCCGAAACACGCAACACCCCCGCAAGCATACACGCACTCACACACTCCCCTACATACACAATCGCACACCCCCATGCACCCACACAACACCCCCCCACCCCCCTCCCCTAACGGATGATTGACTTACCTGTTCCGTCGAACCTCCGGGAGGGGACGGGAGCCATGGGGGCAGCTCCGCCAACACCACACCACCAACAGAACACCGCCGCGCTGAATCACAGGACGTGATTAGCTCGGCGGTGTTCTGTTGGCGTGGCGGTGGAGGTGGAGCAACCTCCACTTCCCCGCCGCCCGCAAGTATGGCTGTTGGTGGCTCTCTGTCGGAAAAACGATGGAGAGCAGCCAACAGTCATAATACGCCGAGCGGCAAACCGCCACTACTGGCGGTCTTCCGCACGGCGGTACCTCGGCGGTCTTCTTAAAAGACCGCCGAGGTTATAATGACCACCATAATCTTTTATTGTCCTTATGTATCCCCGAGGAGCGCCGCTGTCGCGTCTCCTGGCCTGTTTCTGCCTCTTACAACCGTCTCTCACCGAATGCAGAGCACGAGACGCGACTGCCGGCTCCGCGAGACAGTTTGGGTTCGGCACGTAACACCGTGCGCCGAACCTACACACAACACTGTTGGCTGTTTCAAATTCTGAATATGGCATCAGTCACTTGGGAGACATCCGGTAGTGATTCAGTAACTCGTGATATCCCTACTAGGCATTATTGGACAACACAAACAATTGATTTTGTACGCCCAAGCATAAATAAATATTGCATCTTTCTCTAGACAATCGTCATTTGCCACTAATGGTGTTTGAAGTAGGCAGTAAGTAATTTAGATTTATAATGGAGATCGTTGGTTTTGGATGTTTAGCTGGGTGATGGTACCACCTTAGCAGAATATTATTTTCACTCTGAATCCTATTAATGAGGATTAGCACTTAGGTGGCATTTTGATTTAGTGGTTCCTTTCTTGTTTGTGCATGTAATTCACTTTTTAACATGTGCTTCACTTTTAAAGCATGAGGTTTGGCATGCTATAACGTCAAAGAATGGGTGCTTTGACAGAGATTTTATTATGGATGTATGGCTCAGTTTGTTGATTCAATTAGTTTTCTTGTTGGTTTTTAATAGGTACCTCGTTCTCCGACAATCCTGAGGAGGCCCAAAATTATAAATGGCCGAAACGCATCGACTCTGTTGCAGTAGAGAGAGGTTGAGAGAAAACATTATTTATAACTGATAAGGAATGTTTATGAAACACATCTTTGTTAATTATAATTGCTGCTTAAAGATGTGAATATGATACAACCATCTTCCATGTGGATTTCCACCCACATCGCCGGTCACACCCTTGACCCACTCTTCACTGCAAGCAACCACATCTCCTTCAGCCACACCACCGAACTCCACTGGACCGACCACCACTGCATCCACTTCACATTCAAGAAAAACACCGAACACCACTGCACCCCACTACCGCCGCACCGCCGCTGGGGCAAAGTCTCCGAAGACCAACTAACCAGCACCCTCGCCAAGAACCCACCGACCCGGACTCCGCCGCCATCAACCTTCAACAGTGGATCCTCAACTGCGCCAACACCCTCGCACCACTCAAGAGGCCCACCGTCAACCAAGAAAAGAAAAAAGCAGCCTGGTTCACAGACGAACTGATCACCTCCAAACGCACCTGCCAGAAACTTAAGAAAAAATGGCTTCTCGAGCGCACACCGACAGCCTGGCAACCCACAAGGAAGCCACCCGCAAGCACCACCAACTGATCCGACTTGCCAAACGCTCCCACTTCACAGAACGCCTAAACAACAACGAACACGACAGCAAGGAGCTCTTCTGCATCGTGAAGGAGCTCTGCAACCCCAGCGCCAACGTCAATGACATCCCACCATCCCAGAAACTCTGCGACGCACTCTCCACCTTTTTCTACCAGAAAATCGCCACCATCCACGACAGCCTCAACACCACACCTCCACCAGACCCCACCCCCGACAACTCCTCCTACGCCGACCGCCTCACCACCTGGACCCACGTAGATGACGCCGAAACCCGAAAGACCATGAGCCCCATCCACTCAGGATCCCCCTCAGACCCCTGCCCACACCACGTCTACAACAAAGCCGACTCCACCATCGCCCCCCAACTTCGTAAGATCATCAACCTATCCTTCGATACCGCGACCTTTCCGGACAGCTGGAAGCACGCCGATATCCAAGCCCTCCTCAAGAAACCCAAGGCTGACCTCAACGACCTCAAAAACTTCTGCCCAATCTCCCTCCTCCCCTTCCCAGCAAAGGTTATCGAGAAGATCGTCAACGCCCAGCTCACCCACTACCTCGAAGACAACTCCATCCTAGACCCCTCCCAATCCGGATTCAGACGCAATCACAGCACCGAGACTGCACTCCTCGCCGCCACAGACGACATCAGACAGCAAATGGACAATGGCGAAACTTCAGCCCTCATCCTCCTAGACCTATCCGCTGCCTTCGATATGGTCTGCCACCGCACCCTACTAACTTGTCTCCACGAAGCCGGAATACAAGACAAAGCCCTCAACTGGATCTCCTCTTTTCTCTCCGGCAGAAGCCAGAGAGTCCGACTCTCACCCTTCCGCTCCGAAGCCACCAACCTCATCTGCGGCGTCCCCCAAGGCTCCTCTCTAAGCCCAACGCTGTTCAACGTATACATGGCACCCCTCGCACAACTGGCCCGTCAGCACAACCTCAGCATCCTCTCCTACGCCGACGACATCCAGCTCATCCTCTCCCTTACTAAAGATCCACACACCGCCAAAGCCAACCTCCATGAGGGATTGAAATCCATCGCCGAGTGGATGAGAAACAGCCGCCTGAAATTAAACTCCGATAAGACGGAAGTCCTCATCCTCGGACGCTCCCCCTCGGCCTGGGACGACTCCTGGTGGCCCGCCGGGCTGGGACCCCCAACTACTCCAGCCAACCACGCACGCAACCTCGGCTTCATCCTCGACTCTGCTCTCACCATGTCCAAACAGGTCAACGCAGTCTCCTCCTCCTGCTTCAACACCCTCCGCATGCTCCATAGAATCTACAAGTGGATCCCGACGTAAACCAGAAAAACGGTGACCCAGGCCCTCGTCAGTAGCAGACTTGACTACGGCAACGCACTCTACACAGGCATCCCAGCAAAAGACATCCAATGACTCCAACGCATCCAGAACGCATCCGCCCGCCTGATCCTCGACATACCCCGCCGATGCCACATCTCCCACCACCTGAAGGACCTCCACTGGCTCCCTGTGGACAAGAGGATCACCTTTAAACTTCTCACCCTCGCGCACAAAGCACTACACAACGCCAGACCCGCCTACCTGAACAACAGACTCAACTTCTACGTCCCCTCCCGCCAACTCCGCTCTGCCAACCTCTCCCTCGCCGTCGTTCCCCGAATCCAACGCAAGACCTCCGTCGGCAGATCCTTCTCCTACCTCGCCGCCAAGACCTGGAACTCCCTCCCGACCTCCCTTCGCCAGACCCAGGACCTCCTCACCTTCAGGAGACTCCTCAAGACATGGCTCTTCGACCGATAGCAGCTGCCCCCCCCCCCTCAGCACCTTGAAACCCTAACGGGTACATAGCGCGCTTTATAAATTTAATGATTGATTGATTGATTTAGATTTAAATCATTGTCAACAACCACATTTATTCAAAATGAGAGGATGATTGAAGTACAGTTTTTTTGATTGTTTGTTGAAGTGATTGTTTTTTTTGTCTACTTATGTGTTCAGTGTAGGAAAGTACCATCTTGCCTGGCATGTTACCCCCATTTTTCACTGTATATATGTTGTTTTAGTTATATGTGTCACTGGGACCCTGGTAACCCAGGGCCCCAGTGCTCATAAGTGTGCCTGAATGTGTTACCTGTGTAGTGACTAACTGTCTCACTGAGGCTCTGCTAATCAGAACCTCAGTGGTTATGCTCTCTCATTTCTTTCCAAATTGTCACTAACAGGCTAGTGACCATTTTTACCAATTTACATTGGCTTACTGGAACACCCTTATAATTCCCTAGTATATGGTACTGAGGTACCCAGGGTATTGGGGTTCCAGGAGATCCCTATGGGCTGCAGCATTTCTTTTGCCACCCATAGGGAGCTCTGACAATTCTTACACAGGCCTGCCACTGCAGCCTGAGTGAAATAACGTCCACGTTATTTCACAGCCATTTTACACTGCACTTAAGTAACTTATAAGTCACCTATATGTCTAACCTTTACCTGGTAAAGGTTAGGTGCAAAGTTACTTAGTGTGTGGGCACCCTGGCACTAGCCAAGGTGCCCCCACATTGTTCAGAGCCAATTCACTGAACTTTGTGAGTGCGGGGACACCATTACACGCGTGCACTACATATAGGTCACTACCTATATGTAGCTTCACAATGGTAACTCCGAAAATGGCCATGTAACATGTCTATGATCATGGAATTGCCCCCTCTATGCCATCCTGGCATAGTTGGCACAATCCCATGATCCCAGTGGTCTGTAGCACAGACCCTGGTACTGCCAAACTGCCCTTCCTGGGGTTTCACTGCAGCTGCTGCTGCTGCCAACCCCTCAGACAGGCATCTGCTCTCCTGGGGTCCAGCCAGGCCTGGCCCAGGATGGCAGAACAAAGAACTTCCTCTGAGAGAGGGTGTGACACCCTCTCCCTTTGGAAAATGGTGTGAAGGCAGGGGAGGAGTAGCCTCCCCCAGCCTCTGGAAATGCTTTGTTGGGCACAGAGGTGCCCAATTCTGCATAAGCCAGTCTACACCGGTTCAGGGACCCCTTAGCCCCTGCTCTGGCGCGAAACTGGACAAAGGAAAGGGGAGTGACCACTCCCCTGACCTGCACCTCCCCTGGGAGGTGCCCAGAGCTCCTCCAGTGTGCTCCAGACCTCTGCCATCTTGGAAACAGAGGTGCTGCTGGCACACTGGACTGCTCTGAGTGGCCAGTGCCACCAGGTGACGTCAGAGACTCCTGCCGATAGGCTCCTTCAGGTGTTAGTAGCCTATCCTCTCTCCTAGGTAGCCAAACCCTCTTTTCTGGCTATTTAGGGACTCTGTCTCTGGGGAAACTTCAGATAACGAATGCAAGAGCTCATCCGAGTTCCTCTGCATCTCTCTCTTCACCTTCTGATAAGGAATCGACTGCTGACCGCGCTGGAAGCCTGCAAACCTGCAACATAGTAGCAAAGACGACTACTGCAACTCTGTAACGCTGATCCTGCCGCCTTCTCGACTGTTTTCCTGCTTGTGCATGCTGTGGGGGTAGTCTGCCTCCTCTCTGCACCAGAAGCTCCGAAGAAATCTCCCGTGGGTCGACGGAATCTTCCCCCTGCAACCGCAGGCACCAAAAAGCTGCATTACCGGTCCCTGGGGTCTCCTCTCAGCACGACGAGTGAGGTCCCTCGAATCCAGCGACTCTGTCCAAGTGACCCCCACAGTCCAGTGACTCTTCAGTCCAAGTTTGGTGGAGGTAAGTCCTTGCCTCACCTCGCTGGGCTGCATTTCTGGGAACCGCGACTTTGCAGCTACTCCGGCCCCTGTGCACTTCCGGCGGAAATCCTTTGTGCACAGCCAAGCCTGGGTCCACGGCACTCTAACCTGCATTGCACGACTTTCTAAGTTGGTCTCCGGCGACGTGGGACTCCTTTGTGCAACTTCGGCGAGCACCGTTTCACGCATCCTCGTAGTGCCTGTTTCTGGCACTTCTCCGGGTGCTACCTGCTTCAGTGAGGGCTCTTTGCTTGCTCGACGTCTCCTCTCTCTTCAGGTCCAATTTGCGACCTCCTGGTCCCTCCTGGGCCCCAGCAGCATCCAAAAACGCCAAACGCCCGATTTGCAACTAGCAAGGCTTGTTGGCGTCCTTTCGGCGGGAAAACACTTCTGCACGACTCTCCAAGGCGAGAGGGATCCGTCCACCAAAGGAGAAGTCTCTAGCCCTTTTCGTTCCTGCAGAAACCTCAGCTTCTTCTGTCCAGTAGAAGCTTCTTTGCACCCGCAGCTGGCATTTCCTGGGCATCTGCCCATCTCCGACTTGCTTGTGACTTTTGGACTTGGTCCCCTTGTTCCACAGGTACCCTAGATTGGAAATCCACAGTTGTTGCATTGCTGGTTTGTGTCTTTCCTGCATTATTCCTCTAACACGACTACTTTGTCCTTAGGGGAACTTTAGTGCACTTTGCACTCACTTTTCAGGGTCTTGGGGAGGGTTATTTTTCTAACTCTCACTATTTTCTAATAGTCCCAGCGACCCTCTACAAGGTCACATAGGTTTGGGGTCCATTCGTGGTTCGCATTCCACTTTTGGAGTATATGGTTTGTGTTGCCCCTATCCCTATGTTTCCCCATTGCATCCTATTGTAACTATACATTGTTTGCACTGTTTTCTAAGACTATACTGCATATTTTTGCTATTGTGTATATATATCTTGTGTATATTTCCTATCCTCTCACTGAGGGTACACTCTAAGATACTTTGGCATATTGTCATAAAAATAAAGTACCTTTATTTTTAGTATAACTGTGTATTGTGTTTTCTTATGATATTGTGCATATGACACTAAGTGGTACTGTAGTAGCTTCACCCGTCTCCTAGTTCAGCCTAAGCTGCTCTGCTAAGCTACCATTATCTATCAGCCTAAGCTGCTAGACACCCTATACACTAATAAGGGATAACTGGGCCTGGTGCAAGGTGCAAGTACCCCTTGGTACTCACTACAAGCCAGTCCAGCCTCCTACATTCAGTTATTTGTACATTTTGTGCTTTGATATGTAATTTTTTTATAAATATATTGTGACATGTTTAATGCCAGCTATGCTGTCGCTTAATTAAAATAATATGAAAAGAAATATACAAACAAATTATGTTTTCCAGTGATTGATTTATAGTTCCACTGTTGTAGTAAAGTGTATATATCGTTTCCTACTATTATACCACACCTTTTATTTTTGCTTTACCTTACCCAGGTATAGTAGGGTTATTTGGGTAAACCCCCTTGTTTCTTATTCTGTTTTTTTTTTTAGCAGTAATCCTGCGCACCTTCGGGTGGCTTCATTCAGTTCAGTGCTGCATCGTACGTTCTGTTGTAACATTGTGGTCACCTATATAGGCACTTCTTTGGTGCATGGGAGTCAGCCTCTTTTCAAGACTTTCCACACCAGGGGCACGGAGCCATGAAGTGCACTGACTTTGATGTGTTCAAACTAGGGCCCTGAAAGGGATCATCCTTACCCCTAGAAATTTGTCCGCACAGCGGGGAGGAACGGGTGGGTCAATAAGGAATCTGCACATAGATATTGTCTCTACCAGATAATAGGTTACTGAGTGTAAGTAACTTTCTCATCTATCAGAGACATCTAGACACAGATTCCTTACCTTATAATAGATAGCCAAGCAATATCATCCCTGGCAGTGAACAATGGACAAACTTACTGTGGGAGGCTGGCCTGGCTTATAGTGGGTACCTGATGGTACTTACACCTTGTGCCAGGTCCAGTTATCCCTTATTAGTAGATTAGTAGTGTTCTATAGTGTTCTAGGAGCTTAGGCTGATAGAGGTAGCTATAGAAGAGCAGCTTAGGCTGAACTAGGAGACATGCAAAGCTCCTACTATACCACTTATATCATATAGCACTATTTCATAAGAATCAAAATACTCAGAGTTACTAAAAATAAAGGTACTTTATTTTAGTGACAATGTACCAAAATTATCTCAGGGGATATACTCCATTAGGAGGTAAGTAAAATACACAAAATATACACACAAACTAAAATCAGGTAAGTAAACAGTTAGAAAAGTAGTGCAAACACTGTAGAATACAATAGGATGCAATTGGCCTAGGGGCAACACAAACCATATACTAAGAAAGTGGAATGCGAACCACTTAGGGACCCCAGACCTAGTGTAGTGTGTAGAGGGTTGCTGGGAGTGTTAGAAAACACTAAGGGTGTCCAAGTTACCCTTCTTCCCCAGAAACACAGTAAAGTTGTGATAGGAGATTCTGCAAAGACCACAACAGACAGCAAAGCACTGAAGACAGATTCCTGGACCTGAGGACCTGTAAAGGAGGGGGACCAAGTTCAAGAGTCACGAAAGTGTCCAGTGGGGGCAGGAGCCCACAAAACCCCGGGTGAAGGTGCAAAATGGCTGGCTCTGGGTGGAAGAAGCTGAAGATTCTGCAACAACGGAAGATGCCAGGAACTTTTCCTTTGCACAGAAGATGTCCCACAGCGTGCTGGAGGATGCAGAGTTATTTCCACGCAGAAAGACCGCAAACAAGCCTTGCTAGCTGCAAAGGTCGTGGTTGAAGAAAAAGGGTGCTGCCCAAGCCTAGGAAGGACCAGGACATCGCCACTTGAAAGAGGAGACAGAGGTTGCGCCCAGCAACACAGAGAGCCCACGCAGAAGCAGGCAGCACCCGCAGAAGTACTTGAACATGGGTTCAAGAAAACTGAGCACGGCGGTCATCTCAACACTACAAAGAAGGGTCCCACGAAGCTGGTGGTCAACTCAGTGAGTTGAGCAATGCAGGACGGAGTGCGGGGGACCTAGGTTGTGCTGTGCACGAAGGATTGTTTGCAAAAGTGCACAGAAGACCTAGCAGCTGCAGTTCATGCAGTACACAGGATTACTGTCTGGTGTGGGAAGGCAAGGACTTACCTCCACCAAATTTGGACAGATGGACCCCTGGACTGTCGGGTCACTTGGATCCAGCTCCTGTGTTCGAGGGGCCACGCTTGTTATGATGAGAGGGGACCCAGAGGACAGGTGAAGCAGAAGTTTGGTGCCTGCATTAGCAGGGGGAAGATTCCGTCAACCCACAGGAGATTTATTTTTGGCTTCCAGTGCAGGGTGAAGGGAGACAGCCCCCGGAGCATGCACCACCAGGAAACAGTCGAGAAAGCCGGCAGGATTAGGCGCTACAATATTGCTGGTAGTCTTCTTACTACTTGCAGTTTTGCAGGTGTCCTGGAGCAGTCAGCAGTCGATCCCTGACAGACGTCGAAGAGGGAGATGCAGAGGAACTCTGGTGAGCTCTTGCGTTTGTTATCTGAAGAGAAGCCCAGAGGAGAGACCCTAAATAGCCCTCAGAGGGGGATTGGCCACCTAGTCAGGTAAGCACCTATCAGGAGGGGTCTCTGACGTCACCTGCTGGCACTGGTCACTCCCCTTTCCTTTGTCCAGTTTCACACCAGAGCAGGGGCTGGGTGATCCCTAAACCGGTGTAGACTGGTTCATGCAAGGAGGGCACCATCTGTGCCCTTTAAAGCATTTCCAGAGACCAGGAGAGGCTACTCCTCTCAGGCCCTTAACACCTATTTCCAAAGGGAGAGGGTGTAACACCCTCTCTCAGAGGAAATCATTTGTTCTGCCTTCCTGGGACTGGCCTGCCCAGGTGAACTTTGCTGCATCTCTCCCGCCTTCTACTGCTTGGGAGTGGATGGTCATGGCCTCCTCTGGGACCTGTGGCAGCACTTATCCTATAAGGTGTCCGAGAACCAGCCCAATAAGCATGATTTGTTCACGGACCTCAATGCCAGGCTGGTGGGAGTAAACATCTTCCCAAGCTAGTCCAGCCGATTGGATTCCCTGTCCAGGGGAGCAGAAGGGAACGTGCCCTGGGAAGCCTTTTTAAACATGTGCTGGACACTAGTCGCTACGAGTTCCCCAGCTGCATGGTGGCTTCAATGAAGATAGGGATGTTGTTGGGAAATGCCCGTCTCGGAAGGGTTCCCTAAACTTATAGCCTCCCTTCTCCTCTTTTTCTGACCTTATTTTTTCTGGCTTTAGGACTCTGGACACTTTACCACTGCTAACCAGTGCTAAAGTGCAAAATCATGGTAACCTTGGCACATACCCAGTAGGCATATTTAATTTACTTGTAAGTCCCTAGTAAAGTACACTACATGTGCCCAGGGCTTGTAAATTAAATGCTACTAGTGGGCCTGCAGCACTGATTGTGCCACCCACATAAGTAGCCCCTTAACCATGTCTCAGTTCTGCCATTGCAAGGCCTGTCTGTGAAGTTTCACTCCCACCTAGACTTGGCATTTACAACTATTTGCAAAGCCTTAAACTCCCCTTTTTCTACATGTAAGTCAGCCCTTAGGTAGGCCTTAGATAACCCACAGGGCAGGGTGCTATGTAAGTAAAAGGCAGGACATGTACTTATGTGTTTTACATGCCCTTTTAGTGAAAAACTCACAAATTCATTTTCCACTATTGTGAGGCCTGCTCCTCTCATGGACTAGCATTAGAACTACCCTCATATACTTTTCAGTGGTAGATTCTGATCTGGAATGAGTAGCCCTGTCATGTTTAGTATGGCTAGAATTGTAATTGAAAACCCTGCTTACTGGTGGAGTTGCATTTAATAATACTATTTTAGAAATTACACTTTTAGAAAGTGTGCCTTTCTCTGCACTTACTGCAATCTGTGCCTTACAATATGTCTCCAATCCACGCCTGGTCCGTGCTAGTTGATAGCTCCATTTGTTCATTCCACCCACACAACCATAAACCCAAGACACTGAGTCACATCTGCATTAATCTGCATACTGAATGGGTCTCCCTGAATAGTTCTGGTGGAGGGGCTCTCTCTTACACTTCAAAGGAGAGTGGCCTGCCCTCACACAAAGGACTGATAAACCCCCACAGGGATCTTGACAGACAGGACTGGGCTAAAAGGGGAACTTGCGCACTTTGAAACCTCTCTTTCACATATCCCCCACTTCAAATGCATTATTGGGTATATCTACTGGGTCTCTGACCCCATCAAATCAGACACTTCTGGATCTACTTCTGGATTTACACCTGAGCTCTTTCAGAGGAACTGCCTGGCTGCCCAAAGGATGCATCTGGACTGCTTTGCTGAGAAGGACTGCTGCCCTTCTTGTTGCCCTGCTGCCTGCTGGCCTCTGACTTTGCTGGAAGGACTCTGCCTTCCCCAAAAGTACTCTCCAAAGGCTTGGATTGAGCTTGCCTCCTGTTCTGAAGTTTCAGAGCCAACAAAGACTTCACAAAGCTAGCTTCTAGCTAGTTCACTGACTTCAGCGACTCAGTACTGACTTCAGCGACTCCAGCTCTGTGATCCTCGCTGCACGCAACGACCACAGCAACACAAGTCTCATGTTGCCACGGCACCGCTGACGTCCTGCAGTGTGATCGCGACACTGTGAAGTCAACATATCACTTCTTGACTACCTGCATCCATCGACCCCACCGAGTCACAAGGAACCAACGCCTCGCCAATAACGCTGCACCAGCTCCCCCTGCAACCGGATGGAACCAATTCCTCACCTTTCCTGCCTCACAGTGCGGTACCGATGCCTCACCTCCCCGGACGCCAGAAGGAACTGATGCTGCACCGGCTTCAGCAACGCATCACCTCCACGACTCCGTGCAACATCTTTGTTTCTTTGTTTTCAAAGGTACTGTGAAACTCCGTGGCCGGTGCCTGTGGCGTCGCACTATTAGGAACGACTCCGTCAACGACGCTGTGATAGCCCCATTTGGGGCTGCTGTGTTTCTAAGCGCTTTAGTGGGATTTAATCTTCAAAAAATCATAACATTTCTTGTCTACATTGGATTTTCAGCGTTTTGACATTATTTAATTCAGATAAATATATATTTTTTTTCTTAACTTGTATTTTTGTGGTGTTTTCACTGTGTTTCTGTATTAGTTATTGCACAAATACTTTATACATTGCCTTCTTGTGAGAAAGTAGCCTCTTTCCAGCATGGTTACCACCATTTTTTGCCTGTTTGTCAATGTGTTTGACTGTGTCACTGTGATCCTGCTAGCCAGGACCCCAGTGCTTATGGTCTTTGGCCTGTTTGTCAGTATACTTGACTGTGTCACTGGGATCCTGCTAACCAGGACCCCAGTGTTTATGCTCTCTCTTTTCCCAAATGTGTCACTACATACTGGTAACCCAGTATTTCATCCCAAATTGACATACTGGTTACCCCTTATAAGTCCCTAGTATATGGTACCTAGGTACTATGGGCATTGGTGTTCCAGGGGATCCCATGCAAATGTTTTGCAGGACTACCATTGCAGCCTTCGTGAAATGGTGCATGCACCCGTTCACTGCCATTTTCACTGCACCAGGTCTCTTATAAGTCACCTATATGTCAGGCCTTCCTACCATGAAGGCTGGGTGCAAAGTACCTGCACCCAGCCCCCATGTCATCCAGGACCATTTTCTCGGACTTCGTGAGTGCGGGGACGCCATTTTACACATGCACTGGACATAGGTCAAAACCCATGTCCTGCTTCACAATGGTAACTCTGAATATGGCCATGTAAGGTGTCTAACACATGGGAATTGTACCCCAATACTGATTCTTGTATTTGTTGTACAATTCCATGCACTCTGGGGGCTCCACCGTGGACCCCCAGTACTGTCATACCAGCCTTCTGGGGTTTTCCAGCTGGCCCCAGCTGCTGCCACCTCACAGACAGGTGTCTGCCCTCCAGTTGCTTGAACAGCTCAAATCCAGGAAGGCAGAACAAAGCATTTCCTTTGGGAGAGGGGTGTTACACCTTCTCCCTTTGGAAATAGGTGTTGCAGGCATGGGAGGGGTAGCCTCCCAGAGCCTCTGGAAATGCTTTGAAGGGCACAGATGGTGCCCTCCTTGCATAATCCAGTCTACAACAGTTCAGGGACCCCCAGTCCCTGCTCTGGCGCAAAACTGGACAGAGGAAATGGGAGTGACCACTCCACTGTCCATCACCACCCCAGGGGTGGTGCCCAGAACTCCTCCAGAGTGTCCCTGGTTTTTGCTATCTTGGATTCCCAGGAGGTGGGCCCTCTGGGAGCATCTGAGTGGCCAGTGCCAGCAGATGATGTCAGAGCCCTTCCCTGATAGGTGCTTACCTGTGTAGCTGACCAATCCCCCTTTCAGGGCTATTTAGGGTCTTTCCTCTGGATGATTCCTCAGATTCGGATTGCAAGAACCCAGCAGGAAACCTCTGCATCCTTTAATTCATCTTCTACTGACGGAACTGCATCTGGACCCTCCAAGAACTCTACAAACTGCAACAAAGAATCAAAGACGACTTCTGCAACATTGTATCTTCAGCTCCTTCCAGCAACTGCAACTGTTTCCAGGTTGTGCATCCTCCGAGGACTGCCTGTCTTCAGCCTGCATCAGAAGAACCAAAGGAATCTCCCCTGAAGTGAAGGAGTCACTTCCCTGCTTCAGCAGGCTCCTCTCTGCAGCGACGATCAGTGGCATGGGTCCCCTCTACAGACGACGAGTGTGGATCCTGCAACATGGGTGGTGGACTAAGTGGACCCTGACAGTCCCAAGGTCCAGCTGTCCAACTTGGGTGGAGGTAAGAGCTTGCCTCTCCATGTAAGACAGTACCCCTGTGCACCATGTGATTTGCAATTGCCAAGGCCTGTGTGCGACCTTCCATGAAGTTCTTCGTGCACAGCACAGCTCTGGCCCCCAGCACTCCTTCCTGTGACACACAGCTTCCTGAGTGGTTCTCCAGCGGCGTGGGATCCCTTTGTGTCGTGCTGCATGGGCCTCCATTTGCACCTTCTTTGTCCCCATGCTGTGGGACCTCAGTGTGCGCTGCCTGGTCTTCTGGGTAGAGGCCACCAGGTCTCTCCTGGTCCCGGGCACCACCATTTTCTGCTAACCACGAGCATTGTGTGTGCCAAGGCTTGTTGGCGGAATCCAGCGACACAAACCAGACTGCAGTCATCCATCCGGTGTGGGACATCATCTGCACCAACCAGGAACCTGCAACCATCTTCATGGGTGCAGTAGTGACTGTTCTTCTTCACCGGTGGTTCTTCTATTGCATCTTCATCCTTGTTAGCAGGCACTCCTGTTCCCCCTGGACTCTTCAGTGCTTTTTGCACTTGGTCCCCTTCTTCCACAGGTCTTCAGGTCCAGGAATCCATTGTTGGTGTCTTGCAGTCTCTTCTGGTTCTTGTATAATCTTCTATCACAACTTCTAGTGTGTTTCAGGAAACTTACTGTGATTTACTCCTGTTTTCCTGGGCCCTGGGGTGGGTTCCAGTACTTACCTTTGGTGTTTTCTTACACTCTCAGCACCCCTCTACACACTACACTTGGGAAATCGACTTTCGCATTCCACTATTTTCATATATGGTTTGTATTCTCTTTAGGCCCATTGTATACATGCAATCAGCTGCTATTTTAAAAGTAGACAGTGCAAAAATCAACAGTTCCTGGGGGAGGTAAGTAACGGTTAGTTTTTCAGGTAAGAAAGATACTTATAAGTTCAGTCTCCTGGGCATAGATAGCCCACCGTTGGGGATTCAAGGCAACCGCAAGGCCACAGCACCAGCAAAACAGGGCCAGACAGGTGCAGAGGTCAAAGGAGGGCCCAAACCACATAGGCTCCTATGGAGAACACGGGTGCTCCGGTTCCGGTCTGCTGGCAGGTAAGTACCCACGTCCTCGGGGAGCAGACCAAGGGGGTTTTGTAGAGCACTGGGGGGGACACAAACAGACACACAAAACACACCCTCAGGGCACAGGGGCGGCCGGGTGCAGTAAGCATCGGGTTTGCTATAGGAAGCAATGGAGAGACCCGGGGTTCACTCTAGCGGTGCAGGCAGGGCACAGGGGGGCTGCTCGGGCCAGCCACCAACTGGACACGGAAGAGGGCCACCTGCTGGTCACTCCTGCACTGGAAGGTGGTTCCTCTCGGTCCTGGGGGCTGCGGGTGCAGAGCTTGAACCAAGCGTTGGGGTCCTTGTTAACTGGGCACACTGTTGATCCCACCGGAAGACTGGCTATTCCAGTGCTAACTGGAGTAGTATTTGTTGTGGGACTTTTCTTGGGACAGGCCTTGTCTCCAGTTTGGTGTCCATGCTGACTACAGATTCGACACCAGGCCTTCATGGGATCAAAGTTTTTACCCTTATACTCATTTGAGGATTGGGAAAAGGCTCGGGCCCACCCTCCTGAGCAGATTTTTGGGGCCCTGTTGAAGACTCTGCTTATGCTACTCCCTCATATCTTGCATTTATAGTATGAAAAGATGGTTAATATTGATATGCAACAGGAGTATGATAACTCTACAACAATGCAGTAGTTGGACCAGAATTACCTGGAATGAAACTTTCAAAAAACGTTTTGAATCCGTGAAGGATTCTCCGCATATAACGATTTGCTTCAATGTCAAATACGAAGAGTTAATTATTCCTAGAATAATTGTTATTTTTATTGTTTAATTCTCTTAATTGGCGATGGACCACCTTAAGATGGCTGCCATTGTTTCTGAATCCCCAACCTTGAGTATTCTACTAATTCTATGGCCTCCTGTAAGGTTTGATTACTGTTTATAAGATCAAAAAGTATTGCGATTTATTTAATCGCTTCACTTCTATACTGTTTTCTAACTGGTTGATGTGTTCTTTAAGCTGTACTATGGAAGGTCGTTCCGTTTTTTTTTTTTCGAAGCAAGATAGTTACAATAATAATACTACTGGGATTGTCTCAACTCTATAAACTTTTTGGCACCTAAGATGACTACCTCGGACAGTGGAAATAAACGAAGGTCTAACCGTGTATCTGGTAATAAAAGTGGCGCTGGACCAGAACGCCCGGTTTAGCCTGTTCTTCCTCCAGGGATTTATCCTGCGAATTTGCCCAGGTGAGTGACTCTTCGAAACTATACTGGATTGACACTTGTAGGTCTCTCCTTTATAATGATTAATGAGCATGCATACTCGACCCGTATACTTAGATTTTTGGCAATTCAAACCCTTATTGATATGACCTAAATATACATAACGTGGCTTTCCCTTAATTATTTGCTGCTTTAATTTGCTTGACATTAGCTCATATAATCGGCTACAAATAATGATGAGTCCTAGTAGTAATAGTTGAGTGAACCACGTTCTTTTCATTGTCTTTTTCACTATTGTTAGACTGAAGGATATATGGAATTTGACCATTGAATGAATACTTATGGCTGGATTATATAGCACATATATGAGCTCTTTAGTGAATGATGGTTGGATTACTTTCCACAAGTCAATCATAGACTGTATCACATGAAGTTATGTATTCATACCTTACCTTTATAAATGAGTTCTTTAGTGAATGATCATTATAGGAACAACAATAGTCATAATGTGTTTTTGAATTATTTCCACTGGTACAGATGTGGTCCTTGATTAACCTATATGTTAATGTGTTCCTACATGAATCTACTAAAAGAAAAACTGTACAGGTACCAAATCTGTCTAGACCAATTGGACGTTTAGTTCATGAGATATCTTTTTGATTTATTATTTGATTTGGGTTATTTTCCTTGATTTCGGCGCTGCCAATCGTGAGCACAACATCTTCTACCTTTTTTCTTCCTATCTTGCTTGAGTGACTCTTTCTTGCTAGTCTATTCTGTTCAAATCATCTGCTAGCACCCTTATTTATTGAAGTCACTGATCTCATATGCACAGTGGTGTCTCATCTCTGTGGTAATCTTTCATATGAATTTGTTATGAGATGGTCTTTCACTACTTAGATCTTTGGTAATTGGTTGATTCTTGCTTGCCCTCACCTTGTCATTTGCACTTAGGCAATATCTTGGACTTCTTCTTTGTGTTTTCTTCCAAATAGATGGTCTGTTCTCAATTTGTCTTTTGCATTTTTACAGCCTTGAGAAAGCCCCAGATGTACACACCACTAGGGGGCGAAACACGTGTCGGCACCTGCTCATTATCCATATATGCTGAACTGGCTCTTTGTTATCCATGAAGTTCAAAATAAACTTTCATTGGAATTTCTGACTGGAATGGATGTATTGACCATAATTGAGACTGGAATATTGGAGATATGAACTAATTGATTGAAGCATGGGTTTACCAATATTTTGCTACTAAACACTGGATTTACCGTTTGAAGACACATCACCAGGGCCTTAATGGTGGGATCCCTTGGCCACAAGTGATGTAATAGAGATCTGAGACTTTTGCTGACATCTCTGTAGAGTCAGTACCATCTATGAGCTGGGGGAACGATGACATGAAAGAAAGAAGTAGTGTAGATGCATCCAAATAATTTTTCCCAGAAATATTCATAATTTGAAAAGACTGAGGATGGAGTTATATATGGATTTCTTTAAAAGAAGACACAGAACGTCGTCCCTGATTTTAATATAAGTCATACCCTGTGTTCCTAGAATTGGCAGCCTTTAATAATCTCCAAATGACTGTAATACACTTCGAATAATACACACATCTCTGCCCCAGATAATAATAGATTTGTGAATTTTTACTCTGGACTTATCTTATGTCTTTTTAAGTGGAAAAAAGAATCTTTTTGCCCTGGTTCCTCAAAAAAAAGTAGCTAGTTCCTAGGCTTTGGAGTAAAAGCCAGCAAGGCCCTAACACTTAACTATATCGATATTCTTTAAGATGTATTTAGAAAGCTAAGCAGGGGTGGGCTTGGGCAGCAGTTGGATGGGTGACAGCCTGAAAACTTCTCATGCCCAATTTCCTAGATAGTTATTTTTTCTTTTTACTCCTGTTTACTTTTTTCAAGGTTCCAATGATATAGAGGAAATATTAAGATAAGGATCAGTTGTGGGGTAATTTCTGAAAAAAAGGTTGGTTGGGTATATGTGAGGATGAGAGATACTAGCTCGATTTGAGTAATAGCACACACTTAAGGAAAATGCATTCACCCCCTTTTTCACATTTTCCTAAAAAAACAGTTTTATAATTCATCAGGGCCTTGAGGATATTCCCGCCTTTTTGAAATATTTGAAATATATGTATTTTACAAAAACATAGTATTTATATAAGGATTTTGTTGCTTTCTAGTGCAGCAGCTAAATCAAACTATTTGATACACAGTTGTGACCAATTATAGGCTTATTGCAATAGCTTAAAAAGAAAGGGAACAGGCCACAGTTTGTACCTACCTGGTCACACAAGCTGCTGCAAGACTGAATCCACGGACGTTAACACAAGAAAGTGGAGGGGCACATAACATTAGGGGCATTTAATAATGTTTTGAAGAAATGACCTCTGGCACTTTACCACATATTAATGCTTTGGTACATTCAAGGCCAAACTTTAGTGCTTTTAAACTGCAGCATTTGACTTCATAGTGGCTGTTTTAACCAGGAGCCCTTTAGGAACAGAATGGGCAGGGTGCTTTGGCGCGAGAAAAGATTTATAACATCTTTATAAGTCAATGCGATGATTGAGGCCACTATATATAAGTGAGTACGGAATAACCAACAGAACCCCCGTTTGTTGACTGTTTCTTGGCTGCCTTTTTACTGTTGCCTGCTGCTAGCTTGGTTATCCGATGCAAGGAAAGTTTCCCCATTGTGATAATGCCCATTTATTCAAAATTATTTTACGGAAAGCTGACTAGTAGACAAAAGTTTAGGCAAAGGCTGTGATAAGTACGAGCAGATTAATTATGTTTCCATCTGCTTGCCTTTATAGTGATGTAAAACATCAAGAGATGTGACTCTGTAAAAAACAGAAGCAGTAGGTGATTATCTTAAAAAGGTAGGTGAAATGGGAGGTAATTGTGTGGTTGTAGGAGGCTGGACTGGCTTGTAGTGAGTACCAAGGGGTACTTGCACCTTGAACCAGGTCCAGTTATCCCTTATTAGTGTATAGGGTGTCTAGCAGCATAGGCTGATAGATAATGGTAGCTTAGCAGAGCAGCTTAGGCTGAACTAGGAGACGAGTGAAGCTCCTACAGCACCACAAGTGTCACTTGCACAATATCATAAGAAAACACAATACACAGTTATACTAAAAATAAAGGTATTTTATTTTTATGACAATATGCCAAAGTATCTCAGAGTGTACCCTCAGTGAGAGGATAGGAAATATACACAAGATATATGTACACAATACCAAAAATATGCAGTATAGTCTTAGAAAACAGTGCAAACAATGTATAGTTACAATAGGATGCAATGGGGACACATAGGGATAGGGGCAACACAAACCATATACTCCAAAAGTGGAATGCGAACCACGAATGGACCCCAAACCTATGTGACCTTGTAGAGGGTCGCTGGGACTATTAGAAAATAGTGAGAGTTAGAAAAATAACCCTCCCAAGACCCTGAAAAGTGAGTGCAAAGTGCACTGAAGTTCCCCAAAGGACAAAGAAGTCGTGATAGGGGAATAATGCAGGAAAGACACAAACCAACAATGCAACAACGATGGATTTCCAATCTAGGGTACCTGTGGAACAAGGGGACCAAGTCCAAAAGTCACAAGCAAGTCGGAGATGGGCAGATGCCCAGGAAATGCCAGCTGTGGGTGCAAAGAAGCTTCTACTGGACAGAAGAAGCGGAGATTTCTGCAGGAACAAAAAGGACTAGAGACTTCCCCTTTGGTGGACGGATCCCACTTGCCGTGGAGAGTCGTGCAGAAGTATTTTCCCGCCGAAAGAACGCCAACAAGCCTTGCTAGCTGCAAATCGTGCGGTTAGTGTTTTTGGATGCTGCTATGGCCCAGGAGGGACCAGGATGTCGCAAATTGCGTCAGGAGAGAGAGGGGACGTCGAGCAAGACAAGGAGCCCTCTCAGCAGCAGGTAGCACCCAGAGAAGTGCCAGAAACAGGCACTATGAGGATGCGTGAAACGGTGCTCACCCGAAGTTGCACAAAGGAGTCCCACGTCGCCGGAGACCAACTTAGAAAGTCGTGCAATGCAGGTTAGAGTGCCGTGGACCCAGGCTTGGCTGTGCACAAAGGATTTACGCCGGAAGTGCACAGGAGCCGGAGTAGTTGCAAAAGACGCGGTTTCCAACAATGCAGTCTGGCGTGGGGAGGCAAGGACTTACCTCCACCAAACTTGGACTGAAGAGTCACTGGACTGTGGGAGTCACTTGGACAGAGTTGCTGGATTCAAGGGACCTCGCTCTTCGTGCTGAGAGGAGACCCAAGGGACCGGTAATGCAGCTTTTTGGTGCCTGCGGTTGCAGGAGGAAGATTCCGTCGACCTACTGGAGATTTCTTCGGAGCTTCTAGTGCAGAGAGGAGGCAGACTACCCCCACAGAATGCACCACCAGGAAAACAGTCGAGAAGGCGGCAGGATCAGCGTTACAGAGTTGCAGTAGTCGTCTTTGCTACTATGTTGCAGTTTTGCAGGCGTCCAGCGCGGTCAGCAGTCGATTCCTTGGCAGAAGGTGAAGAGAGAGATGCAGAGGAACTCTGATGAGCTCTTGCATTCGTTATCTAAAGTTTCCCCAGAGACAGAGACCCTAAATAGCCAGAAAAGAGGGTTTGGCTACCTAGGAGAGAGGATAGGCTAGCAACACCTGAAGGAGCCTATCAGAAGGAGTCTCTGACGTCACCTGGTGGCACTGGCCACTCAGAGCAGTCCAGTGTACCAGCAGCACCTCTGTTTCCAAGATGGCAGAGGTCTGGAGCACACTGGAGGAGCTCTGGACACCTCCCAGGGGAGGTGCAGGTCAGGGGAGTGGTCACTCCCCTTTCCTTTGTCCAGTTTCACGCCAGAGCAGGGCTAAGGGGTCCCTGAACCGGTGTAGACTGGCTTATGCAGAAATGGGCACCAAAAGTGCCCATGAAAGCATTTCCAGAGGCTGGGGGAGGCTACTCCTCCCCTGCCTTCACACCATTTTCCAAAGGGAGAGGGTGTAACACCCTCTCTCAGAGGAAGTCCTTTGTTCTGCCATCCTGGGACAAGCCTGGCTTGACCCCAGGAGGGCAGAAACCTGTCTGAGAGGTTGGCAGCAGCAGCAGCTGCAGTGAAACCCCAGGGAAGGCAGTTTGGCAGTGCCAGGGTCTGTGCTACAGACCACTGGGATCATGGGATTGTGCCAACTATGCCAGGATGGCATAGAGGGGGCAATTCCATGATCATAGACATGTTACATGGCCATATTCGGAGTTACCATTGTGAAGCTATATATAGGTAGTGACCTATATGTAGTGCACGCGTGTAATGGTGTCCCCGCACTCACAAAGTCCGGGGAATTGGCCCTGAACAATGTGGGGGCACCTTGGCTAGTGCCAGGGTGCCCTCACACTAAGTAACTTTGCACCTAACCTTTACCAGGTGAAAGTTAGACATATAGGTTACTTATAAGTTACTTAAGTGCAGTGGTAAATGGCTGTGAAATAACGTGGACGTTATTTCACTCAGGCTGCAGTGGCAGGCCTGTGTAAGAATTGTCAGAGCTCCCTATGGGTGGCAAAAGAAATGCTGCAGCCCATAGGGATCTCCTGGAACCCCAATACCCTGGGTACCTCAGTACCATATACTAGGGAATTATAAGGGTGTTCCAGTAAGCCAATGTAAATTGGTAAAATTGGTCACTAGCCTGTTAGTGACAATTTTAAAGCAATGAGAGAGCATAACCACTGAGGTTCTGGTTAGCAGAGCCTCAGTGAGACAGTTAGGCACCACACAGGGAACACATACATATAGGCCACAACGTTATGAGCACTGGGGTCCTGACTAGCAGGGTCCCAGTGACACATAACAAACATACTGAAAACATAGGGTTTTCACTATGAGCACTGGGTCCTGGCTAGCAGGATCCCAGTGAGACAGTAAAAACACCCTGACATACACTCAAAAGCAGGCCAAACGTGGGGGTAACAAGGCTAGAAAGAGGCTACTTTCTCACACAACCCACCCCCCAAACGAAGGACAATAAGGCTAACCTTGGCCAGTTGAGACTTTATTGTCTAAGTGGTGATAAGTAGAGAGTAGCTCTGCAATAGACTGGTTACTCCCTTTATCATCCACTATAAGGTTACTTCCCTGTGGGAATGTAAACCACCCTGTTTGAAGTTTTTTAGCTAAGCAACAATGTGACGATGTATTATCAGAGTTTCTATCAGTAAGTTTTAGTTTAGAGCAGTGGGAATTGTCCACTGAACCTATTTGTAGTGATGAAAATGCCAGACAGGGATGCTGTCTCAGTAAAGCCATAGCTCGGCAAAAACTTTGTCCATATGGCTGGAAGAGAGAACAGGGATGCTGTTTCTCTTGAGTTGGAGCAGGGCAGGGATGCTGTCCTATGAGCTCCACACTAGGGCAGTGTTGCTGTCCTAAGTGTTGTGAGGCAGTGCAGAGTTTCTGCACTAAAGTTTCTCTGGGAGGGTTGGAGGGATGTTCCATGTTAACTAAAATGGTGCTCTTTTTCTCACCAATGTTAGTTATCCCACAGAGAGGTACTTCTACCTCAGGGAGTCCAGCTTTGCCAGCTGATGATTCCCTTGGAACAGGTGCCACCCCAGGAGAGGTTTCTCCCACCACAGGAATGGTATCCTGAATGGTAGAGTGGTTAGGGGATACTGTGATACCCTTTTTACCTGTTGATGGAGAGGGATCCTGAGTTTTCAGGCCTTCTCTCCTTTGCTTTTTCATTTCAGTAGAAATGAGAGGGAACAATTCCTCAGGGATGCCCAGCATGGCTGCATGGGCATAAAACTCTACATCAGCCCAACCTGAGGCCTCTAGGTCATTACCTAAGCGACAATCTACAGGTAAGCTAGGTGATACTACCACCTGCTTAGGGCCAGTAACTCCACCCCAACTAAACTGAATTATAGCTAAGGGAAGAAACTTAGTGGATTTATGGACATCAATAATCTTATACTGTTGTCCAATGATGTGTTGATCAGGGTGCACTAGGTTTTCAGTCACCAAAGTGATACTGGCACCTGTGTCCCTGTAGGCCAAGGCCTCAACACCATTTATTGAAACTGTCTGCCTGTACTTATCCATTGTAAGGGGACAAGCAGCCAGTGTGGCAAGTCCAATGCCAATAGGTGTGACAGAAACTGTCTTGGGACTAACTACCCCAGTTTCTACTATGGACCCATAAGTGAACCCAACTACACCCTAAACTTGACTGTTGCCAGCAGTCCCACCACTAGTACCACTACTCCTAGGGGCACTAGAGCTTGATGTATTAGTGGTGGTAGGCTCAGGGGGTTTACCTGGACAGGACTTATCCCCTGGCCTATGGCCTCTGTTTTTACACACAAAGCACCAAGGCTTTTTAAATTGTGTAGGTTGAGAAGAGGAAGAATTTGTTTTATCCCCACCCCCTGAAGAGTGTTTAAGATTTGAAGTGGGATCTTTGGTTTTACCCTTATCCCCATGCTTATCTTGAGATTTTTCACCATCTTTCTTCTTATTGTTCTCTTTGTCACCCCCTGTATGAACTTTTCTGTTCACCCTTGTTCTGACCCATTTGTCTGCCTTCTTTCCCAATTCTTGGGGAGAGGTCAGATCAGAGTCCACCAAGTACTGGTGCAACAAATCAGACACACAATTATTAAGAATATGCTCTCTCAGGATCAAGTTATACAGGCTGTCATAATCAGTAACTTTACTGCCATGTAACTACCCATCCAAGGCCTTCACTGAATGGTCAATGAAATCAACCCAGTCTTGTGAAGACTCCTTTTTGGTCTCTCTGAACTTTATCCTGTATTGTTGAGTGGTTAAGCCATAACCATCCAGGAGTGCATTCTTAAGAACTTTGTAATCATTGGCTTCACTTTCTTTCACAGTAAGGAGCCTATCCCTACCTTTTCCACTAAATGATAGGCATAGGATAGCAGCCCACTGCCTTTGAGGGACATCCTGTACAGCACAGGCCCTCTCAAGTGCAGCAAACCACTTGTTAATGTCATCCCCCTCCTTATAAGGGGGAACTATCTTGTGCAGATTCCTGGAATCATGCTCCTTTGCAGGATGACTATGGGGAATACTGCTGCTGCCACCATGGGTTTCTAAACCCATCTTCTGTCTTTCCTTCTCTAGTTCTAAAGACTGTCTATCCAAATCCAGCTGTTGCTTTTTAAGCTTCAGTCTGGTTTGTTCCACCCTCAACTTATTGAGTTCCCTTTCTAACATTCTGTCATCAGGGTTGGTGGGAGGGACATTCCTAGACACAGAAGTATGATGAGAATGAACAGAAGGAGACCTGTCCCTTACAGAGGGCACCCTAACAGCTTGGCTGACAGTGTAATGTGAGAGCACACCATCTGTATGATGTGACTCAACCTCAGTACCAACTATGCTAGACTGTCTAGTAATGGGCAGGCTAGGAAGTTTCTTTCCTGAATCTTTTCCTGGGGGAGTCCCTGGATCAGATTGGGAACCATTAGCTACTTTTTCAACAGATGGGGCACTTTTAGCCTTATCTTGTTCTTTAAGCATGTTAAGTAACAATTCCAAGGAAGGATTCTTCCCTACACTCAAACCTCTCTCTATGCAGAGACTCCTTGCTCCTTTCCAGCTAAGGTGATTGTGAGAAGGTAGCCTCTTTCTACCCTTGTTACCCCCACTTTTGGCCTGTTTGTGAGTGTATGTCAGGGTGTTTGTCACTGTTTTCACTGTCTCACTGGGATCCTGATAGCCAGGCCTCAGTGCTCATAGTGAAAACACTATGGTTTCAGTATGTTTGTTATGTGTCACTGGGATCCTGCTGGTCAGGACCCCAGTGCTCATAGGTTTGTGGCCTATATGTATGTGTCACTGGGACCCTGTCACACAGGGCCCCAGTGCTCATAGGTGTGCATGTATATGTTCCCTGTGTGGTGCCTAACTGTCTCACTGAGGCTCTGCTAACCAGAACCTCAGTGGTTATGCTCTCTCATTACTTTCAAATTGTCACTAACAGGCTAGTGACCAATTTTACCAATTTACATTGGCTTACTGGAACACCCTTATAATTCCCTAGTATATGGTACTGAGGTCCCAGGGTATTGGGGTTCCAGGAGATCCCTATGGGCTGCAGCATTTCTTTTGCCACCCATAGGGAGCTCTGACAATTCTTACACAGGTCTGCCACTGCAGCCTGAGTGAAATAACGTCCACGTTATTTCACAGCCATTTTACACTGCACTTAAGTAACTTATAAGTCACCTATATGTCTAACCTTTACCTGGTAAAGGTTAGGTGCAAAGTTACTTAGTGTGAGGGCACCCTGGCACTAGCCAAGGTGCCCCCACATTGTTCAGAGCCAATTCCCTGAACTTTGTGAGTGCGGGGACACCATTACACGCGTGCACTACATATAGGTCACTACCTATATGTAGCTTCACAATGGTAACTCCGAATATGGCCATGTAACATGTCTATGATCATGGAATTGCCCCCTCTATGCCATCCTGGCATAGTTGGCACAATCCCATGATCCCAGTGGTCTGTAGCACAGACCCTGGTACTGCCAAACTGCCCTTCCTGGGGTTTCACTGCAGCTGCTGCTGCTGCCAACCCCTCAGACAGGCATCTGCCCTCCTGGGGTCCAGCCAGGCCTGGCCCAGGATGGCAGAACAAAGAACTTCCTCTGAGAGAGGGTGTGACACCCTCTCCCTTTGGAAAATGGTGTGAAGGCAGGGGAGGAGTAGCCTCCCCCAGCCTCTGGAAATGCTTTGTTGGGCACAGAGGTGCCCAATTCTGCATAAGCCAGTCTACACCGGTTCAGGGACCCCTTAGCCCCTGCTCTGGCGCGAAACTGGACAAAGGAAAGGGGAGTGACCACTCCCCTGACCTGCACCTCCCCTGGGAGGTGTCCAGAGCTCCTCCAGTGTGCTCCAGACCTCTGCCATCTTGGAAACAGAGGTGCTGCTGGCACACTGGACTGCTCTGAGTGGCCAGTGCCACCAGGTGACGTCAGAGACTCCTGCTGATAGGCTCCTTCAGGTGTTAGTAGCCTATCCTCTCTCCTAGGTAGCCAAACCCTCCTTTCTGGCTATTTAGGGTCTCTGTCTCTGGGGAAACTCTAGATAACGAATGCATGAGCTCAGCCGAGTTCCTCTGCATCTCCCTCTTCACCTTCTGATAAGGAATCGACCGCTGACCGCGCTGGAAGCCTGCAAACCTGCAACATAGTAGCAAAGACGACTACTGCAACTCTGTAACGCTGATCCTGCCGCCTTCTCGACTGTTTTCCTGCTTGTGCATGCTGTGGGGGTAGTCTGCCTCCTCTCTGCACCAGAAGCTCCGAAGAAATCTCCCGTGGGTCGACGGAATCTTCCCCCTGCAACCGCAGGCACCAAAAAGCTGCATTTCCGGTCCCTTGGGTCTCCTCTCAGCACGACGAGCGAGGTCCCTCGAATCCAGCGACACCGTCCAAGTGACCCCCACAGTCCAGTGACTCTTCAGCCCAAGTTTGGTGGAGGTAAGTCCTTGCCTCACCTCGCTGGGCTGCATTGCTGGGAACCGCGACTTTGCAAGCTTCTCCGGCCCCTGTGCACTTCCGGCGGAAATCCTTCGTGCACAGCCAAGCCTGGGTCCACGGCACTCTAACCTGCATTGCACGACTTTCTAAGTTGGTCTCCGGCGACGTGGGACTCCTTTGTGCAACTTCGGCGAGCACCGTTTCACGCATCCTCGTAGTGCCTGTTTCTGGCACTTCTCCGGGTGCTACCTGCTTCAGTGAGGGCTCCTTGTCTTGCTCGACGTCCCCTCTCTCTGCAGGTCCAATTTGCGACCTCCTGGTCCCTCCTGGGCCCCAGCAGCGTCCAAAAACGCCAAACGCACGATTTGCGTGTAGCAAGGCTTGTTGGCGTCCATCCGGCGGGAAAACACTTCTGCACGACTCTCCAAGGCGTGGGGGATCCATCCTCCAAAGGGGAAGTCTCTAGCCCTTGTCGTTCCTGCAGTATTCACAGTTCTTCAGCCTAGTAAGAGCTTCTTTGCACCAACCGCTGGCATTTCTTGGGCATCTGCCCATCTCCGAGCTGCTTGTGACTTTTGGACTTGGTCCCCTTGTTCCACAGGTACCTTCAGACAGGAATCCATCGTTGTTGCATTGCTGATTTGTGTTTTCCTTGCATTCTCCCTCTAACACGACTATTTTGTCCTTAGGGGAACTTTAGTGCACTTTGCACTCACTTTTCAGGGTCTTGGGGAGGGTTATTTTTCTAACTCTCACTATTTTCTAATAGTCCCAGCGACCCTCTACAAGGTCACATAGGTTTGGGGTCCATTCGTGGTTCGCATTCCACTTCTGGAGTATATGGTTTGTGTTGCCCCTATCCCTATGTTTCCCCATTGCATCCTATTGTAACTATACATTGTTTGCACTGTTTTCTAAGACTATACTGCATATTTTTGCTATTGTGTATATATATCTTGTGTATATTTCCTATCCTCTCACTGAGGGTACACTCTAAGATACTTTGGCATATTGTCATAAAAATAAAGTACCTTTATTTTTAGTATAACTGTGTAATTGTGTTTTCTTATGATATTGTGCATATGACACTAAGTGGTACTGTAGTAGCTTCACACGTCTCCTAGTTCAGCCTGAGCTGCTTTGCTAAGCTACCATTATCTATCAGCCTAAGCTGCTAGACACCCTATACACTAATAAGGGATAACTGGGCCTGGTGCAAGGTGCAAGTACCCCTTGGTACTCACTACAAGCCAGTCCAGCCTCCTACATTGGTTGTGCAGCGGTGGGATAAGTGCTTGAGACTACTTACCACTCTTGTCATTGTACTTTTCATAAGAGAAAAATATACAAAACAAGGTCAGTGTATATACACATAGCCAAAAAGTTTTGCATTTCCTCTTTTCACTCTTTTCTAAGTGCTGAAAAGTACTACTAAACTTTCAAAAAGTTCTTAAAAGTTTAAAAAGTTTTTTTCTGTCTTTACAAAAAGTTCTGAAAACTTTTTTCTCTTTGTCTATCACTTTAACTCTCTCTAAAAATGTCTGGCACAGGCCAAAATGTTGAACTGTCCAAACTTGCATATGATCACCTTAGCTGGAAAGGAGCAAGGAGTCTCTGCATAGAGAGAGGTTTGAGTGTAGGGAAGAATCCTTCCTTAGAACTGTTAATTAATATGCTTAGAGTACAGGATAAGGCCATAAGTGCCCAATCTGTAGAAAAAGTAGATAATGGTTCTCAATCTGATCCAGGGACTCCCCCAGGAAAAGGTTCAGGAAAGAAACTTCTCAGCCTGCCCATTACTAGACAGTCTAGCATAGTTGGTACAGAGGTTGAATCACATCATACTGATGATGTGCTCTCACATTATACTGGTAGCCAAGCTGTTAGGGTGCCCTCTGTAAGGGACAGGTCTCATTCTGTTCATTCCCATCATACCTCTGTATCTAGAAATGTCCCTCCCACCCACCCTGATGACAGATTGTTGGAAAGGGAGCTCAATAGATTGAGAGTGGAACAAACCAGACTGAAGCTCAAGAAGCAACAGCTGGATTTGGATAGACAGTCTTTAGAAATAGAGAGGGAAAGACAGAAGTTGGGTTTAGATACCCATGGTGGCAGCAGCAGTATTCCCCATAGTCATCCTGCAAAAGAGCATGATTCCAGGAATCTGCACAAGATAGTTCCCCCTTATAAGGAGGGGGATGACATTAACAAGTGGTTTGCTGCACTTGAGAGGGCCTGTGCTGTACAGGATGTCCCTCAAAAGCAGTGGGCTGCTATCCTATGGCTATCATTTAGTGGAAAAGGTAGGGATAGGCTCCTTACTGTGAAAGAAAATGATGCCAATAATTTTACAGTTCTTAAGAATGCACTCCTGGATGGTTATGGCTTAACCACTGAACAGTACAGGATAAAGTTCAGAGAGACCAAAAAGGAGTCTTCACAAGACTGGGTTGATTTCATTGACCAGGCAGTGAAGGCCTTGGAGGGGTGGTTACATGGCAGTAAAGTTACTGATTATGAAAGCCTGTATAACACAATCCTGAGAGAGCATATACTTAATAATTGTGTGTCTGATTTGTTGCACCAGTACCTGGTAGACTCTGATCTGACCTCTCCCCAAGAATTGGGAAAGAAGGCAGACAAATGGGTCAGAACAAGGGTGAACAGAAAAGTTCATACAGGGGGTGACAAAGATGGCAATAAGAAGAAAGATGGTGAAAAATCTCAAGATAAGCATGGGGATAAGGGTAAAACCAAAGATCCCACTTCAAATCTTAAACACTCTTCAGAGGGTGGGGATAAAACAAATTCTTCCTCTTCTTCCCAACCTGCACACATTAAAAAGCCTTGGTGCTTTGTGTGTAAAAACAGAGGCCATAGGCCAGGGGATAAGTCCTGTCCAGGTAAACCCCCTGAGCCTACCACCACTAATACATCAAGCTCTAGTGCCCCTAGCAGTAGTGATACTAGTGGTGGGACTGCTGGCAACAGTCAAGCAAAGGGTGTAGTTGGGTTCACTTATGGGTCCATAGTGGAAACTGATGTAATCAGTCCCAAGACAGTTTCTGTCACACCTAGTGGCATTGGCCTTGCCACACTGGCTGCTTGTCCCCTTACAATGGATAAGTACAGGCAGACAGTTTCAATAAATGGTGTTGAGGCCTTGGCCTACAGGGACACAGGTGCCAGTTTCACTTTGGTGACTGAAAACCTAGTGCCTCCTGAACAACACATCATTGGACAACAGTATAAGATTATTGATGTCCATAACTCCACTAAGTTTCTTCCCTTAGCTATAATTCAGTTTAGTTGGGGTGGAGTTACTGGCCCTAAGCAGGTGGTGGTATCACCTAGCTTACCTGTAGACTGTCTCTTAGGTAATGACCTAGAGGCCTCAGGTTGGGCTGATGTAGAGTTTTATGCCCATGCAGCCATGCTGGGCATCCCTGAGGAATTGTTCCCTCTCATTTCAAGTGAAATGAAAAAGCAAAGGAGAGAAGGCCTGAAAACTCAGGATCCCTCTCCAGCAACAGGTAAAAAGGGTATCACAGTATCCCCTAACCACCCTACCATTCAGGATACTATTCCTGTGGTGGGAGAAACCTCTCCTGGGGTGGCACCTGTTCCAAGGGAATCATCAGCTGGCAAAGCTGGACTCCCTGAGGTGGAAGTACCTCTCTGTGGGATAACTAACATTGGTGAGAAAAAGAGCACCATTTTAGTTAACATGGAGCATCCCTCCAACCCTCCCAGAGAAACTTTAGTGCAGAAACTCTGCACTGCCTCACAACACTTAGGACAGCATCCCTGCCCTAGTGTGGAGCTGATAGGACAGCATCCCTGCCCTGCTCCAACCCAAGAGAAACAGCATCCCTGTTCTCTCTTCCAGCCATATGGACAAAGTTTTTGCCCAGCTATGGCTTTTCTGAGACAGCATCCCTGTCTGGCATTTCCATCACTACAAATAGGTTCAGTGGACAATTCCCACTGCTCTAAACTAAAACTTACTGATAGAAACTCTGAAAATACATCTTCACATTGTTGCTTAGCTAAAAAACTTCAAACAGGGTGGTTTACATCCCCACAGGGAAGTAACCATATAGTGGATGATAAAGGGAGTAACCAGTCTATTGCAGAGCTACTCTCTACTTATCACCACTTAGACAATAAAGTCTCAACTGGCCAAGGTTAGCCTTATTGTCCTTCGTTTGGGGGGGGGTTGTGTGAGAAGGTAGCCTCTTTCTACCCTTGTTACCCCCACTTTTGGCCTGTTTGTGAGTGTATGTCAGGGTGTTTGTCACTGTTTTCACTGTCTCACTGGGATCCTGATAGCCAGGCCTCAGTGCTCATAGTGAAAACACTATGGTTTCAGTATGTTTGTTATGTGTCACTGGGATCCTGCTGGTCAGGACCCCAGTGCTCATAGGTTTGTGGCCTATATGTATGTGTCACTGGGACCCTGTCACACAGGGCCCCAGTGCTCATAGGTGTGCATGTATATGTTCCCTGTGTGGTGCCTAACTGTCTCACTGAGGCTCTGCTAACCAGAACCTCAGTGGTTATGCTCTCTCATTACTTTCAAATTGTCACTAACAGGCTAGTGACCAATTTTACCAATTTACATTGGCTTACTGGAACACCCTTATAATTCCCTAGTATATGGTACTGAGGTCCCAGGGTATTGGGGTTCCAGGAGATCCCTATGGGCTGCAGCATTTCTTTTGCCACCCATAGGGAGCTCTGACAATTCTTACACAGGTCTGCCACTGCAGCCTGAGTGAAATAACGTCCACGTTATTTCACAGCCATTTTACACTGCACTTAAGTAACTTATAAGTCACCTATATGTCTAACCTTTACCTGGTAAAGGTTAGGTGCAAAGTTACTTAGTGTGAGGGCACCCTGGCACTAGCCAAGGTGCCCCCACATTGTTCAGAGCCAATTCCCTGAACTTTGTGAGTGCGGGGACACCATTACACGCGTGCACTACATATAGGTCACTACCTATATGTAGCTTCACAATGGTAACTCCGAATATGGCCATGTAACATGTCTATGATCATGGAATTGCCCCCTCTATGCCATCCTGGCATAGTTGGCACAATCCCATGATCCCAGTGGTCTGTAGCACAGACCCTGGTACTGCCAAACTGCCCTTCCTGGGGTTTCACTGCAGCTGCTGCTGCTGCCAACCCCTCAGACAGGCATCTGCCCTCCTGGGGTCCAGCCAGGCCTGGCCCAGGATGGCAGAACAAAGAACTTCCTCTGAGAGAGGGTGTGACACCCTCTCCCTTTGGAAAATGGTGTGAAGGCAGGGGAGGAGTAGCCTCCCCCAGCCTCTGGAAATGCTTTGTTGGGCACAGAGGTGCCCAATTCTGCATAAGCCAGTCTACACCGGTTCAGGGACCCCTTAGCCCCTGCTCTGGCGCGAAACTGGACAAAGGAAAGGGGAGTGACCACTCCCCTGACCTGCACCTCCCCTGGGAGGTGTCCAGAGCTCCTCCAGTGTGCTCCAGACCTCTGCCATCTTGGAAACAGAGGTGCTGCTGGCACACTGGACTGCTCTGAGTGGCCAGTGCCACCAGGTGACGTCAGAGACTCCTGCTGATAGGCTCCTTCAGGTGTTAGTAGCCTATCCTCTCTCCTAGGTAGCCAAACCCTCCTTTCTGGCTATTTAGGGTCTCTGTCTCTGGGGAAACTCTAGATAACGAATGCATGAGCTCAGCCGAGTTCCTCTGCATCTCCCTCTTCACCTTCTGATAAGGAATCGACCGCTGACCGCGCTGGAAGCCTGCAAACCTGCAACATAGTAGCAAAGACGACTACTGCAACTCTGTAACGCTGATCCTGCCGCCTTCTCGACTGTTTTCCTGCTTGTGCATGCTGTGGGGGTAGTCTGCCTCCTCTCTGCACCAGAAGCTCCGAAGAAATCTCCCGTGGGTCGACGGAATCTTCCCCCTGCAACCGCAGGCACCAAAAAGCTGCATTTCCGGTCCCTTGGGTCTCCTCTCAGCACGACGAGCGAGGTCCCTCGAATCCAGCGACACCGTCCAAGTGACCCCCACAGTCCAGTGACTCTTCAGCCCAAGTTTGGTGGAGGTAAGTCCTTGCCTCACCTCGCTGGGCTGCATTGCTGGGAACCGCGACTTTGCAAGCTTCTCCGGCCCCTGTGCACTTCCGGCGGAAATCCTTCGTGCACAGCCAAGCCTGGGTCCACGGCACTCTAACCTGCATTGCACGACTTTCTAAGTTGGTCTCCGGCGACGTGGGACTCCTTTGTGCAACTTCGGCGAGCACCGTTTCACGCATCCTCGTAGTGCCTGTTTCTGGCACTTCTCCGGGTGCTACCTGCTTCAGTGAGGGCTCCTTGTCTTGCTCGACGTCCCCTCTCTCTGCAGGTCCAATTTGCGACCTCCTGGTCCCTCCTGGGCCCCAGCAGCGTCCAAAAACGCCAAACGCACGATTTGCGTGTAGCAAGGCTTGTTGGCGTCCATCCGGCGGGAAAACACTTCTGCACGACTCTCCAAGGCGTGGGGGATCCATCCTCCAAAGGGGAAGTCTCTAGCCCTTGTCGTTCCTGCAGTATTCACAGTTCTTCAGCCTAGTAAGAGCTTCTTTGCACCAACCGCTGGCATTTCTTGGGCATCTGCCCATCTCCGAGCTGCTTGTGACTTTTGGACTTGGTCCCCTTGTTCCACAGGTACCTTCAGACAGGAATCCATCGTTGTTGCATTGCTGATTTGTGTTTTCCTTGCATTCTCCCTCTAACACGACTATTTTGTCCTTAGGGGAACTTTAGTGCACTTTGCACTCACTTTTCAGGGTCTTGGGGAGGGTTATTTTTCTAACTCTCACTATTTTCTAATAGTCCCAGCGACCCTCTACAAGGTCACATAGGTTTGGGGTCCATTCGTGGTTCGCATTCCACTTCTGGAGTATATGGTTTGTGTTGCCCCTATCCCTATGTTTCCCCATTGCATCCTATTGTAACTATACATTGTTTGCACTGTTTTCTAAGACTATACTGCATATTTTTGCTATTGTGTATATATATCTTGTGTATATTTCCTATCCTCTCACTGAGGGTACACTCTAAGATACTTTGGCATATTGTCATAAAAATAAAGTACCTTTATTTTTAGTATAACTGTGTAATTGTGTTTTCTTATGATATTGTGCATATGACACTAAGTGGTACTGTAGTAGCTTCACACGTCTCCTAGTTCAGCCTGAGCTGCTTTGCTAAGCTACCATTATCTATCAGCCTAAGCTGCTAGACACCCTATACACTAATAAGGGATAACTGGGCCTGGTGCAAGGTGCAAGTACCCCTTGGTACTCACTACAAGCCAGTCCAGCCTCCTACAGTGATCATATGCAAGTTTGGACAGATCAACATTTTGGCCTCTGCCAGACATTTTTACAGAGAGTTAAAGTGATAGAAAAAGAGAAAAAAGTTTGTCAGAGCTTTTAGAAAGACAGGGAAAAAAACTTTTAAAACTTTTTAGAACTTTTTAGCAAGTTTAGAAGTACTTTTCAGCACTTTAGAAAAGAGTGAAAAGAGGAAATGCAAAACTTTTTAGTTATGTGTACACACACTGAACTTGTTTTGTATATTTTTCTCTTATGAAAAGTACAATGACAAGAGTGGTAAGTAGTCTCAAAGCACTTATCCCACCGCTGCACAACCAATGTAGGAGGCTGGACTGGCTTGTAGTGAGTACCAAGGGGTACTTGCACCTTGCACCAGGCCCAGTTATCCCTTATTAGTGTATAGGGTGTCTAGCAGCATAGGCTGATAGATAATGGTAGCTTAGCAGAGGAGCTTAGGCTGAACTAGGAGACGAGTGAAGCTCCTACAGTACAACAAGTGTCACTTGCACAATATCATAAGAAAACACAATACACAGTTATACTAAAAATAAAGGTATTTTATTTTTATGACAATATGCCAAAGTATCTCAGAGTGTACCCTCAGTGAGAGGATAGGAAATATACACAAGATATATGTACACAATACCAAAAATATGCAGTATAGTCTTAGAAAACAGTGCAAACAATGTATAGTAACAATAGGATGCAATGGGGACACAGAGGGATAGGGGCAACACAAACCATATACTCCAAAAGTGGAATGCGAACCACGAATGGACCCCAAACCTATGTGACCTTGTAGAGGGTCGCTGGGACTATTAGAAAATAGTGAGAGTTAGAAAAATAACCCTCCCAAGACCCTGAAAAGTGAGTGCAAAGTGCACTGAAGTTCCCCAAAGGACAAAGAAGTCGTGATAGGGGAATAATGCAGGAAAGACACAAACCAACAATGCAACAACGATGGATTTCCAATCTAGGGTACCTGTGGAACAAGGGGACAAAGTCCAAAAGTCACAAGCAAGTCGGAGATGGGCAGATGCCCAGGAAATGCCAGCTGTGGGTGCAAAGAAGCTTCTACTGGACAGAAGAAGCGGAGATTTCTGCAGGAACGAAAAGGGCTAGAGACTTTCCCTTTGGTGGACGGATCCCTCTCGCCGTGGAGAGTCGTGCAGAAGTATTTTCCCGCCGAAAGAACGCCAACAAGCCTTGCTAGCTGCAAATCGCGCGGTTAGCGTTTTTGGATGCTGCTATGGCCCAGGAGGGACCAGGATGTCGCAAATTGCGTCAGGAGAGAGAGAGGACGTCGAGCAAGACAAGGAGCCCTCTCAGCAGCAGGTAGCACCCAGAGAAGTGCCAGAAACAGGCACTACAAGGATGCGTGAAACAGTGCTCACCCGAAGTTGCACAAAGGAGTCCCACGTCGCCGGAGACCAATTTAGAAAGTCGTGCAATGCAGGTTAGAGTGCCGTGGACCCAGGCTTGGCTGTGCACAAAGGATTTATGCCGGAAGTGCACAGGAGCCGGAGTAGTTGCAAAAGACGCGGTTTCCAACAATGCAGTCTGGCGTGGGGAGGCAATGGCTTACCTCCACCAAACTTGGACTGAAGAGTCACTGGACTGTGGGAGTCACTTGGACAGAGTTGCTGGATTCAAGGGACCTCGCTCGTCATGCTGAGAGGAGACCCAAGGGACTGGTAATGCAGCTTTTTGGTGCCTGCGGTTGCAGGGGGAAGATTCCGTCGACCCACAGGAGATTTCTTCGGAGCTTCTAGTGCAGAGAGGAGGCAGTCTACCCCCACAGCATGCACCACCAGGAAAACAGTCGAGAAGGCGGCAGGATCAGCGTTACAGAGTTGCAGTAGTCGTCTTTGCTACTATGTTGCAGTTTTGCAGGCTTCCAGCGCGGTCAGCAGTCGATTCCTTGGCAGAAGGTGAAGAGAGAGATGCAGAGGAACTCTGATGAGCTCTTGCTTTCGTTATCTAAAGTTTCCCCAGAGACAGAGACCCTAAATAGCCAGAAAAGAGGGTTTGGCTACCTAGGAGAGAGGATAGGCTAGCAACACCTGAAGGAGCCTATCAGAAGGAGTCTCTGACGTCACCTGGTGGCACTGGCCACTCAGAGCAGTCCAGTGTGCCAGCAGCACCTCTGTTTCCAAGATGGCAGAGGTCTGGAGCACACTGGAGGAGCTCTGGACACCTCCCAGGGAAGGTGCAGGTCAGGGGAGATGTCACTCCCCTTTCCTTTGTCCAGTTTCGCGCCAGAGCAGGGCTAAGGGGTCCCTGAACCGGTGTAGACTGGCTTATGCAGAAATGGGCACCAAAAGTGCCCATGAAAGCATTTCCAGAGGCTGGGGGAGGCTACTCCTCCCCTGCCTTCACACCATTTTCCAAAGGGAGAGGGTGTAACACCCTCTCTCAGAGGAAGTCCTTTGTTCTGCCATCCTGGGACAAGCCTGGCTTGACCCCAGGAGGGCAGAAACCTGTCTGAGGGGTTGGCAGCAGCAGCAGCTGCAGTGAAACCCCAGGAAAGGCAGTTTGGCAGTGCCAGGGTCTGTGCTACAGACCACTGGGATCATGGGATTGTGCCAACTATGCCAGGATGGCATAGAGGGGGCAATTCCATGATCATAGACATGTTACATGGCCATATTCGGCGTTACCATTGTGAAGCTACATATAGGTAGTGACCTATATGTAGTGCACGCGTGTAATGGTGTCCCCGCACTCAGAAAGTCCGGGGAAATGGCCCTGAACAATGTGGGGGCACCTTGGCTAGTGCCAGGGTGCCCTCACACTAAGTAACTTTGCACCTAACCTTTACCAGGTAAAGGTTAGACATATAGGTGACTTATAAGTTACTTAAGTGCAGTGGTAAATGGCTGTGAAATAACGTGGACGTTATTTCACTCAGGCTGCAGTGGCAGGCCTGTGTAAGAATTGTCAGAGCTCCCTATGGGTGGCAAAAGAAATGCTGCAGCCCATAGGGATCTCCTGGAACCCCAATACCCTGGGTACCTCAGTACCATATACTAGGGAATTATAAGGGTGTTCCAGTAAGCCAATGTAAATTGGTAAAATTGGTCACTAGCCTGTTAGTGACAATTTTAAAGCAATGAGAGAGCATAACCACTGAGGTTCTGGTTAGCAGAGCCTCAGTGAGACAGTTAGGCACCACACAGGGAACACATACATATAGGCCACAACCTTATGAGCACTGGGGTCCTGACTAGCAGGGTCCCAGTGACACATAACAAACATACTGAAAACATAGGGTTTTCACTATGAGCACTGGGTCCTGGCTAGCAGGATCCCAGTGAGACAGTAAAAACACCCTGACATACTCACAAACAGGCCAAAAGTGGGGTAACAAGGCTAGAAAGAGGCTACTTTCTCACAGTGGTTGAATAAATAAAGGAGGTCATCTTTGATTTCGGGGGGAATGCCAAGAGGAATTTTCTCCCTTTTATCTTTGTTTTTATTTTTATGTTTATTTTCTTTTGGATTGTGTAAATACATTTTGAATATGTGGTATATGTTAGTTGATCTAGAGCTGTGCACAATGTAAGGTATGAGTTAACACCTTCAAATTAGAAAAATGTGTTAAAGTAGTTATATCAAAGAAATTATGTTAATTAACAATATGACTTCTATACATATGTCTTCATCACAGGAGCAGTTGGATCCACAAGTGTGGAGCTTGTGAAGACATCGCAGTAGATTGGGAAGTCCAGGAAGGTAAAACCCATATCTGGGCACTTTGGGATTTGTAGATTCTTTGGTCCTGAAGAAAGCCTATCACCCTTTTGGGTAAGAGTGGGCTGAAACATGTCGACCTGACCTGATACCTGTGAAGGACATGTAATTTGTTCCTATCACATTATATCTGTTTTCAAACATACCTTACCCCAGCAATAGCAAAGTTGGATTGTAGCTGAGTGATAGAAGCATTTTAGATCACTTTCTCACTTTCACTGAACTTTTTAGTATTTTTGTTCATGGATCCCTAATAGTTTCCTGGACTTATGTGGAAACTATCCCCATGGTTTGGGGAAGGAAGAGACCCCCATGATGATGCTGTTAGCTATGAGTAAACCGAGTAATAATATACTTGTGGCAGACAATAGCTGGCAAGGGCCTCCCAAAAGAAACTAGAGGGACTCCTTGAAATAATATAAACAAAGTAATTATTTTTCTAACAATGAGTCTGGAGTTTCTTCTTGAGTGTGTGTCTCATTTATTGTCTCAATGAGTATAACAAATGCTTAGCACCACCCTCTGATAAGACTAACTGCTCATCCACACTACAACAAAAGAGAACTTTTGGGATTGTCCCTTTTAACCCTGTAAACCAATAAGGGTTGCCTGGACTATCTGCAAAGTATCCCTTTACATTGGGTACACTACACAGATAGCCAGCTTCCTCCAAAGACGATTTTAATGTATGTTTAAAAAGTGAATGTTTCCCATAGGTTGTTTGTGGCTGCTGTCATCTCCTTGTGCCGTCCACATCATTTGTGCTTTGAAACATTGTCCTTTTTTATGTTTGAGACAATAGCCCAGATTTACTAAGGTTTTTACTCAGGTTTGCATTGTTTGTTAATGGAGAGCCGATGCACAATCCTTTTTGGGATTTACAAACCAACACAAACTAGTATTTGTGTTGGTTTTTAAGAAAAAGTAACGCAAACCAGCGCAAAGTTCTGCTTTGCGTTACTCTGTGTCAAGGGGGCGTGCTTTGGGCAGTACATGGGGGTTCCCATGCAAATACCCATGGTTTGCGATGCAAAACCCTACCTACTAACAATAGTAGACAGGGTTTTGAGCCAAACAATAATGCCACTTGAAAGAATACGTTAAAAAGAGAAATGCTTTTATTTCTCCTTTTGTTTCCGACTTGCATGTGTGCTGCACTGTACAGCACTGTACAGCAAACATGCAAAGCTGGTAATAATTTACAGCTTATCTAGACATTGTATTTTGTACTGAAAGGGTATTCTTTGCTAAACTCATGCAAACACCCTTGCACCAAGGTGCAAAGGTGTGTGCGTGGCGCACGGCAGCCTGCGTGTGCACTAGTGATAGTGATAGGGGAGGAGACTGCCATATCTTTGTAGATATGGTGCTTTCCTGCTCTTTACCTGTCCTGCAACTTGGGTGCTGCTCTGCGTTGTGTGAGAGGTACGTAAATCTGGGCCAATGAGCTAATAACTAGAGTATCAAGTGATTTCACACACTAAGCCACCTGCCAGGGCCATATTGACTGGCAAAGCAGCCTTAGAAACCTGAACTTTTTTGTAAGACAGCCAGACTGATTTTTATTTGTTAGTTGGTACATCCTGTACAAGTAAGGGTTGACGCGAAAAACACGTTCATCCTTCCACAGCAGGTTACTGCAAATATTTTTAATCCATGAAAAAAATGTAATTTGTTGACTCCAATCGAGTTTTAATTTGACTGTCACATAATGTAGATTTGCACTTTTACGGTTCTGCTACAGATTAAAAACAAAGGCTTCCCCTGCATGCCGCCCCGTCATCACGTTTTGACTTGTGGCCACCTTAAGGGGAGGAAAACCCTCCTAAAGTCCATAGGAGTGCAATACACGCACTCTTTCAGAAGAAGCACACAACTTCTGCCCAATCAAATTGTGTACTACTGCTTCCCAGTATGTAGGCGGAGCCAAAATACTTTGTTGGTGATTTTCAAATAGCTGTCTGACGATAGCTGCGCTGTCCAACCAGACCACAAAAAGTAGCAACACAGGGATAGCATATTCGTGACGAGAATAAACTGTAAAAAAAAGTGTGCAGGAGATCATCCAAGCCATCTCCCTCACCTTAAAAGTACAACTCTTGCAGATTGAAGCTGTATTAATCCTTACCTCGCTCATGATAATGGTTCCTTCAATGGCTAATTTAAGGTCACTCAGACTGCTTCGAACCAGCGAGATGACCTTTTGCATTCTGTCAATTTCTTGCCGAAGAAAAATATTCATAGAGTTTAGAGGCCCCATTTTCTGAAGACGAGCTTTCACCTGGAAAAAGAGCAAATGTACAATAGTTATACATTTCAGCCTCCTTTTCATGATATCAAACGACCTGTGCAATAGTACAGCATGACATTGGACAAGGAGAACAACGTACAAGGCCATTTTCATAGAGAAATGTTTTTTCTGTCACTGAAAGTCGCTCCTCTGTTTTTTAGGGTCGAACCTGCGTTGCATGCGCTCGCGCATGCGTATCACAGCGAGACGATTTAGTGTTTAGATAAGGGCTCGGAGCCCTGTCGACATCGCGTCAGTGTTTGTGATTGGTTTGTGGGCTTGCCTAATAAAATCTGCTTGCTTTCATTAGTCGAAGGCATGCATACGTCATGCCTTTTCCGGTGGCTAGCCCTCCTCGAGCGCATCAACCAAGTACAGAAAACATGCGAGGCTCGCTGTTTTCTGTCCGGCTCGTGGACTACTTTTTCTCTAATTTACTAGGGCGATTTCGCTTGGCAGAAGTCGAGCGCTTTACATAGTTAATTGCACTTTTTAGGGTTACGTACATAAATGCACTTTTGCCATAGGTGAAAAGTCGGGTTAGGAGGTTGCAACGCTATTAGCTCTAACATGAGTAAACGCGAGACCCGTTGCATTGCAAATGCTTGTTTCTTCCTGTTATCGTTACATGGTGTGTTTAAGTTAATTAGGGGTGAAATAAGCGAAAGACGTGTGGATGATTAGTAGAGGCATGGATACGCCTTTAAACTGAAGAAAAGACAAATGTCTCTTCTTTCCAACCCCCACACAGCAGGCTCTCAACCTTCACCAGGCACTGGAGGCAAGGCCCACAGGACGTGGCAACTGAGATGTTGGACAATATAGAGACTTTCAGACAAACTCACCTTATCGGCAGATCACAACCTCTCTCTCTATCCTTATTAGATCATCTTCATGATATCCCTCTTAATGTTTTTATCAAACTCACAGATAAAGTATATGATCTTGAACCCATGAAATGTGTCACACGTTGTAGGATGGTTACCAGTGTTAAGGTCCTCTGCCATATTTGGCATTTAACCCTTAATATTCAATAGAGAAGCCACCAAATGGTTCACATTTTTTAAATCAAGCCTCAGTAGGGAATCTGACCATGCCAATATTGTCGCTTACTTTGCTTAAGTGATGGTTTAATATGATGCTGTTGCATAAACTACAACTTTGGTGTAGTACTAGTAGGTGTGATTTCCTACACACGGGTGAGATGAGTGAACTTGGTTCAATCCACAAATGATGAATGTTAAAGACAGGTTATTTCATCCCCGCAAAACACTATTCAATTTGTAACTGAAAACAGAAGTATTGTTTTTGGGTTACTAACAATCCCTATGAAGAGTCAGGGGCACCATGGTAACAGTAACAATCCTATTTCGATATTCATTGTATACACACTCCACTACGAAGAATGAACACTTTTCACTTGGCATGAGCATCATCTAGTATTGTGAAACAAGTCTCTGAGGGCATGGCGAAACAAGTTTGTGGGGGAATTCTCTCTACAGTAACTTGTTAGTTTTAAAGCTGCTCTTAGATTACTTGTTTCTAGAATTCTGCGCCATCTTTTATGGCACAAAGCACTTTTGTTCATTGCACCTTGTACTCGTCTGTTACAGCGGGCGGGCGCCATTTTTGCACTTTCTGGGGATACCTTCTAGTCTCCAGGAAAGAAAACTATTAAAGGACTGTAGGAAAGTACCATCTTGCCTGGCATGTTACCCCCATTTTTCACTGTATATATGTTGTTTTAGTTGTATGTGTCACTGGGACCCTGCTAGTCAGGGCCCCAGTGCTCATAAGTGTGCCTGAATGTGTTACCTGTGTTATGACTAACTGTCTCACTGAGGCTCTGCTAATCAGAACCTCAGTGGTTATGCTCTCTCATTTCTTTCAAATTGTCACTAACAGGCTAGTGACCAATTTTACCAATTTACATTGGCTTACTGGAACACCCTTATAATTCCCTAGTATATGGTACTGAGGTACCCAGGGTATTGGGGTTCCAGGAGATCCCTATGGGCTGCATCATTTATTTTGCCACCCATAGGGAGCTCTGACAATTCTTACACAGGCCTGCCACTGCAGCCTGAGTGAAATAACATCCACGTTATTTCACAGCCATTTTACACTGCACTTAAGTAACTTATAAGTCACCTATATGTCTAACCTTTACCTAGTAAAGGTTGGGTGCTAAGTTACTTAGTGTGAGGGCACCCTGGCACTAGCCAAGGTGCCCCCACATTGTTCAGGGCCAATTCCCCGGACTTTGTGAGTGCGGGGACACCATTACACGCGTGCACTACATATAGGTCACTACCTATATGTAGCTTCACAATGGTAACTCCGAATATGGCCATGTAATATGTCTATGATCATGGAATTGCCCCCTCTATGCCATCCTGGCATAGTTGGCACAATCCCATGATCCCAGTGGTCTGTAGCACAGACCCTGGTACTGCCAAACTGCCTTTCCCGGGGTTTCACTGCAGCTGCTGCTGCTGCCAACCCCTCAGACAGGCAACTGCCCTCCTGGGGTCCAGCCAGGCCTCGCCCAGGATGGTAGAACAAAGGACTTCCTCTGAGAGAGGGTGTTACACCCTCTCCCTTTGGAAAATGGTGTGAAGGCAGGGGAGGAGTAGCCTCCCCCAGCCTCTGGAAATGCTTTCATGGGCACACATTGTGCCCATTTCTGCATAAGCCAGTCTACACCGGTTCAGGGACCCCTTAGCCCTGCTCTGGCGCGAAACTGGACAAAGGGAAGGGGAGTGACCACTCCCCTGACCTGTACCTCCCCTGGGAGGTGCCCAGAGCTCCTCCAGTGTGCTCCAGACCTCTGCCATCTTGGAAACAGAGGTGCTGCTGGCACACTGGACTGCTCTGAGTGGCCAGTGCCATCAGGTGACGTCAGAGACTCCTTCTGATAGGCTTCTTCAGGTGTTGCTAGCCTATCCTCTCTCCTAGGTAGCTAAACCCTCTTTTCTGGCTATTTAGGGTCTCTGTCTCTTGGGATTCCTTAGATAACGAATGCAAGAGCTCATCCGAGTTCCTCTGCATCTCTCTCTTCACCTTCTGCCAAGGAATTGACTGCTGACCGCGCTGGAAGCCTGCAAAACTGCAACATAGTAGCGAAGACGACTACTGCAACTCTGTAACGCTGATCCTGCCGCCTTCTCAACTGTTTTCCTGCTTGTGCATGCTGTGGGGGTAGTCTGCCTCCTCTCTGCACTAGAAGCTCCGAAGAAATCTCCCGTGGGTCGACGGAATCGTCCCCCTGCAACCGCAGGCACCAAAGAACTGCATCACCGGTACCTTGGGTCTCCTCTCAGCACAACGAGCGAGGTCCCTTGAATCCAGCAACTCTGTCCAAGTGACTCCCACAGTCCAGTGACTCTTCAGTCCAAGTTTGGTGGAGGTAAGTCCTTGCCTCCCCACGCCAGACTGCATTGCTGGGAACCGCGACTTTTGCAGCTACTCCGGCCTCCGTGCACTTCCGGCGGAAATCCTTTGTGCACAGTCCAGCCTGGGTCCACGGCACTCTAACCTGCATTGCACGACCTCCTAAGTTGTTCTCCGGCGACGTGGGACTCCTTTGTGCGACTTTGGGTGAGCACCATTTCACGCATCCTCGTAGTGCCTGTTTCTGGCACTTCTGCGGGTGCTGCCTGCTGCTGAGAGGGCTCCTTGTCTTGCTTGATGCCCCCTCTGTCCCCTGACGCAATTGGCGACATCCTGGTCCCTACTGGGCCACAGCAGCATCCAAAAACACTAACTGCATGATTTGCAGCTAGCAAGGCTTGTTGGTGGTATTTCGGCGGGAAAACACTTCTGCACGACTCTCCACGGCGTGAGGGATCCGTCCTCCAAAGGGGAAGTCTCTAGCCCTTGTCGTTCTTGCAGAAACCTATGCTTCCACTGTCCAGTAGCAGCATCTTTGCACCCACAGCTGGCATTTCCTGGGCATCTGCCCATCTCCGACTTGCTTGTGACTTTTGGACTTGGTCCCCTTGTTCCACAGGTACCCTCGACTGGAAATCCATTGTTGTTGCATTGTTGGTTTGTGTCTTTCCTGCAGAATTCCCCTATCACGACTTCTATGTCCTTTGGGGAACTTTAGTGCACTTTGCACTCACTTTTCAGTGTCTTGGGGTGGGCTATTTTTCTAACCCTTACTATTTTCTAATAGTCCCAGCGACCCTCTACAAGGTCACATAGGTTTGGGGTCCATTCGTGGTTCGCATTCCACTTTTGGAGTATATGGTTTGTGTTGCCCCTATCCCTATGTGTCCCCATTGCATCCTATTGTAACTATACATTGTTTGCACTGTTTTCTAATACTATTACTGCATATTTTGGTATTGTGTACATATATCTTGTGTATATTTGCTATCCTCATACTGAGGGTACTCACTGAGATACTTTTGGCATATTGTCATAAAAATAAAGTACCTTTATTTTTAGTATATCTGTGTATTGTGTTTTCTTATGATATTGTGCATATGACACTAAGTGGTACTGTGGGAGCTTCACTCGTCTCCTAGTTCAGCCTAAGCTGCTCTGCTAAGCTACCATTATCTATCAGCCTATGCTGCTAGACACCCTATACACTAATACGGGATAACTGGGCCTGGTGCAAGGTGCAAGTACCCCTAGGTACTCACTACAAGCCAGTCCAGCCTCCTACTTTGGTGGCAGCGGTGGGATAAGTGCTTTGAGACTACTTACCACTCTTGTCATTGTACTTTTCATAAGAGAAAAATATACAAAACAAGTTCAGTGTATGTACACCTAACCAAAAAGTTTTGCAGTTCTTTTCTCACCTCTTTTCTAAAGTGCTGAAAAGTACCTCTAAACTTTCTAAAAGTTCTTAAAAGTTTAAAAAGTTTTTTTTTCTACCTTTCTAAAAGTTCTGAAAACTTTTTTCTCTTTTTCTATCACTTAAACTCTTTCTAAAAATGTCTGGCACAGGCCAAAATGTTGATCTGTCCAAACTTGCATATGACTGTAGGAAAGTACCATCTTCCCTGGCATGTTACCCCCATTTTTCACTGTATATATGTTGTTTTAGTTGTATGTGTCACTGGGACCCTGTTCTCCAGGGCCCCAGTGCTCATAAGTGTGCCTGAATGTGTTACCTGTGTAGTGACTAAGGGGGTGATTCTGACCGCGGCGGACGGCGGTCGCCGCCCGCCACGCGGTTCCCGCCGAAAGACCGCTCCGCGGTCAAAAGACCGCGGCGGTCATTCTGGCTTTCCCACTGGGCTGGCGGGCGACCGCCGAAAGTCCGCCCGCCAGCCCAGCGGGAAACACCCTTCCCACGAGGACGCCGGCTCAGAATTGAGCCGGCGGAGTGGGAAGGTGCGACGGGTGCAGTTGCACCCGTCGCGAATTTCAGTGTCTGCTAGGCAGACACTGAAATTCTTTTTGGGGCCCTCTTACGGGGGCCCCGCGGCACCCCCTACCGCCATCCTGTTCCCGGCGGGAGAACCGCCAGGAACTGGATGGCGGTAGGGGGTGTCAGAATCCCCATGGCGGCGGAGCGCGCTCCGCCGCCATGGAGGATTCTCAAGGGCAGCGGAAAGTCGGCGGGACACCGCCGACTTTCCGTTTCTGGCCGCGGCTGAACCGCCGCGGTCAGAATGCCCAGCGGTGCACCGCCAGCCTGTTGGCGGTGCTACCGCCGACCTCCGCCATGGCGGTAATTACCGCCAGGGTCAGAATGACCCCCTAACTGTCTCACTGAGGCTCTGCTAACCAGAACCTCAGTGGTTATGCTCTCTCATTTCTTTCAAATTGTCACTAACAGGCTAGTGACCAATTTTACCAATTTACATTGGCTTACTGGAACACCCTTATAATTCCCTAGTATATGGTACTGAGGTACCCAGGGTATTGGGGTTCCAGGAGATCCCTATGGGTTGCAGCATTTCTTTTGCCACCCATAGGGAGCTCTGACAATTCTTACACAGGCCTGCCACTGCAGCCTGAGTTAAATAACGTCCACGTTATTTCACAGCCATTTTACACTGCACTTAAGTAACTTATAAGTCACCTATATGTCTAACCTTTACCTGGTAAAGGTTAGGTGCAAAGTTACTTAGTGTGAGGGCACCCTGGCACTAGCCAAGGTGCCCCCACATTGTTCAGGGCCAATTCCCCGGGCTTTGTGAGTGCGGGGACACCATTACACGCGTGCACTACATATAGGTCACTACCTATATGTAGCTTCACAATGGTAACTCCGAAAATGGCCATGTAACATGTCTATGATCATGGAATTGCCCCCTCTATGCCATCCTGGCATAGTTGGCACAATCCCATGATCCCAGTGGTCTGTAGCACAGACCCTGGTACTGCCTGTAGGAAAGTACCATCTTGCCTGGCATGTTACCCCCATTTTTCACTGTATATATGTTGTTTTAGTTGTATGTGTCACTGGGACCCTGGTAACCCAGGGCCCCAGTGCTCATAAGTGTGCCTGAATGTGTTACCTGTGTAGTGACTAACTGTCTCACTGAGGCTCTGCTAATCAGAACCTCAATGGTTATGCTCTCTCATTTCTTTCCAAATTGTCACTAACAGGCTAGTGACCATTTTTACCAATTTACATTGGCTTACTGGAACACCCTTATAATTCCCTAGTATATGGTACTGAGGTACCCAGGGTATTGGGGTTCCAGGAGATCCCTATGGGCTGCAGCATTTCTTTTGCCACCCATAGGGAGCTCTGACAATCCTTACACAGGCCTGCCACTGCAGCCTGAGTGAAATAACGTCCACGTTATTTCACAGCCATTTTACACTGCACTTAAGTAACTTATAAGTCACCTATATGTCTAACCTTTACCTGGTAAAGGTTAGGTGCAAAGTTACTTAGTGTGAGGGCACCCTGGCACTAGCCAAGGTGCCCCCACATTGTTCAGAGCCAATTCCCTGAACTTTGTGAGTGCGGGGACACCATTACACGCGTGCACTACATATAGGTCACTACCTATATGTAGCTTCACAATGGTAACTCCGAATATGGCCATGTAACATGTCTATGATCATGGAATTGCCCCCTCTATGCCATTCTGGCATAGTTGGCACAATCCCATGATCCCAGTGGTCTGTAGCACAGACCCTGGTACTGCCAAACTGCCCTTCCTGGGGTTTCACTGCAGCTGCTGCTGCTGCCAACCCCTCAGACAGGCAGCTGCCCTCCTGGGGTCCAGCCAGGCCTGGCCCAGGATGGCAGAACAAAGAACTTCCTCTGAGAGAGGGTGTGACACCCTCTCCCTTTGGAAAATGGTGTGAAGGCAGGGGAGGAGTAGCCTCCCCCAGCCTCTGGAAATGCTTTGTTGGGCACAGAGGTACCCAATTCTGCATAAGCCAGTCTACACCGGTTCAGGGACCCCTTAGCCCCTGCTCTGGCGCGAAACTGGACAAAGGAAAGGGGAGTGACCACTCCCCTGACCTGCACCTCCCCTGGGAGGTGTCCAGAGCTCCTCCAGTGTGCTCCAGACCTCTGCCATGTTGGAAACAGAGGTGCTGCTGGCACACTGGACTGCTCTGAGTGGCCAGTGCCACCAGGTGACGTCAGAGACTCCTGCTGATAGGCTCCTTCAGGTGTTAGTAGCCTATCCTCTCTCCTAGGTAGCCAAACCCTCTTTTCTGGCTATTTAGGGTCTCTGTCTCTGGGGAAACTTCAGATAACGAATGAATGAGCTCAGCCGAGTTCCTCTGCATCTCCCTCTTCACCTTCTGATAAGGAATCGACTGCTGACCGCGCTGGAAGCCTGCAAACCTGCAAACCTGCAACATAGTAGCAAAGACGACTACTGCAACTCTGTAACGCTGATCCTGCCGCCTTCTCGACTGTTTTCCTGCTTGTGCATGCTGTGGGGGTAGCCTGCCTCCTCTCTGCACCAGAAGCTCCGAAGAAATCTCCCGTGGGTCGACGGAATCTTCCCCCTGCAACCGCAGATACCAAAAAGCTGCATTACCGGTCCCTTGGGTCTCCTCTCAGCACGACGAGCGATGTCCCTCGAATCCAGCGACTCTGTCCAAGTGACCCCCACAGTCCAGTGACTCTTCAGCCCACGTTTGGTGGAGGTAAGTCCTTGCCTCACCTCGCTGGGCTGCATTGCTGGGAACCGCGACTTTGCAGCTACTCCGGCCCCTGTGCACTTCCGGCGGAAATCCTTTGTGCACAGCCAAGCCTGGGTCCACGGCACTCTAACCTGCATTGCACGACTTTCTAAGTTGGTCTCCGGCGACGTGGGACTCCTTTGTGCAACTTTGGCGAGCACCGTTTCACGCATCCTCGTAGTGCCTGTTTCTGGCACTCCTCCGGGTGCTATCTGCTTCAGTGAGGGCTCTGTGTCTTGCTCGACGTCCCCTCTCTCTTCAGGTCCAATTTGCGACCTCCTGGTCCCTCCTGGGCCCCAGCAGCGTCCAAAAACGCCAAACGCACGATTTGCAGCTAGCAAGGCTTGTTGGCGTTCTTTCAGCGGGAAAACACTTCTGCACAACTCTCCACGGCGAGAGGGATCCGTCCACCAAAGGGGAAGTCTCTAGCCCTTTTCGTTCCTGCAGAAACCTCAGCTTCTTCTGTCCAGTCGAAGCTTCTTTGCACCCGCAGCTGGCATTTCCTGGGCATCTGCCCATCTCCGACTTGCTTGTGACTTTTGGACTTGGTCCGCTTGTTCCACAGGTACCCTAGATTGGAAATCCACAGTTGTTGCATTGCTGGTTTGTGTCTTTCCTGCATTATTCCTCTAACACGACTTCTTTGTCCTTAGGGGAACTTTAGTGCACTTTGCACTCACTTTTCAGGGTCTTGGGGAGGGTTATTTTTCTAACTCTCACTATTTTATAATAGTCCCAGCGACCCTCTACAAGGTCACATAGGTTTGGGGTCCATTCGTGGTTCGCATTCCACTTTTGGAGTATATGGTTTGTGTTGCCCCTATCCCTATGTTTCCCCATTGCATCCTATTGTAACTATACATTGTTTGCACTGTTTTCTAAGACTATACTGCATATTTTTGCTATTGTGTATATATATCTTGTGTATATTTCCTATCCTCTCACTGAGGGTACACTCTAAGATACTTTGGCATATTCTCATAAAAATAAAGTACCTTTATTTTTAGTATAACTGTGTATTGTGTTTTCTTATGATATTGTGCATATGACACTAAGTGGTACTGTAGTAGCTTCACACGTCTCCTAGTTCAGCCTAAGCTGCTCTGCTAAGCTACCATTATCTATCAGCCTAAGCTTCTAGACACCCTATACACTAATAAGGGATAACTGGGTCTGGTGCAAGGTGCAAGTACCCCTTGGTACTCACTACAAGCCAGTCCAGCCTCCTACATTGGTTGTGCAGTGGTGGGATAAGTGCTTGAGACTACTTACCACTCTTGTCATTGTACTTTTCATAAGAGAAAAATATACAAAACAAGGTCAGTGTATATACACATAGCCAAAAAGTTTTGCATTTCCTCTTTTCACTCTTTTCTAAGTGCTGAAAAGTACTTCTAAACTTTCAAAAAGTTCTTAAAAGTTTAAAAAGTTTTTTCTGTCTTTCCAAAAAGTTCTGAAAACTTTTTTCTCTTTTTCTATCACTTTAACTCTCTCTAAAAAATGTCTGGCACAGGCCAAAGTGTTGATCTGTCCAAACTTGCATATGACAACCTTAGCTGGAAAAGAGCAAGGAGTCTCTGTATAGAGAGAGGTTTGAGTGTAGGGAAGAATCCTTCCTTGGAACTGTTACTTAACATGCTTAGAGAACAGGATAAGGCCATAGGTGCCCCATCTGTTGAAAAAGTACCTAATAGTTCCCAATCTGATTCAGGGACTCCCCCAGGAAAAGATTCAGGAAAGAAACTTCCTAGCCTGCCCATTACTAGACAATCTAGCATAGATGGTAATGATGATGAGCCACACCAAATAAATAGTGTTGTCTCACATCATAGCAAAAGCATTTATTCTCACCATACTGGTAGTAATGTTTCTGTAAACCAAGCTGTTAGGGTGGCTTCTGTAAGGGACAGGTCTCCTTCTGTTCATTCCCATCATAGCTCTGTTTCTAGAAATGTCCCTCCCTGTAGGAGGCTGGACTGGCTTGTAGTGAGTACCAAGGGGTACTTGCACCTTGCACCAGGCCCAGTTATCCCTTATTAGTGTATAGGGTGTCTAGCAGCTTAGGCTGATAGATAATGGTAGCTTAGCAAAGCAGCTCAGGCTGAACTAGGAGACGTGTGAAGCTACTACAGTACCACTTAGTGTCATATGCACAATATCATAAGAAAACACAATACACAGTTATACTAAAAATAAAGGTACTTTATTTTTATGACAATATGCCAAAGTATCTTAGAGTGTACCCTCAGTGAGAGGATAGGAAATATACACAAGATATATATACACAATAGCAAAAATATGCAGTATAGTCTTAGAAAACAGTGCAAACAATGTATAATTACAATAGGATGCAATGGGGAAACATAGGGATAGGGGCAACACAAACCATATACTCCAAAAGTGGAATGTGAACACGAATGGACCCCAAACCTATGTGACCTTGTAGAGGGTCGCTGGGACTATTAGAAAATAGTGAGAGTTAGAAAAATAACCCTCCCCAAGACCCTGAAAAGTGAGTGCAAAGTGCACCAAAGTTCCCCTAAGGACAAAATAGTCGTGTTAGAGGGAAAATGCAAGGAAAACACAAATCAGCAATGCAACAACGATGGATTCCTGTCTGAAGGTACCTGTGGAACAAGGGGACCAAGTCCAAAAGTCACAAGCAGCTCGGAGATGGGCAGATGCCCAAGAAATGCCAGCGGTTGGTGCAAAGAAGCTCTTACTAGGCTGAAGAACTGTGAATACTGCAGGAACGACAAGGGCTAGAGACTTCCCCTTTGGAGGATGGATCCCCCACGCCTTGGAGAGTCGTGCAGAAGTGTTTTCCCGCCGGATGGACGCCAACAAGCCTTGCTACACGCAAATCGTGCGTTTGGCGTTTTTGGACGCTGCTGGGGCCCAGGAGGGACCAGGAGGTCGCAAATTGGACCTGCAGAGAGAGGGGACGTCGAGCAAGACAAAGAGCCCTCACTGAAGCAGGTAGCACCCGGAGAAGTGCCAGAAACAGGCACTACGAGGATGCGTGAAACGGTGCTCGCCGAAGTTGCACAAAGGAGTCCCACGTCGCCGGAGACCAACTTAGAAAGTCGTGCAATGCAGGTTAGAGTGCCGTGGACCCAGGCTTGGCTGTGCACGAAGGATTTCCGCCGGAAGTGCACAGGGGCCGGAGAAGCTTGCAAAGTCGCGGTTCCCAGCAATGCAGCCCAGCGAGGTGAGGCAAGGACTTACCTCCACCAAACTTGGGCTGAAGAGTCACTGGACTGTGGGGGTCACTTGGACGGTGTCGCTGGATTCGAGGGACCTCGCTCGTCGTGCTGAGAGGAGACCCAAGGGACCGGAGATGCAGCTTTTTGGTGCCTGCGGTTGCAGGGGGAAGATTCCGTCGACCCACGGGAGATTTCTTCGGAGCTTCTGGTGCAGAGAGGAGGCAGACTACCCCCACAGCATGCACAAGCAGGAAAACAGTCGAGAAGGCGGCAGGATCAGCGTTACAGAGTTGCAGTAGTCGTCTTTGCTACTATGTTGCAGGTTTGCAGGCTTCCAGCGCGGTCAGCGGTCGATTCCTTATCAGAAGGTGAAGAGGGAGATGCAGAGGAACTCGGCTGAGCTCATGCATTCGTTATCTAAAGTTTCCCCAGAGACAGAGACCCTAAATAGCCAGAAAAGAGGGTTTGGCTACCTAGGAGAGAGGAAAGGCTACTAACACCTGAAGGAGCCTATCAGCAGGAGTCTCTGACGTCACCTGGTGGCACTGGCCACTCAGAGCAGTCCAGTGTGCCAGCAGCACCTCTGTTTCCAAGATGGCAGAGGTCTGGAGCACACTGGAGGAGCTCTGGACACCTCCCAGGGGAGGTGCAGGTCAGGGGAGTGGTCACTCCCCTTTCCTTTGTCCAGTTTCGCGCCAGAGCAGGGGCTAAGGGGTCCCTGAACCGGTGTAGACTGGCTTATGCAGAATTGGGCACATCTGTGCCCAACAAAGCATTTCCAGAGGCTGGGGGAGGCTACTCCTCCCCTGCCTTCACACCATTTTCCAAAGGGAGAGGGTGTCACACCCTCTTCTCAGAGGAAGTTCTTTGTTCTGCCATCCTGGGCCAGGCCTGGCTGGACCCCAGGAGGGCAGCTGCCTGTCTGAGGGGTTGGCAGCAGCAGCAGCTGCAGTGAAACCCCAGGAAGGGCAGTCTGGCAGTACCAGGGTCTGTGCTACAGACCACTGGGATCATGGAATTGTACCAACAATGCCAGGATGGCATAGAGGGGGCAATTCCATGATCATAGACATGTTACATGGCCATATTCGGAGTTACCATGGTGAAGCTACATATAGGTAGTGACCTATATGTAGTGCACGCGTGTAATGGTGTCCCCGCACTCACAAAGTTCAGTGAATTGGCTCTGAACAATGTGGGGGCACCTTGGCTAGTGCCAGGGTGCCCTCACACTAAGTAACTTTGCACCTAACCTTTACCAGGTAAAGGTTAGACATATAGGTGACTTATAAGTTACTTAAGTGCAGTGTAAAATGGCTGTGAAATAACGTGGACGTTATTTCACTCAGGCTGCAGTGGCAGGCCTGTGTAAGAATTGTCAGAGCTCCCTATGGGTGGCAAAAGAAATGCTGCAGCCCATAGGGATCTCCTGGAACCCCAATACCCTGGGTACCTCAGTACCATATACTAGGGAATTATAAGGGTGTTCCAGTAAGCCAATGTAAATTGGTAAAATTGGTCACTAGCCTGTTAGTGACAATTTGAAAGTAATGAGAGAGCATAACCACTGAGGTTCTGGTTAGCAGAGCCTCAGTGAGACAGTTAGGTACCACACAGGGAACATATACATGCACACCTATGAGCACTGGGGCCCTGTGTGACAGGGTCCCAGTGACACATACATATAGGCCACAAACCTATGAGCACTGGGGTCCTGACCAGCAGGATCCCAGTGACACATAACAACCATACTGAAAACCTAGTGTTTTCACTATGAGCACTGAGGCCTGGCTATCAGGATCCCAGTGAGACAGTGAAAACAGTGACAAACATCCTGACATACACTCACAAACAGGCCAAAAGTGGGGGTAACAAGGCTAGAAAGAGGCTACCTTCTCACACAACCCCCCCCCAAACGAAGGACAATAAGGCTAACCTTGGCCAGTTGAGACTTTATTGTCTAAGTGGTGATAAGTAGAGAGTAGCTCTGCAATAGACTGGTTACTCCCTTTATCATCCACTATGTGGTTACTTCCCTGTGGGGATGTAAACCACCCTGTTTGAAGTTTTTTAGCTAACCAACAATGTGAAGATGTATTTTCAGAGTTTCTATCAGTAAGTTTTAGTTTAGAGCAGTGGGAATTATCCACTGAACCTATTTGTAATGATGGAAATGCCAGACAGGGATGCTGTCTCAGTAAAGCCATAGCTGGACAAAAACTTTGTCCATTTGGCTGGAAGAGAGAACAGGGATGCTGTTTCTCTTGAGTTGGAGCAGGGCAGGGATGCTGTCCTATGAGCTCCACACTAGGGCAGGGATGCTGTCCTAAGTGTTGTGAGGCAGTACAGGGTTTCTGCACTAAAGTTTCTCTGGGAGGGTTGGAGGGATGCTCCATGTTAACTAAAATGGTGCTCTTTTTCTCACCAATGTTAGTTATCCCACAGAGAGGTACTTCCACCTCAGGGAGTCCAGCTTTGCCAGCTGATGATTCCCTTGGAACAGGTGCCACCCCAGGAGAGGTTTCTCCCACCACAGGAATAGTATCCTGAATGGTAGGGTGGTTAGGGGATACTGTGATACCCTTTTTACCTGTTGATGGAGAGGGATCCTGAGTTTTCAGGCCTTCTCTCCTTTGCTTTTTCATTTCACTTGAAATGAGAGGGAACAATTCCTCAGGGATGCCCAGCATGGCTGCATGGGCATAAAACTCTACATCAGCCCAACCTGAGGCCTCTAGGTCATTACCTAAGAGACAGTCTACAGGTAAGCTAGGTGATACCACCACCTGCTTAGGGCCAGTAACTCCACCCCAACTAAACTGAATTATAGCTAAGGGAAGAAACTTAGTGGAGTTATGGACATCAATAATCTTATACTGTTGTCCAATGATGTGTTGTTCAGGAGGCACTAGGTTTTCAGTCACCAAAGTGAAACTGGCACCTGTGTCCCTGTAGGCCAAGGCCTCAACACCATTTATTGAAACTGTCTGCCTGTACTTATCCATTGTAAGGGGACAAGCAGCCAGTGTGGCAAGGCCAATGCCACTAGGTGTGACAGAAACTGTCTTGGGACTGATTACATCAGTTTCCACTATGGACCCATAAGTGAACCCAACTACACCCTTTGCTTGACTGTTGCCAGCAGTCCCACCACTAGTACCACTACTGCTAGGGGCACTAGAGCTTGATGTATTAGTGGTGGTAGGCTCAGGGGGTTTACCTGGACAGGACTTATCCCCTGGCCTATGGCCTCTGTTTTTACACACAAAGCACCAAGGCTTTTTAATGTGTGCAGGTTGGGAAGAAGAGGAAGAATTTGTTTTATCCCCACCCTCTGAAGAGTGTTTAAGATTTGAAGTGGGATCTTTGGTTTTACCCTTATCCCCATGCTTATCTTGAGATTTTTCACCATCTTTCTTCTTATTGCCATCTTTGTCACCCCCTGTATGAACTTTTCTGTTCACCCTTGTTCTGACCCATTTGTCTGCCTTCTTTCCCAATTCTTGGGGAGAGGTCAGATCAGAGTCTACCAGGTACTGGTGCAACAAATCAGACACACAATTATTAAGTATATGCTCTCTCAGGATTGTGTTATACAGGCTTTCATAATCAGTAACTTTACTGCCATGTAACCACCCCTCCAAGGCCTTCACTGCCTGGTCAATGAAATCAACCCAGTCTTGTGAAGACTCCTTTTTGGTCTCTCTGAACTTTATCCTGTACTGTTCAGTGGTTAAGCCATAACCATCCAGGAGTGCATTCTTAAGAACTTGGAAATTGTTAGCATCATTTTCTTTTACAGTAAGGAGCCTATCCCTACCTTTTCCAGTAAATGATAGCCATAGGATAGCAGCCCACTGCTTTTGAGGGACATCCTGTACAGCACAGGCCCTCTCAAGTGCAGCAAACCACTTGTTAATGTCATCCCCCTCCTTGTAAGGGGGAACTATCTTGTGCAGATTCCTGGAATCATGCTCTTTTGCAGGATGACTATGGGGAATACTGCTGCTGCCACCATGGGTATCTAAACCCAACTTCTGTCTTTCCTTCTCTAATTCTAAAGACTGTCTATCCAAATCCAGCTGTTGCTTCTTGAGCTTCAGTCTGGTTTGTTCCACTCTCAATCTATTGAGCTCCCTTTCTAACAATCTGTCATCAGGGTGGGTGGGAGGGACATTTCTAGATACAGAGGTATGATGGGAATGAACAGAAGGAGACCTGTCCCTTACAGAGGGCACCCTAACAGCTTGGCTACCAGTATAATGTGAGAGCACATCATCAGTATGATGTGATTCAACCTCTGTACCAACTATGCTAGACTGTCTAGTAATGGGCAGGCTGAGAAGTTTCTTTCCTGAACCTTTTCCTGGGGGAGTCCCTGGATCAGATTGAGAACCATTAGCTACTTTTTCTACAGATTGGGCACTTATGGCCTTATCTTGTACTCTAAGCATATTAATTAACAGTTCTAAAGAAGGATTCTTCCCTACACTCAAACCTCTCTCTATGCAGAGACTCCTTGCTCCTTTCCAGCTAAGGTGATCATATGCAAGTTTGGACAGTTCAACTTTTTGGCCTGTGCCAGACATTTTTTAGAGAGAGTTAAAGTGATAGACAAAGAGAAAAAAGTTTTCAGAACTTTTTGGAAAGACAGAAAAAAACTTTTTAAACTTTTAAGAACTTTTTGAAAGTTTAGAAGTACTTTTCAGCACTTAGAAAAGAGTGAAAAGAGGAAATGCAAAACTTTTTGGCTATGTGTATATACACTGACCTTGTTTTGTATATTTTTCTCTTATGAAAAGTACAATGACAAGAGTGGTAAGTAGTCTCAAAGCACTTATCCCACCACTGCACAACCAATGTAGGAGGCTGGACTGGCTTGTAGTGAGTACCAAGGGGTACTTGCACCTTGCACCAGGCCCAGTTATCCCTTATTAGTGTATAGGGTGTCTAGCAGCTTAGGCTGATAGATAATGGTAGCTTAGCAAAGCAGCTCAGGCTGAACTAGGAGACGTGTGAAGCTACTACAGTACCACTTAGTGTCATATGCACAATATCATAAGAAAACACAATACACAGTTATACTAAAAATAAAGGTACTTTATTTTTATGACAATATGCCAAAGTATCTTAGAGTGTACCCTCAGTGAGAGGATAGGAAATATACACAAGATATATATACACAATAGCAAAAATATGCAGTATAGTCTTAGAAAACAGTGCAAACAATGTATAATTACAATAGGATGCAATGGGGAAACATAGGGATAGGGGCAACACAAACCATATACTCCAAAAGTGGAATGTGAACCACGAATGGACCCCAAACCTATGTGACCTTGTAGAGGGTCGCTGGGACTATTAGAAAATAGTGAGAGTTAGAAAAATAACCCTCCCCAAGACCCTGAAAAGTGAGTGCAAAGTGCACCAAAGTTCCCCTAAGGACAAAATAGTCGTGTTAGAGGGAAAATGCAAGGAAAACACAAATCAGCAATGCAACAACGATGGATTCCTGTCTGAAGGTACCTGTGGAACAAGGGGACCAAGTCCAAAAGTCACAAGCAGCTCGGAGATGGGCAGATGCCCAAGAAATGCCAGCGGTTGGTGCAAAGAAGCTCTTACTAGGCTGAAGAACTGTGAATACTGCAGGAACGACAAGGGCTAGAGACTTCCCCTTTGGAGGATGGATCCCCCACGCCTTGGAGAGTCGTGCAGAAGTGTTTTCCCGCCGGATGGACGCCAACAAGCCTTGCTACACGCAAATCGTGCATTTGGCGTTTTTGGACGCTGCTGGGGCCCAGGAGGGACCAGGAGGTCGCAAATTGGACCTGCAGAGAGAGGGGACGTCGAGCAAGACAAAGAGCCCTCACTGAAGCAGGTAGCACCCGGAGAAGTGCCAGAAACAGGCACTACGAGGATGCGTGAAACGGTGCTCGCCGAAGTTGCACAAAGGAGTCCCACGTCGCCGGAGACCAACTTAGAAAGTCGTGCAATGCAGGTTAGAGTGCCGTGGACCCAGGCTTGGCTGTGCACGAAGGATTTCCGCCGGAAGTGCACAGGGGCCGGAGAAGCTTGCAAAGTCGCGGTTCCCAGCAATGCAGCCCAGCGAGGTGAGGCAAGGACTTACCTCCACCAAACTTGGGCTGAAGAGTCACTGGACTGTGGGGGTCACTTGGACGGTGTCGCTGGATTCGAGGGACCTCGCTCGTCGTGCTGAGAGGAGACCCAAGGGACCGGAGATGCAGCTTTTTGGTGCCTGCGGTTGCAGGGGGAAGATTCCGTCGACCCACGGGAGATTTCTTCGGAGCTTCTGGTGCAGAGAGGAGGCAGACTACCCCCACAGCATGCACAAGCAGGAAAACAGTCGAGAAGGCGGCAGGATCAGCGTTACAGAGTTGCAGTAGTCGTCTTTGCTACTATGTTGCAGGTTTGCAGGCTTCCAGCGCGGTCAGCGGTCGATTCCTTATCAGAAGGTGAAGAGGGAGATGCAGAGGAACTCGGCTGAGCTCATGCATTCGTTATCTAAAGTTTCCCCAGAGACAGAGACCCTAAATAGCCAGAAAAGAGGGTTTGGCTACCTAGGAGAGAGGAAAGGCTACTAACACCTGAAGGAGCCTATCAGCAGGAGTCTCTGACGTCACCTGGTGGCACTGGCCACTCAGAGCAGTCCAGTGTGCCAGCAGCACCTCTGTTTCCAAGATGGCAGAGGTCTGGAGCACACTGGAGGAGCTCTGGACACCTCCCAGGGGAGGTGCAGGTCAGGGGAGTGGTCACTCCCCTTTCCTTTGTCCAGTTTCGCGCCAGAGCAGGGGCTAAGGGGTCCCTGAACCGGTGTAGACTGGCTTATGCAGAATTGGGCACATCTGTGCCCAACAAAGCATTTCCAGAGGCTGGGGGAGGCTACTCCTCCCCTGCCTTCACACCATTTTCCAAAGGGAGAGGGTGTCACCCCCTCTTCTCAGAGGAAGTTCTTTGTTCTGCCATCCTGGGCCAGGCCTGGCTGGACCCCAGGAGGGCAGCTGCCTGTCTGAGGGGTTGGCAGCAGCAGCAGCTGCAGTGAAACCCCAGGAAGGGCAGTCTGGCAGTACCAGGGTCTGTGCTACAGACCACTGGGATCATGGAATTGTACCAACAATGCCAGGATGGCATAGAGGGGGCAATTCCATGATCATAGACATGTTACATGGCCATATTCGGAGTTACCATGGTGAAGCTACATATAGGTAGTGACCTATATGTAGTGCACGCGTGTAATGGTGTCCCCGCACTCACAAAGTTCAGTGAATTGGCTCTGAACAATGTGGGGGCACCTTGGCTAGTGCCAGGGTGCCCTCACACTAAGTAACTTTGCACCTAACCTTTACCAGGTAAAGGTTAGACATATAGGTGACTTATAAGTTACTTAAGTGCAGTGTAAAATGGCTGTGAAATAACGTGGACGTTATTTCACTCAGGCTGCAGTGGCAGGCCTGTGTAAGAATTGTCAGAGCTGCCTATGGGTGGCAAAAGAAATGCTGCAGCCCATAGGGATCTCCTGGAACCCCAATACCCTGGGTACCTCAGTACCATATACTAGGGAATTATAAGGGTGTTCCAGTAAGCCAATGTAAATTGGTAAAATTGGTCACTAGCCTGTTAGTGACAATTTGAAAGTAATGAGAGAGCATAACCACTGAGGTTCTGGTTAGCAGAGCCTCAGTGAGACAGTTAGGTACCACACAGGGAACATATACATGCACACCTATGAGCACTGGGGCCCTGTGTGACAGGGTCCCAGTGACACATACATATAGGCCACAAACCTATGAGCACTGGGGTCCTGACCAGCAGGATCCCAGTGACACATAACAACCATACTGAAAACCTAGTGTTTTCACTATGAGCACTGAGGCCTGGCTATCAGGATCCCAGTGAGACAGTGAAAACAGTGACAAACATCCTGACATACACTCACAAACAGGCCAAAAGTGGGGGTAACAAGGCTAGAAAGAGGCTACCTTCTCACACTCCCACCAACCCTGATGACAGAATGTTAGAGAGGGAACTCAATAAGTTGAGGGTGGAACAAACCAGACTGAAGCTTAAAAAGCAACAGCTGGATTTGGATAGACAGTCTTTTGAATTAGAGAAGGAAAGACAGAAGTTGGGTTTAGATACCCATGGTGGCAGCAGCAGTATTCCCCATAGTCATCCTGCAAAAGAGCATGATTCCAGGAATCTGCACAAGATAGTTCCCCCTTATAAGGAGGGGGATGACATTAACAAGTGGTTTGCTGCACTTGAGAGGGCCTGTGTTGTACAGGATGTCCCTCAAAGGCAGTGGGCTGCTATCCTATGGCTATCATTTAGTGGAAAAGGTAGGGATAGGCTCCTTACTGTGAAAGAAAATGATGCTAATAATTTCCAAGTTCTTAAGAATGCACTCCTGGATGGTTATGGCTTAACCACTGAACAGTACAGGATAAAGTTCAGAGAGACCAAAAAGGAGTCTTCACAAGACTGGGTTGATTTCATTGACCAGGCAGTGAAGGCCTTGGAGGGGTGGTTACATGGCAGTAAAGTTACTGATTATGACAGCCTGTATAACTTAATCCTGAGAGAGCATATTCTTAATAATTGTGCGTCTGATTTGTTGCACCAGTACTTGGTGGACTCTGATCTGACCTCTCCCCAAGAATTGGGAAAGAAGGCAGACAAATGGGTCAGAACAAGAGTGAACAGAAAAGTTCATACAGGGGGTGACAAAGATGGCAACAAAAAGAAGGATGGTAAGTCTTCTGACAAGGGTGGGGACAAATCTAAAAATGAGTCTTCATCAGGCCCACAAAAACACTCTGGTGGGGGTGGTGGGTCCAAATCCTCCTTTAATCAGAACAAGGAAAAGAAACCATGGTGCTATTTATGTAAAATAAAAGGCCATTGGACAACAGATCCCAGTTGTCCAAAGAAAGGCACCACAGCTCCTACCACTACAACCCCTACTGCTACACCTAGTGTCCCTACTAATAGCAGTGGTGGTGGGAGCAAACCTACTAATAGCCAATCCAAGGGAGTAGCTGGGCTCACTTTTGGTAACTTAGTTGGGGTTGGTCTGATTAGGGAGACCACAGAGGCTACTTTAGTCTCTGAAGGGGCTATTGATTTAGCCACTTTGGTTGCTTGCCCCCATAACTTGGAGAAGTACAAGCAACTAACCCTAATAAATGGTGTTGAGGTCCAGGCCTACAGGGACACAGGTGCCAGTGTCACAATGGTGATTGAGAAACTGGTGCACCCTGAACAACACATACTTGGACACCAGTACCAAGTAACCGATGCTCACAACATAACACAAAGCCACCCCATGGCTGTTGTAAATCTCAACTGGGGGGGGGGTAACTGGTCCAAAGAAAGTTGTGGTAGCTTCAGATTTACCTGTAGACTGTCTATTAGGGAATGATTTGGAGACATCAGCTTGGTCAGATGTGGAGTTGGAGGCCCATGCAGCAATGCTGGGCATCCCAGGGCATATTTTTGCTTTAACAAGGGCTCAGGCCAAAAAGCAAAAAGGACAGGGAAACTTGGATCCTGGAACAATGGACCAAGTGCTCCCTAAAGCAAGGGCTAGTAGAAGCAAACCACTTCCTACTATCCCTCCCTCTACAGTGGATTCAACTTCTGAGGAAGAAGAATTCCCTCCCTGTGCAGAACCTACACCAGAGGAGCTGGAAGCAGACACTGCTGAGCTTTTGGGTGAAGGGGGGCCTGCCAGAGAGGAGCTGAGTGTGGCACAGCAAACCTGTCCCACATTAGAGGGTCTCAGACAGCAAGCTGTCAAACAGGCTAATGGGGATGTCAGTGACTCTCACAGAGTTTACTGGGAGGACAACCTCTTGTACACTGAGCATAGGGATCCTAAACCTGGAGCTGCCAGGAGATTAGTGATTCCTCAGGAGTACAGAAAGTTCCTCCTAACACTGGCACATGACATTCCCTTAGCTGGGCATCTAGGACAAATGAAAACTTGGGACAGGCTTGTTCCCCTGTTTCATTGGCCTAGGATGTCTGAGGACACAAAGGAATTTTATAAGTCCTGTGAAACCTGTCAAGCCAGTGGCAAGACAGGTGGCACCCCAAAGGCACCCCTTATCCCACTGCCTGTGGTTGGGGTTCCCTTTGAAAGGGTAGGGGTTGACATAGTTGGCCCCCTTGACCCTCCTACTGCTTCAGGCAATAGGTTTATCTTAGTGGTAGTGGACCATGCCACAAGATATCCTGAAGCAATTCCTTTAAGGACCACTACAGCTCCTGCAGTGGCAAAGGCCCTCCTGGGAATATTTTCCAGGGTGGGCTTCCCAAAGGAAGTAGTATCAGACAGAGGAAGCAATTTCATGTCTGCATACTTAAAGGCCATGTGGAAGGAGTGTGGTGTAACGTACAAGTTCACAACACCCTATCATCCACAAACAAATGGACTGGTGGAGAGATTTAATAAAACTCTCAAAGGCATGATTATGGGTCTCCCTGAAAAACTCCGCAGGAGATGGGATATCCTTCTACCATGCCTCCTTTTTGCCTACAGGGAGGTACCCCAGAAAGGAGTGGGCTTCAGCCCCTTTGAACTTCTTTTTGGACACCCTGTTAGGGGTCCACTCACACTTGTAAAGGAGGGTTGGGAACAACCTTTAAAAGCTCCTAAGCAGGATATTGTGGATTATGTACTTGGCCTCAGATCAAGGATGGCTGAGTACATGAAAAAGGCCAGCAAAAACCTTCAGGCCAGCCAAGAGCTCCAGAAGCAATGGCATGATCAGAAGGCTGTTTTGGTTCAGTACCAACCAGGGCAGAAAGTGTGGGTCTTGGAGCCTGTGGCCCCAAGAGCACTCCAAGATAAATGGAGTGGACCCCACACAATTGTTGAAAAGAAGGGAGAAGTCACCTATTTAGTTGACTTAGGCACTGCCAGGAGTCCCCTTAGGGTGCTCCATGTCAACCGCCTGAAACCCTACTATGACAGGGCTGATCTCACCCTGCTCATGGCAACAGATGAGGGACAGGAAGAAGACAGTGATCCTCTACCTGATCTCTTCTCTTCCACAGAACAAGATGCTCTGGTGGAAGGTGTAGTTTTGGCTGATTGTCTTACTGCTGAGCAGAAAGACAATTGCATAAATCTCCTAGATCAATTCTCTGAACTCTTCTCTACTGTGCCAGGTACCACTTCTTGGTGTGAGCACACTATATATACTGGAGACAGCTTGCCTGTCAAAAGTAAGATCTATAGGCAGCCTGACCATGTCAGGGACTGCATAAAGCAAGAGGTCCAGAAAATGTTAGAACTAGGAGTGGTTGAGCACTCTGACAGTCCATGGGCTTCTCCTGTGGTACTGGTACCAAAACCCCATTCCAAACATGGAAAGAAGGAAATGCGGTTTTGTGTAGACTATAGAGGTCTCAACTTGGTAACCAAAACTGATGCTCACCCTATACCCAGGGCAGATGAGCTCATAGATACACTGGCATCTGCCAAGTATCTAAGCACTTTTGATTTGACTGCAGGGTATTGGCAGATCAAATTGTCAGAAGATGCTAAACCTAAGACTGCATTTTCAACCATTGGAGGACATTACCAGTTTACTGTAATGCCTTTTGGTTTGAAAAATGCACCTGCCACTTTTCAAAGGTTGGTGAACACAGTCCTGCAAGGGCTGGAAGCTTTCAGTGCAGCATATTTGGACGATATAGCTGTCTTTAGCTCCAGCTGGGATGATCACCTGGTCCACCTATGGAAAGTTTTGGAGGCCCTGCAAAAGGCAGGCCTCACTATCAAGGCTTCAAAGTGCCAGATAGGGCAGGGTAAGGTGGTTTATCTGGGACACCTTGTTGGTGGAGAACAGATTGCACCACTTCAGGGGAAAATCCAAACAATTATTGATTGGATTCCCCCTACCACTCAGACTCAGGTGAGAGCCTTCCTAGGCCTCACTGGGTATTACAGGAGGTTCATTAAGAACTATGGCTCCATTGCAGCCCCTCTTAATAACCTCACATCCAAAAAGATGCCTAAAAAGGTATTGTGGACAGCTAACTGTCAGAAAGCTTTTGAGGAGCTGAAGCAGGCCATGTGCTCTGCACCTGTCCTGAAAAGCCCTTGTTACTCTAAAAAATTCTATGTCCAAACTGATGCATCTGAATTAGGAGTAGGGGCAGTCTTATCACAACTTAATTCTGAGGGCCAGGATCAACCTGTTGCTTTTATTAGTAGGAGGTTGACCCCTAGAGAAAAGCGTTGGTCTGCCATTGAGAGGGAGGCCTTTGCTGTGGTCTGGGCTCTGAAGAAGTTGAGGCCATACCTGTTTGGCACTCACTTCATTGTTCAGACAGACCACAAACCTCTACTTTGGCTAAAACAAATGAAAGGTGAAAATCCTAAATTGTTGAGGTGGTCCATATCCCTACAGGGAATGGACTATACAGTGGAACATAGACCTGGGAGTAGCCACTCCAATGCAGATGGACTCTCCAGATATTTCAACTTAGACAATGAAGACTCATCAGGTCATGGCTAGTCTTATTGTCCTTCGTTTGTGGGTGGGTTGTGTAGGAAAGTACCATCTTGCCTGGCATGTTACCCCCATTTTTCACTGTATATATGTTGTTTTAGTTGTATGTGTCACTGGGACCCTGTTCACCAGGGCCCCAGTGCTCATAAGTGTGCCTGAATGTGTTACCTGTGTAGTGACTAACTGTCTCACTGAGGCTCTGCTAATCAGAACCTCAGTGGTTATGCTCTCTCATTTCTTTCAAATTGTCACTGACAGGCTAGTGACCAATTTTACCAATTTACATTGGCTAACTGGAACACCCTTATAATTCCCTAGTATATGGTACTGAGGTACCCAGGGTATTGGGGTTCCAGGAGATCCCTATGGGCTGCAGCATTTCTTTTGCCACCCATAGGGAGCTCTGAGAATTCTTACACAGGCCTGCCACTGCAGCCTGAGTGAAATAACGTCCACGTTATTTCACAGCCATTTTACACTGCACTTAAGTAACTTATAAGTCACCTATATGTCTAACCTTTACCTGGTAAAGGTTAGGTGCAAAGTTACTTAGTGTGAGGGCACCCTGGCACTAGCCAAGGTGCCCCCACATTGTTCAGAGCCAATTCCCTGAACTTTGTGAGTGCGGGGACACCATTACACGAGTGCACTACATATAGGTCACTACCTATATGTAGCTTCACAATGGTAACTCCGAATATGGCCATGTAACATGTCTATGATCATGGAATTGCCCCCTCTATACCATCCTGGCATAGTTGGCACAATCCCATGATCCCAGTGGTCTGTAGCACAGACCCTGGTACTGCCAAACTGCCCTTCCTGGGGTTTCACTGCAGCTGCTGCTGCTGCCAGCCCCTCAGACAGGCAGCTGCCCTCCTGGGGTCCAGCCAGGCCTGGCCCAGGATGGCAGAACAAAGGACTTCCTCTGAGAGAGGGTGTTACACCCTCTCCCTTTGGAAAATGGTGTGAAGGCAGGGGAGGAGTAGCCTCCCCCAGCCTCTGGAAATGCTTTGTTGGGCACAGATGTGCCCAATTCTGCATAAGCCAGTCTACACCGGTTCAGGGACCCCTTAGCCCTGCTCTGGCGCGAAACTGGACAAAGGAAAGGGGAGTGACCACTCCCCTGACCTGTACCTCCCCTGGGAGGTGCCCAGAGCTCCTCCAGTGTGCTCCAGACCTCTGCCATCTTGGAAACAGAGGTGCTGCTGGCACACTGGACTGCTCTGAGTGGCCAGTGCCACCAGGTGACGTCAGAGACTCCTTGTGATAGGCTCCTTCAGGTGTTGCTAGCCTATCCTCTCTCCTAGGTAGCCAAACCCTCTTTTCTGGCTATTTAGGGTCTCTGTCTCTTGGGATTCCTTAGATAACGAATGCAAGAGCTCAGCCGAGTTCCTCTGCATCTCTCTCTTCACCTTCTGATAAGGAATCGACTGTGGCCGCGCTGGAAGCCTGCAAACCTGCAACAAAGTAGCTAAGACGACTACTGCAACTCTGTAACGCTGATCCTGCCGCCTTCTCGACTGTTTTCCTGTCTGTGCATGCTGTGGGGGTAGTCTGCCTCCTCTCTGCACCAGAAGCTCAGAAGAAATCTCCCGTGGGTCGACGGAATCTTCCCCCTGCAACCGCAGGCACCAAAGAGCTGCATTACCGGTCCCTTGGGTCTCCTCTCAGCACGACGAGCGAGGTCCCTCGAATCCAGCAACTCTGTCCAAGTGACCCCCACAGTCCAGTGACTCTTCAGTCCAAGTTTGGTGGAGGTAAGTCCTTGCCTCACCTCGCTGGGCTGCATTGCTGGGAACCGCGACTTTTGCAGCTACTCCGGCCCCTGTGCACTTCCGGCGGAAATCCTTTGTGCACAGCCAAGCCTGAGTCCACGGCACTCTAACCTGCATTGCACGACGTTCTAAGTTGGTCTCCGGCGACGTGGGACTCCTTTGTGCGACTTCGGGTGAGCACCGTTTCACGCATCCTCGTAGTGCCTGTTTCTGGCTCTTCTCCGGGTGCTACTTGCTGCTGAGAGGGCTCCTTGTCTTGCTCGACGTCCCCTCTCTCTCCTGGTCCAATTTGCGACCTCCTGGTCCCTCCAGGGCCACAGCAGTGTCCAAAAACGCTAACCGCACGATTTGCAGCTAGCAAGGCTTGTTGGCGTTCTTTTGGCGGGAAAACACTTCTGCACGACTCTCCATGGCGAGAGGGATCCGTCCACCAAAGGGGAAGTCTCTAGCCCTTTTCGTTCCTGCAGAAACCGCAGCTTCTTCTGTCCAGTAGAAGCTTCTTTGCACCCGCAGCTGGCATTTCCTGGGCATCTGCCCATCTCCGACTTGCTTGTGACTTTTGGACTTGGTCCCCTTGTTCCACAGGTACCCTAGATTGGAAATCCACAGTTGTTGCATTGTTGGTTTGTGTCTTTCCTGCATTATTCCTCTAACACGACTTCTTTGTCCTTAGGGGAACTTTAGTGCACTTTGCACTCACTTTTCAGGGTCTTGGGGAGGGTTATTTTTCTAACTCTCAATATTTTCTAATAGTCCCAGCGACCCTCTACAAGGTCACATAGGTTTGGGGTCCATTCGTGGTTCACATTCCACTTTTGGAGTATATGGTTTGTGTTGCCCCTATCCCTATGTTTCCCCATTGCATCCTATTGTAACTATACATTGTTTGCACTGTTTTCTAAGACTATACTGCATATTTTTGCTATTGTGTATATATATCTTGTGTATATTTCCTATCCTCTCACTGAGGGTACACTCTGAGATACTTTGGCATATTGTCATAAAAATAAAGTACCTTTATTTTTAGTATAACTGTGTATTGTGTTTTCTTATGATATTGTGCATATGACACTAGGTGGTACTGTAGTAGCTTCACACGTCTCCTAGTTCAGCCTAAGCTGCTCTGCTAAGCTACCATTATCTATCAGCCTAAGCTGCTAGACACCCTATACACTAATAAGGGATAACTGGGCCTGGTGCAAGGTGTAAGTACCCCTTGGTACTCACTACAAGCCAGTCCAGCCTCCTACATACTGGAACACCCTTATAATTCCCTAGTATATGGTACTGAGGTACCCAGGGTAGTGGGGTTCCAGGAGATCCCTATGGGCTGCAGCATTTCTTTTGCCACCCATAGGGAGCTCTGACAATTCTTACACAGGCCGGCCATTGCAGACTGAGTGAAATAACGTCCACGTTATTTCACAGCCATTTACCACTGCACTTAAGTAACTTATAAGTCACCTATATGTCTAACCTTTACCTGGTAAAGGTTGGGTGCTAAGTTACTTAGTGTGTGGGCACTCTGGCACTAGCCAAGGTGCTCCCACATTGTTCAGGGCAAATTCCCCAGACTTTGTGAGTGCGGGGACACCATTACACGCGTGCACTATACATATGTCACGACATATGTATAGCGTCACAATGGTAACTCCGAACATGGCCATGTAACATGTCTAAGATCATGGAATTGTCACCCCAATGCCATTCTGGCATTGGGGAGACAATTCCATGATCCCCCGAGTCTCTAGCACAGAACCGGGTACTGCCAAACTACCTTTCCCAGGGTTTCACTGCAGCTGCTGCTGCTGCCAACCCCTCAGACAGGTTTCTGCCCTCCTGGGGTCCAGGCAGGATTGTCCCAGGAAGGCATAACAAAGGACTTCCTCAGAGAGAGGGTGTTACACCCTCTCCCTTTGGAAAAAGGTGTCAGGGCTGGGGAGGAGTAGCCTCCCCCAGCCTCTGGAAATGCTTTGATGGGAACAGATGGTGCCCATCTCTGCATAAGCCAGTCTACACCGGTTCAGGGATCCCCCAGCCCTGCTCTGGCGCGAAACTGGACAAAGGAAAGGGGAGTGACCACTCCCCTGACCTGCACCTCCCCTGGGAGGTGCCCAGAGCTCCTCCAGTGTGCTCCAGACCTCTGCCATCTTGGAAACAGAGGTGCTGCTGGCACACTGGACTGCTCTGAGTGGCCAGTGCCAGCAGGTGACGTCAGAGACTCCTGCTGATAGGCTCTTACCTGTGTTGCTAGCCTATCCTCCTTCCTAGGTAGCCAAACCTCCTTTTCTGGCTATTTAGGGTCTCTGCTTTGGGGAATTCTTTAGATAACGAATGCAAGAGCTCATCAGAGTTCCTCTGCATCTCTCTCTTCACCTTCTGCCAAGGAATCGACCGCTGACTGCTCTGGAAGCCTGCAAAACTGCAACAAAGTAGCAAAGACGACTACTGCGACCTTGTAACGCTGATCCGGCCGCCTTCTCAACTGTTTTCCTGGTGGTGCATGCTGTGGGGGTAGTCTGCCTCCTCTCTGCACTAGAAGCTCCAAAGAAATCTCCCGTGGGTCGACGGAATCTTCCCCCTGCAACCGCAGGCACCAAAAGACTGCATCACCGGTCCTCTGGGTCCCCTCTCAGCACGACGAGCGTGGTCCCTGGAACTCAGCAACTCTGTCCAAGTGACTCCCACAGTCCAGTGACTCTTCAGACCAAGTTTGGCGGAGGTAAGTCCTTGCCTCCCCACGCTAGACTGCATTGCTGGGTACCGCGTGATTTGCAGCTGCTCCGGCTCCTGTACACTCTTCCAGGATTTCCTTTGTGCACAGCCAAACCTGGGTCCCCAACACTCTAACCTGCAGTGCACGACCTCCTGAGTTGTCCTCCGGCGTCGTGGGACCTTCCTTTGTGACTTCGGGTGAGCTCCGGTTCACTCTTCTTCGTAGTGCCTGTTCCGGCACTTCTGCAGGTGCTGCTTGCTTCTGAGTGGGCTCTTTGTCTTGCTGGGCGCCCCCTATGTCTCCTCACGCAATTGGCGACATCCTGGTCCCTCATGGGCCACAGCAGCATCCAAAAACCCTAACCGTGACCCTTGCAGCTAGCAAGGCTTGTTTGCAGTCTTTCTGCACGGAAAAACCTCTGCAAGCTTCTTCGCGACGTGGGACATTCATCCTCCAAAGGGGAAGTTCCTAGTCCTCTTTGTTCTTGCAGAATCCACAGCTTCTACCATCTGGTGGCAGCTTCTTTGCACCCACAGCTGGCATTTCCTGGGCATCTGCCCACTCCCGACTTGATCGTGACTTTTGGACTTGGTCCCCTTGTTCCACAGGTACTCTCGTCCGGAAATCCATCGTTGTTGCATTGCTGGTGTTGGTCTTCCTTGCAGAATTCCCCTATCACGACTTCTGTGCTCTCTGGGGAACTTAGGTGCATTTTTGCACCCACTTTTCAGGGTCTTGGGGTGGGCTATTTTTCTAACCCTCACTGTTTTCTTACAGTCCCAGCGACCCTCTACAAGCTCACATAGGTTTGGGGTCCATTTGTGATTCGCATTCCACTTTTGGAGTATATGGTTTGTGTTGCCCCTATACCTATGTGCTCTCATTGCAATCTATTGTGACTGTACATTGCTTGCATTGCTTTCTATTGCTATTACTGCATATTTTTGGTATTGTGTACATATATCTTGTGTATATTTGCTATCCTCATACTGAGGGTACTCACTGAGATACTTTTGGCATATTGTCATAAAAATAAAGTACCTTTATTTTTAGTATATCTGTGTATTGTGTTTTCTTATGATATTGTGCATATGACACCAGTGGTATAGTAGGAGCTTTACACGTCTCGTAGTTCAGCCTAAGCTGCTCTGCTAAGCTACCTTTTCTATCAGCCTAAGCTGCTAGACACCTCTTCTACACTAATAAGGGATAACTGGACCTGGTGCAGAGTGTAAGTACCCCTTGGTACCACTACAAACCAGGCCAGCCTCCTACACTTACCTCCAGCTCCAAAGGGTCTCTTTGGGCAGAGCATCCAAGACCTCCAAAATGCCATGCATTTGGCTGCCCTGAGACTTGCATTGTGGGATCTGCTGTGTGCCCTGGGTCCCCAACCCCTTGCAACCTGATCAGCCCAAGGGGACCCCCCAGGCACCAACTTTGAATCTGTGAACCCGCTCTGTTTCCAAGTGGCCCATCCAGGTGGCCCTGTGCCCGTGCCAAGAGGTTTTCCGATCCAGCTCCCGCCAGAGCCGGGAGCCGCTCAATGCTCTCCAGCTGGCACACAGTGCCCACTGACTACCTCGACCATCCTGCAAAAGAAGAGACTGGTAACCCAAGTGTTCAATTTTTAATGCATTTTTAAAAGTGACCCCCCATTGATTCCTATGGTGCTTAATTAGGCACAGAAAAAGTCATATCTCAAAAAAGTACTTAGCATATCTTAAAGATTTTAGTCTTAAAATGTACATAAAAGTCTGAAGTATTTGTTTATAAAATCTGGTCTCGAGTTATTCATTGAGTGTGTGTGGTGCATGATTGGATTTGTGAGTACAGCAAATACTTAGCACATCTCCTGGATTAGCCTAACTGCTCGATCAGCTACCTTAAAAATTGGCGCAATAGGTGGTCTAATTTTATCCTCTGGAAAACAATTTGCCTAGACCCCCTGCATAGTGTGCCCAGTTGTGCACGCTACATAGAGGGCCAGCCTCTGACAGTCATCTCCGCCACTGGGAGAGACCTGGGTCGCATTTCAAAGGCAGCTAGGCCTTTGAAGCTCCGCACCCTGGAATGTCCATCCTGCCTGGAAGAGGTGTTAACACCTCCACCTAGAGCAGGCCTTTGCTCTGGGCCTCCAAGAGCATTGGCTCTTACCTCAGGGTGCTGAAACTCGGTCTAGGGTGGCTGCACTGGTTTTGACCAGTCAATGAACACACCAGTAGCTGGGAAGGTTTTCAGGGGGCCCCCGCAAGGTGCCCTCTGGGTGCAGTTATTAATAAATCCCTCACTGACATCAGTGAGGGTTTATTAATCTGAGATGTTTGATATCAAACATCCCTCTATTCAGAGAAGCTATCATATAGCTGGGAAACTTGTAATGACCGGTGTCCTGCTCATGCATGTAAAATGGCTTCTCTGGTCACTTATTATGTCTGAGAGTTGCCAAAGACATAGCAGGGGCATATATGCTCAATCAGACATTCCCACACATGTAATTTAATGCACCCTGCCTTAGGGCTTTAAGGCCTGCTAGAGGGGTGACTCACATATATTGCATGCGATGTTTAGGAGCCATGGCACACAGGCTGTGTACCATGTCGTGTTTTCACTTTTGTCTGCACCAAGACACGCAGCCTGAAATGGCAGCTAGTCATGTGCTTGGTGTAGGGTCCCTTAGGGTGGCACAACTCGTGCTGCAGCCCTTAGGGTCCCTCCTTAGTACCCCAGGCCCTAGGTACTAGGGGTATAATTCACTAGGGACTTACAGTGGGTGTTAAAGGTTTTGTCAATTGGGAAAAAAGACTGTGCAGTTTTGGGGCAATAGATCTGGCAATGGGGACCTGGTTAGCAGGGACCCAGTACACTTTCAGTCGATACCAGAAACCTGGCAAAAAGGGCGGGGGTGATCATGTCTAAAGAGGCACTTTCCTACAACTATCTAGCACAATTTACGAGAAACAAACCCTGGGAAAGACTTCTCCAAATGTAAGCAGCATCAGTAGAGGAAGAGTACAGGTTAAGCAATCAGAAGACCATGATACAAAATGCTCTTGGGTGGGACAAACACAGGAAACAGGCAGGAATAAAAGCATCAAATCAAGAAGAGATAACTGAGGTAGACAATAAAGCCTTCCAAGCAAGAAGCTTAACCAAAGTCCAATCTATGTATTTAGGGAACAACAGGCCTCACCAACAGCCAGCTAAAGCCTTCCGGGATCAAAGACAAACTGTTAATTTATATTGCTAATGAGGTGCTCTGAACAGTAGGATCAATCAGTTTCCATTCATGCCAAATAATATAGGGGGTTATTCTAACTTTGGAGGAGTGTTAATCCGTCCCAAAAGTGACGATAAACTGACGGATATACCACCAGCCGTATTACGAGTTCCATAGGATATAATGGACTCGTAATACGGCTGGTGGTAAATCCGTCACTTTTCCGTCACTTTTGGGACGGATTAACACCTCCTCCAAAGTTAGAATAACCCCCATAGTATTCTAAAGAAAACCGGTATGCTGAAGAAATAGGCCAGTATGTTTGTTTAATAGTGTACATCATTACTCCAATCCTCCTCTTTAAATCTCAGTATTCATGTTCCATCTCTCCAGCTTAGAGGTTATTTGTCTGATACCCATTAGAAGACTTAGGGGGTCATTCTAACATTGGCGGGCGGCGGAGGCCGCCCGCCAATGTTCCCCCACCAAAATACCGCTCCGCGGTCGCAAGACCGCGGAGGGTATTTTGGGATTTGCCCAGAGGCTGGCGGGCGGCCGCCAAAAGGCCGCCCGCCAGCCCAGGGCAAATCACCTTCCCACGAGGACGCCGGCTCAGAATTGAGCCGGCGGAGTGGGAAGGTGCGACGGGTGCTGTTGCACCCGTCGCGTATTTCAGTGTCTGCATTGCAGACACTGAAATACTTCGTGGGGCCCTCTTACGGGGGCCCCGCAAAACACCCTCCCGCCATCCTGTTCCTGGCGGGAGACCCGCCAGGAACAGGATGGCGGGAGGGGGTGTCAGAATCCCCATGGCGGCGGAGCACGCTCCGCCGCCATGGAGGATTCTGAAGGGCAGCGGGAAACCGGCGGGAGACCGCCGGTTTCCCGCATCTGACCGCGGCGGAACCGCCGCGGTCAGAATGCCCTTGGGAGCACCGCCAGCCTGTTGGTGGTGCTCCCGTGGTCGGTGACCCTGGCGGTCACCGACCGCCAGGGTCAGAATGACCCCCTTAGGCCCAGATTTATGAAAAAGAGGCGCATCAGCTCTGATGTGCCACTTTTTCAGCGCCCCCGTACTGGCACCTAATAACAGCATGGTTGCGCTGTGTTTAACATATCTGGCGGTAGTTAGAACAATAGCGTCAACATTTTTGACACTATTGTGGAGCTTTGCTACACTAGTGTCACAAATATTGATGCTAGTGCAGCAAAGTGCAAGAAGGCCCATTGGTTTAAATGGGTTCGTCATTTTAACGTCTGCTCTGAGCAGAAGTGACAGCAAAAATGACACAGTGAAATGTGTTAAATTTCACTGCGCCATTTTTCAGAACTTCTAGTGCCAGAACGCTCCCTTTGCATACATTGTGCCTAGCACAGGCATACCGTGGCGCAATGGGTTACAAAGTGGAGCAATGCATGCATTGCGACACTTTTGTAAATATGGCACGGGGAAATGCCACCCTTAACACCACATTTGCATAAAAAAATGACGCAAATGTGGCACAAGGTGGTGCCAGGGGCTTCTTAAATCTGGCCCTTGGATACAAATGCAGCAGAATTGGAAGGTCACGTCATCTTCAAGGGGTCACATGTCGCAGCCTGAGGAAGCCTGTGGTAGGAAATGCAACCTTCCTAACTGGGTAATAGTTAGGAAGGGGTGTAGGTCTTGAAGATGTAGACGCCCCTGAAAGAACTAAGCACTAGGGACCTCATTTACCAACATTTGGTGTCGGGCAGCACTGCAAGGCTTTCAGCTGCGTAACCCTACACCAAATCGAAAGGGCAGGAATGCATCGTAGTTACATCATATGGTGCATTCCTGTCCTTTCAGGTGGCGCAGAAATGCCACTGAGTGCCACTGCAGGCAACCCTTGACTAGGGTTTCTGCACTGTAGGCAGGATTTTTTGTGTGCAGGAACCGGCACCTTCCTGCACAAAAACAATGAACTGAGGTGTTTTCATTGTTCTATGTGAGCTGCAAAATGCAGCATACATAGAAAGAGTAAAAAACGATGAGAAATAAAGTTATTTCTTCTGGTTATGCCGCCCCTGTGAAGGTGCACAGTTCTGATTCTTGTAAATCAGTGAATGTGTCAAAACTCATGGCCGTTGCATGGAAAAACCCAGCGCATTGCCCCTGGTACACCTCCTTGATGTAGAGTAAGGCAACTCAGTGATTTTACAAGGCCATGCAAAGGCACGCAAGGTAGCTTTGCGCTGTCTCATGATATGATTGAGAGGTCATAAAAAGTGACTCCGGCGGCGCAGGCCCCTTGTAACTGAGGCCCTTGGACTAGTGAAGGGGCATTAGAATACTGAAGATTACAAGGAAGATCCTGCACTGTGAAGGTCCCCAGGAGGCGGGGCTTCTAGACTTGGGTTAGCTACTGGTCTTCAAGTATCCATCTCGTCACATGTTCCCATATTTAAAAACACAATCGTACCTCATACGGTATGTAATCTGCTGGTAATTTATCCTGCATATCTTGCGCTATTCGGTACACAACCGCTTCACGTGTTTCTCCTCCTCCGCCTCCACTTTGCTTCGGTTGAATATTAGTAATGGTGTCAAGAACTTCAGCAGCTGTATTACTCTGGTAGCTGAAACACACACATACTTATTAGAAAACTACTCTAATGCAGCAATATAATAAGGAGGTGCAGGGAAATTACAACATCTCAGAGGCAGATTTAATTGTTCTAGTAGATTCAGACAAGTCACAATTTATGCATGTGTAAGAAAAAGTTACTTGTCCGTATTTTTTAAAGTTTCTTTTTATTCGTTTTTAACTTGTAAGGGTAAACAATAATACAAATACATGGTAGTCTCGCATGGGCGTTATTTAGGGGTCACCAGGGGTCGCAGCTGCGATCCTTGGTTTGCCTTGTGGACCCCTGGCACTGCCTTTGCGACCCTTGGCCCCAGAAGCAGCTCATTCAGTGCCAGGAACACTATGGCAGCTAGTTTGGGCTCCACTCTCTCTGTTTTCTGACAATTTGTATTACACTAATGGTGAATATTAACATACTATTCACTATTAGTGTAATTAAAATGGGGTACATTTAGCTGAAATATGCCCTTCCACTGAAGCTGAGGTAATCAAAAATGCTTTTAAATGTATGCTGTGTGCATGCTTGTGGGTGAGAGTGTGTGTATGTGTAAGTACGTGTGTGTGTGAAATTGGTGGTCAAAGGGCATGTGATGTCACTTTCGCCACATCTGGCATTTTGGTGAATTGACGTCCATGGTCTCTAGGCAGCCAACACATTAATTAGCATACGCAGATAAAGACAGCATTAATGTATGTATCTGGGCACCACCAAGCACCCGGCAAGACCACTGCACAGCCCGGCATGATGGGCAGTCAGGAGCAGGTTGCTGGGAGGAACATCTTCAAAGTCAAACTGTATTTTATTGCTCAATTAATTAAAACTATTGCAATACACGTGCACAGTATGTCGCATAGAAACATCCCCAACCATTTATTTTGCAAAATACATTGCAAATTGTTCCTTGCTTAAATTATATGTAAAATAAACGTGTTCAATGTCTAACAAAGATAATACATTTGCATAATACCTGTGTATGGTTTAGATAATTCAAGGAAGGAGAAACCCTCCATACCTGGCCAGCTGTCTCCAGGCCCTGTATTCTTTTCCCTCGCCTGTGTGTCAGGGCACCCTAAGACCTCGCGGCTACAAACTAAGTTCTCATGCCTTGTGTTAGAAATGGGGTCTCTAGTTGGCAGTCAGTTTGCACTCTGTTCAAGCAGAGACCCTCACTCTAGTCAGGGTTAGAGAGATACACACCCAGGATAACCCCTGCTCACCCCCTTGGTAGCTTGGCACAAGCAGTCAGGCTTATGTCAGAGATAATGTGTAAAATATTTGTGCCAACACACACAGTAACACATTGAAAACACTACAAAATGGACACAACACCATTTCAGAAAAATAGCCAATATTTATTTGGATTAGGCACCAATTGGCAGGGTAGGAGTCTCAGCAAGAGAGCTCAGGAGCTGGCAGACTAGGGGGGTCATTATGAACATGGCGATCTGAGCACCAGCTTGGCAGCCCAGGCCGCCATATAATGGATGTGGCAAAACCGCCACTGACGTAACTCTGCGACCGCCAGGCTACCGCCGCAAGGCAGCCTGGCAATGGTGGAGTTACATATCCGACAGGGCATGCTGCCCGCCGGATAATGTACCTGTTTTCCACTAGCCTAGGGAAATGGGTGCCTCAGGGCACCCCTGCAAAGCCTCGTTGCACATGTCACTGTCCGATTTACTGGCAGTAATATGCGCGATGGGTGCTGCTGCACCCGCCACACTGCTACGTTGCTGCTGGCTCCATGTGGAGCAGGCGTCGATGTACAGGCCTTGCATTCCGCTGGGCCGGTTGGCGGAAACACTGTTTCCACTCACCTGCCCAGCAGAATGTTAGTAATGTTGCCGGCAGGGTCTTCAACGCGCTGGTGGTCTTTTGTAGACTGCCGGCGCCGAATTCGGCTGGTTTTCCCACTGAGTTTGTATTGACCACCTAAGCCTTTGATGGCCCTGAGACTTCAGAACAGGGGGCAGGCTCAGTCCTAGCCCTCATAGAAACTTCACATGCAGGATACACAGCAAAGTCCAGTCTTTGTCCTCTCTAAAGCAGAAGCAGCAACTGCAGCCTAACCCAGCAAAGCACACACAGCAAAGGGGGAGTACTCTTCATCCAGCTCCTCAGCTCTTCTCCTTGGCAGAGGTTTCTCTTGATCCAGAAGTGTTCTAAAGGTCTGGGGTTTTGGGTCCACTACTTATACTCCCTTCTGCATTTGAAGTAGGCAAACTTTGAAGGAAAGTCTCTGTTGTTCACAAGATCCTACCTTGCCCAGGCCTGGCCCAGACACACAGCAGAGGGTTGGAGACTGCATTGTGTGAGGACAGACACAGCCCTTTCAGGTATAGGTGTCAGCTCCACCGTCCCCACTCTAGCCCCTGAGACTCATCATGATATGTAGGTTACACCCCAGCTCCCTTTGTGTCACTGTCTAGAGGGAATTCACAACAGCCCAACTGTCAGTCTGACCCAGACGTGGAATACACAAGCAAACAGAGGCACAGAATGGTTAAGCAAGAAAATTCCCACTTTCTGAAAGCGGTATTTTCAAACTGACAATCTAAAAATCAACTTTGCCAAAAGATGTATCTTTAAATCGTGAGTTCAGAGACCCCATACTACATATCTCTTTCTGCTCCCAATGGGAAACTGCACTTAAAAGATATTTAAAGGCAGTCCCCATGTTAACCTATGAGAGAGATAGGCCTTGCAACAGTGAAAACTGAATTAGGCAGTATTTCACTGTCAGGACATGTAAAACACATCAACACATGTCCTACCTTTAACATACACCACACCCTGTCCACTGGGGCTCCCTATGGCCTACCTAAGAGGTGACTTACATGTACAAAGAGGGAAGGTTTAGGCCTGGCACGTGGGTACACTTGCCAGGTCAAATTGGCAGTGCAGGACTGCACACACAGTGCCGGAGGCTGACCCGCTATGTAGTGTGCAAAGCTAGCCACACTATGCAGGGGGTCCAGGTAACCACACATTGGTTTCCAGAGGCAAAAATCAGATCACCTAATGCTCTACTTTTTGAGGTAGCTGGTTGAGCAGTTAGGCTAATCTAGGAGGAGTGCTAAGCATTTGTTGTACTCACAGTATCAGTCATGCACCACATACACTCAATGAATGACTCAAGACCAATTTTATGAAATACTTCAGATTTTTATATAATTTTTAAGAACAAGATGGTTAAGATACGTTAAGTACTTTTTGAGTTATGACTTTTCCTATTTAGTCTTTCTGTGCGTAATTACACCCCATAGGAATCAGTTGGCGGTCACTTTTAAAAATGCATTAAAAATCATACAGTTGGGTTACCACTTTCTTCCTTTGCAGGATGGTCAAAGTAGTCGGTGGGCACACTGTGCCAGCTGGAGAGCCTTGGGTGGCTTCCAGTTTTAGCAGGATCAGAGCCAGAAAGTCTCTTGGCACAGGCACAGGGCCACTTGGAGGGGCCACCTGGAAAAGGAGATGGTTTGTAGATTTAAAGGTGGTGTCTTGGGTTCCCCTTGGGCTGTCGAGGTCGCAAGGGGTTAGGGACCCATGGAGTACAGCTGGTTCCTCGCTACAGGATTCAGGGCGGCCGGGCACAGGGCGAGTTATTTATCCAGGAGCTATGCGCAATGGAACTACACCCACTATAGTGGCTACTTCCTTAAACCTGATTGGCTATTTTCCTCCATTCTAAGATGGAGGAAACTGAATTTGAGAATTCACCTCGCAGGCAACAGCTTAGGGATGGTGCATGCCAGTTGAGGCTACTCCTCCTACCCTTTGTTAGGTTTCCCGCCTTTGCTTAAGCCAAAAGTGGGGGTTTGCAAAAGGGGAGGCGAGCTGCTGCTAGCAGCAGGGTTGGGGTTCGAGTTTCAAGGGCGGTAAGCCCTTTGAAGCTTACTGCCAGGAAAGTGCACATTCCTGAGGGAGGGGGTATTAGCTCCTCCACCCAGGAAGGGCATTTTCTTACAAACCGGAGAGGCAGGCTTCTCCCCCAAGGTTTGTATATTGGCTGTCTGGCGGTAGCAGCTGGATAAGACCAGTCAGCAACCATACCAGGTTAGGTTAGCTTAGCTTTTGCAGGGGGCACCTCTAAGGTGACCCATGGATACACTTAGGGATAAATCCAATACTGGCACCAGTTTGGATTTATCATTCTGAGTTGTTTGATACCAAACAACTCAGGGTTCAGCGTGGCCATTATGCAGCTGGGAAACTCATGTTTGACCAGCGTCCAGCACATACATTAAAACAGCTGCTCTGTTCACTCACTATTTCCCTGGTTTGTCAAGGACACAATGGGGGCATATTGCTCATGCAGTTATGCCTTCACATATAAAATAGAGCACCCTGCCTTAGGGTTGTAAGGCCTGCCAGAGGGGTGCCTTATCCATTGTAGATGTAGTGTATGGTGGACAGGGCACACAGGCAGTGTGCCATGTCAAGATTGTATTTTGGGTTTGGATCAGGACACTCAGCCTGCAATGGCAGTGCTGGGTGCATCTGGATGCATGGCCCTAGAGGGTGGCACAATCAGTGCTGCTGCCCTCAGGGGCCTACCCATAGTACCAAATGCCGTGGGCACCTAGGTGTCCCTTTACTAGGGGTTTATACTGGTAGCTAAGTGTGTATCAAATTTTGCCAATGTATCACAACAGATTTAGGGAAAGAGTTCTGGCCCAGGGAACCCAGTTAGCAGAGGCCCTGTGCACTACGATTGTTACGATGTGTAGAACATATCAACATCGGGCAAAAGGTGGCGGAATAACCTTGTCAAAAAGAGGACCTCTCTCACACACAGACACTGCAGTGACAGGTCTGAGCTATGTTTACAGGGCTACTCATGTGGGTGGCATAATCAGTGCTGCAGGCCCACTAGAAGCATTTGATTTACAGGCCCTGGACACCTCTAGTGCACTTTACTAGGGACTTACTAGTAAATCAAACATGTCAATCGTGGATAAACCAATCACCAGTAGAATTTACATGGAGAGCACTTGCACTTCAGCACTGGTCAACAGTGGTAAAGTGCCCAGAGTACCAAAAAGCAACAAAAACAAAGTTCAGCACACAGTCAAAACATAGGAAGCAGAGACAAAAAGACAGGGAAGACTGCGCCAAGGATGGCAGGTCTAACACCTTGCTATAGAAATATTAAGCTTTAAGTCATTTGATACTGGCCCTCACAACTAGCAGTTAAAGTGCATGGAATCTGAGGAGGCAGAAGTGTAAATACTCTTTCCCCCTTTTAGTCTGCTTTCAGGCATGTACTGATACTACTCAAGGTATCAGATTGTCGATTATAATCCTACCCTGGTACTTACAAACAGAAGAAACTACCCTTCAATTAAAGGAAAACAAATAATGTCTATTTCAACTCCACATTTTCTGTTGTTTTGTAGCTTTTAAGTCACGTATATATACAAATGGAAACATAAAAAAGCATTCGAAAATAAACAAGCATTATA